>NC_138307.1:44131618-44636618 GCF_965601325.2 Salmo salar | reverse complement strand
TCCATAACGAATGTAGTTTTGTTCAAAAAAGCTCATCATTTATGTCCAAAAATCTCCGTCTCGTTAGCACATGATGTAAGCCAGCCGGACTTCTCGTCATGAACGAGGGGAAAAAATATATTTCCGTTCGTTCAAACATGTCAAACGTTGTATAGCATAAATCATTAGGGCCTTTTTTAACCAGAACATGAATAATATTCAAGGTGGACGAATGCATACTCTTTTATAACGTATTGGAACGAGGGTACCCAACATGAAGTAGCGCGCCAGGTGTCTAATGGGACATCACCGTTCCATGGCTCTTGTTCGGTCAGATCTCCCTCCAGAAGACTCAAAACACTTTGTAAAGGCTGGTGACATCTAGTGGAAGCAATAGGAAGTGCCAAAATATTCCTAAACCCCTGTGTTTTTCAATGGGATAGGTTTAAAGTCAATACAACACATCAGGTATCCACTTCCTGTCAGAAAATGTCTCAGGGTTTTGCCTGCCAAATGAGTTCTGTTATACTCACAGACACCATTCAAACAGTTTTGGAAACTTTAGAGTGTTTTCTATCCATATATAATAAGTATATGCATATTCTAGTTACTGGGTAGGATTAGTAACCAGATTAAATCGGGTACATTTTTTTTATCCAGACGTGCAAATGCTGCCCCCTAGACCCAACAGGTTAACCTGTTGGGGATAGGGGGCAGTATTTGCACGGCCGGATAAAAAACGTACCCGATTTAATCTGGTTACTACTCCTGCCCAGTAACTAGAATATGCATATAATTATTGGCTTTGGATAGAAAACACCCTAAAGTTTCTAAAAAGTTTGCTAGTTCTGAACGTCACATGCTAATGTAAAAAGCTGTTTTTTGATATAAATATGAACTTGATTGAACAAATCATGCATGTATTGTATAACATAATGTCCTAGGGTTGTCATCTGATAAAGATCATCAAAGGTTAGTGCTGCATTTAGCTTGGTTTGGGTTTATGTGACATTATATGCTAGCTTGAAAAATGGGTGTCTGATTATTTCTGTCTGGGTATTCTGCTGACATAATCTAATGTTTTGCTTTCGTTGTAAAGCCTTTTTGAAATCGGACAGTGTGGTTAGATTAATGAGAGTCTTGTCTTTAAAATGTAAAATGTAAAATAGTCATATGTTTGAGAAATTGAAGTATTAGCATTTCTAAGGTATTTGAATAATGCACCACGGGATTCAACTGGCTGTTGAGTAGGTGGGACGATTTCGTCCCGCCGACCCTAGAGAGGTTAAGTTTCAGCTTTGCAACCATACTCCCACCGGAACCCAAAGACTTTGGTTTCCCGGACGCTGCCCGGCGGGTCATGGGAATAACGCAGCCGGATCGTTAGTTTATGGCATCGTTTATGGTTGGAACTATGACGGTATCTGATCGTCTTCGAACCTCCGACTTTCGTTCTTGATTAATGAAAACATTCTTGGCAAATGCTTTCGCTTTCGTCCGTCTTGCGCCGGTCCAAGAATTTCACCTCTAGCGGCACAATACGAATGCCCCCGGCCTTCCCTCTTAATCATGGCCCCAGTTCAGAAGAAAAACCCACAAAATAGAACCGGAGTCCTATTCCATTATTCCTAGCTGCGGTATTCAGGCGACCGGGCCTGCTTTGAACACTCTAATTATTTCAAAGTAAACGCTTCGGACCCAGCGGGACACTCAGTTAAGAGCATCGAGGGGGCGCCGAGAGGCAGGGGCTGGGACAGGCGGTAGCTCAGCTCGCGGCGGACCGCCAGCTCGATTCCGAGATCCAACTACAAGCTTTTTAACTGCAGCAACTTTAAGATACGCTATTGGAGCTAGAATTACCGCGGCTGCTGGCACCAGACTTTCCCTCCAATGGATCCTCGTTAAAGGATTTAAAGTGTACTCATTCCAATTACAGAGCCTCGAAAGAGTCCTGTATTGTTATTTTTCGTCACTACCTCCCCGAGTCGGGAGTGGGTAATTTGCGCGCCTGCTGCCTTCCTTGGATGTGGTAGCCGTTTCTCAGGCTCCCTCTCCGGAATCGAACCCTGATTCCCCGTTACCCGTGGTCACCATGGTAGGCACAGAAAGTACCATCGAAAGTTGATAGGTCAGACATTCGAATGAGACGTCACCGCCACAAAGGGCGCGCGATCGGCTCGAGGTTATCTAGAGTCACCAAAGTGGCCGGGGCAACCGAGATTGGCCCGCATGGGTTTTCGGTCTGATAAATGTACGCATCCCCGGAGGTCAGCGCTCATCTGCATGTATTAGCTCTAGAATTTCCACAGTTATCCAAGTAACGTTGGAGCGATCAAAGGAACCATAACTGATTTAATGAGCCATTCGCAGTTTCACTGTACCGGCCGTGTGTACTTAGACTTGCATGGCTTAATCTTTGAGACAAGCATATGCTACTGGCAGGATCAACCAGGTAGCCACTCACAACATAGAGGTTGTACCCGGGCACACTAAGCGGAGAACAGCCAGGGACCACTCCTATCCTGTGAGGGGAGGAGGCCCTAGGTCAATCCACCGTGTGCCCAGCGGGAGGCCCTGAACTGCCCGTGGCCGGAGCCACAGGTGCCGGGGCACCACTCAACAGGTATCTTGTCTTAGCTGGAGGGTTTATTCGGAACGCCATCAACGTGGATAAAAGACAGGGTTTGAGAAATACATGTGTTTCTGGCGCCGGTACGGCATGGGTGAACGTCATCCGCAGGCATCGCTACCTGGGTACTCCACTCCCCGAACCGGAACACCAATGTAGGGCCACTGAGACAGACGGGTCGGCTAGATCTCGCACGAACGGAGCGCGGCTGAAGCTTGTCATCAAGGCGGGGATAACCGTCTCCGACCGGGGCTCCCCCGATAGAGGCAATTCCACGTGGGGCGGGAGTAACCGTCCGTCTGAACACCGACCAAAGGCCGGCCGACAGGGGCCCTCCCAGGTGGAAATAGAATGCAAATCGGTCAGAAGATGTAAAACAGGCTCGACAACAGAGGACAACCATGGATACGCAACGTGTGGCAAGCTGGGACAAGAACCATGGTCATGGAGGACCCATAGAGCACCATCCTGCGGGCCCAACTCAATGAGGTACAGCATGAGGGAATTATATAGCTTTTTAAAAAATACTCTGAAAATTCTCCAAAAATCTCTGAAAATCGGCTATGCTTCACTTCTCAGAAATTGCACTATGTTTTATTTTTGAGTTACCAGGACCATTTATTAAAAAAGGTTTTAAATACTTTTAAAGGCCATCACCACCCCCATTACACATGTTTCAGCACCCCACTGCGGTCCCATGTCAGTGGGATAAAGAATGAGTGTTTTATGGATGTTTTAAGGTACGGTGGGGACGTGTCCGTAGCATGTGCACCTGGTATTATTTTGGGTTACCAGGTCTAAATTTTAAAAACGGTTTTAAATACTTTTAAAGGGTATACAGACCTACATACCCACCCTGAGAGCACCCTACTACGGGCCCAAGTCAATGGGGGCCGGCCTGGCTGATTTATGGAAGTTTAAAAAAATTATCAGAAAAAAGACTAAGTCCAAAAATCTCTGAAAATCGGCTATGTTTCACTTCTCAGAAATTGCACTATGTTTTATTTTTGGGTTACCAGGACCATTTAAAAAAAACGGTTTTAAATACTTTTAACCTCTCTGGGCTAGGCGGGACGAATTCGTCCCACCTACGTAACAGCCAGTTGAATCCTGTGGCGCGATTTTCAAAACCTTTGAAATGCTATTACTTAAATTTCTCAAACATATGACTATTTTACAGCTATTTAAAGACAAGACTCTCGTTAATCTAACCACACTGTCCGATTTCAAAAAGGCTTTACAACGAAAGCGAAAACATTGGATTATGTCAGCAGAGTACCCAGACAGAAATAATCAGACACCCATTTTTCAAGCTAGCATATAATGTCACATAAACCCAAACCAAGCTAAATGCAGCACTAACCTTTGATGATCTTCATCAGATGACACACCTAGGACATTATGTTATACAATACATGCATGTTTTGTTCAATCAAGTTCATATTTATATCAAAAACCAGCTTTTTACATTAGCATGTGACGTTCAGAACTAGCATACCCCCCGCAAACTTCCGGCGAATTTACTAACAATTTACTAAATTACTCACGATAAACGTTCACAAAAAGCATAACAATTATTTTAAGAATTATAGATACATTACTCCTCTATGCACTCGATATGTCCGATTTTAAAATAGCTTTTCGGTGAAAGCACATTTTGCAATATTCTAAGTAGATAGCCTGGCATCACAGGGCTAGCTATTTAGACACCCACCAAGTTTAGCCTTCACCAAAGTCAGGTTTACTATTAGAAAAGTTTGATTACCTTTCCTGTTCTTCGTCAGAATGCACTCCCAGGACTTCTACTTCAATAACAAATGTTGGTATGGTCCAAAATAATCCATAGTTATGTTCCAACAGCGACGTTTTGTTCGTGCGTTCTAGACACTATCCCAATGGTAAATAACGGTCGTGCGCACGGTGCATTTCGTGACAAAAGATTTCTAAATATTTCATTACCGTACTTCGAAGCATGTCAACCGCTATTTAAAATCAATTTTTATGCCATTTTTCTCATAAAAAAGCGATAATATTCCGACCGGGAATCTGCAATTAGGTAAACAGCCGAAGGAAAATATATCACTGGGTCGAATCGGGCACGCGCCTAATTCCATTGTCCTCTGATGGGCCACTTGGCAAAGGCGATTATGTGTTTCAGCCTGAGGCTGCCTCGTCATCGTTCAGGTTTTTCCCGGGCTCTGAGAGCCTATTGGAGCAGTAGGAAGTGTCACGTTACAGCTAAGATCCTGACTCTTCAATAAACAGAAGCAAGAACAACAACACCTTGTCAGACAGGCCACTTCCTGCATGAAACCTTCTCAGGTTTTTGCCTGCCAAATGAGTTCTGTTATACTCACAGACACCATTCAAACAGTTTTAGAAACTTTAGGGTGTTTTCTATCCAAAGCCAATAATTATATGCATATTCTAGTTACTGGGCAGGAGTAGTAACCAGATTAAATCGGGTACGTTTTTTATCCGGATGTGAAAATACTGCCCCCTAGCCCAAAGAAGTTAAAGGCCATCACCACCTCCCTGCACACCGCGGGAGCACCCCACGTTGATCCCAAGTCAGTGGGATGAAGAATGAGTGTTTTATGGATGTTTTAAGGTACGGTGGGGACGTGTCCGTAGGATATGCACCTGGTTTTATTTTGGGTTACCAGGTCGAAATTTTAAAAACGGTTTTAAATACTTTTAAAGGGTATACATACCTACATACCCACCCTGAGAGCACCCTACTACGGGCCCAAGTCAATGGGGGCCGGCCTGGCTGATTTATGGAAGTTTAAAAAAATTCTCTGAAAAATGACTGAGCACCTCGTCCCTGCAGCGTTTGCGGAATTTTGCCCTGTGTGTTGCCTGGCTCTGCCGCGAATCCCTGTCCATCTTTGCCAAGCAGAGTAACACCTTTCGAATTCCACTGGCTTTAGCCTGCAGACCTTTTGGCCGGAACTGAATAAGATAATTCAAGAAACTTCGAACATCGGCTCGGTACATTTTTAACGTGGATGGTGCCAAACAACGGTCTTCACATTGACCATACCACTCAGACACACGTCTGTAGTTATCCAGAGAACACAGTCCTTCATCGGCCTTGCCCTCTGACATATAGCGGAGGAATTGTCGTACTCGGGATAGACTGGTGTGACTATTGTCAATTCGTTTAACTGAAGGGTTTTTACCCATAGCAAAGTGTTCATATTCAGTCAAAATTCCATTCCTCCAACCTTCAATTCTGGACGACACACCGCCGCCTTCATCACTCTCGCTCTCCGTGGAAGTCACCACGATGCAGCCTTGCTCCCTCGGTTCCGAGCATGGTTCACCACCGATCTGACTGGTTGACTGCACCGGCGCAGTCGCCGCCGCCTGCTCACTCTCGTCCCACAGCTGCTGATCCACCACCGTGGACTGCTCACCCTCGTCTACCAGCTGCTGCTCCACGGACAACTCACTTTCAATACACTGCAAATACCCCAGGGTTCTCCCAGGGCTCCAGCCGCGGTGCAACACGGTTGTTAGGCTGCATACACTGCCATGATTCGGGCTGCTGTCTCTCAGTTGAATGCCGGCTAGATTGCATAGCACGCTTCCATTCTATAGTAGCAGGCTTAAGTGCATGGACAGACTTGAAATGTCGGTCTATCCACACGATATTCCGCTTGGAACAAAGCCCACAATCACGTCTTAGTCTGCTGTTCATAGCTTCTCTCTCCTGCCTTCCTGCGTGCGTGTATGTCTCTTTGTTTGCTCCACCAAACAACAACCTAACCCTAACCCTGACCCTGACCCTAACCCCTGACCCTAACCCTAACCCTCTAACCCTAACCCTGACCCTGACCCTAACCCTAACCCCTAACCCTAACCCTAACCCTAACCACAACCCTAACCCCAACTCTAACTCTACCCCTAACCACAACCCTAACCCTAACCACAACCCTAACCCTAACCACAACCCTAACCCTAACCCCAACCCTAACCCTAACTCTACCCCTAACCACAACCCTAATCCTAACCCTAACCCCCAGACTTTCCCTAGAAACCCCATTCCCACATTGGGTACGGGGCCGGAACCCAAGAGGCTACCAATCATCAGTACCTATTCACACATAAACCAACGCATACACTCAAGACTGAAAAGCGCATTTTCTAACACACAACATGCCTTCCCCCCACTACAACCATTCCGACCGATCTCAGCATACAGGAGGAACCCCAATCTGAAGGATCTCCTAGTCAATGCAACATTTTCAAACAGGCCCTCTCCCCCAGTACCCACTGAAAGCCACTACTACAGACAACTGACAAACATACACAACCCATACGCACACACCGGTAGCCAAATCACACAACTGATGAACATAAACAGCACTAACATAGTTTATGCAATCACCTGTGCATTATGCAAAAAAATCTATGTGGGGGAAACTGGATCGACAATTCTAACACATCTCAAAAACATCTATATACAATCACCAATAATAAACTGTCCACACATTTAGTTACACACTTCCAAACACACCATATTATACACCTCAATATCACTGGGCTAGAAACGGTCTCTACCTGGACCATAGCCCAGAGAAAGGCCGCAGAATCCAAGTGGATAGCCAACCTTAGATCTCTGGCTCCACTTGGATTAAATGGCAAAATATAAGTAGGGAAACTATTCATACATTTCACATATTCACAAACACAACCCTCCCAATAAACACCAGACTGGAAACAATAACAGAGATCACAATAGGCCAGTGCAACACAGGGTAAAAAACCACCAAAAAACAGAATTTATCATAACCCTAACCCTAAACCTAACCCTAACCCTAACCTGATGAAGCTGAGTAAGGCAGAAACGCGTCGTGGCTGGGATACCTCTAGATCCGTTGTGTAGCTGTAAGGAAGGCAGGATCTCCTTTTGGCTACTTATTTTACTTTGTACTTTTCTCTCCCCTTACTTTGAGTTTTACACAGGGACACGCAGCATGGAAAATCCACGACATAGCTGGGACTCTAAAGTCCACCTTTTACCTCAAACGGTACCACGAAACAGGCCCAGAAATTTCGACGGGGCAGAAAGATTAATTTAAGCCCTCTACATCTTTTAAGAGGAGACGCATAGAGGGGCCGGCCGAAAAAAGTTTCGACCGGTAACCGAGTCTCACTGCGGATACGTCGCCTCCATTACGTACATAGCCATATTTCCAGGCTACAACACACCTAGAAACCCATCCCACACCGGATGAATCTTACCCCTACCTGGACCAATATTTTTACCAACACCACCTAAGGAAAAATATTTCCCCAACAAAACGAAACCTTTCCAAGAAAGCGGCAAACCCCCACCATACCCGGGGACCCAGAGACCCGGCCATACCCCAACCAGGGTGGCACAGGGAGGGCTCCTTTTGGGGAAACAAACCCTCCTAACCTACCCCCACATCATACCCTGAAAAGGGCGATTGAGGGAGAGGAGCAGAGGTAGAGTGTTAAGGTGGCCTCTGAACTTTCATTTCCATCACATACCCAGATCAGGGTGGTATGGAATGAAAATCAGCAGGAGCAGGTTACAACTCCCCAACCATCTACTTCCATATACTCTTCAAAGTCAACAAAATTATAACAATCATTATGACCTACAACTCATCAAGCTGCCGGGTGGCAACCAAAATTAAGAAGAGGCTACTCTCATAGCAACTACTTCCTCTCCACACACCCATCCTGACCTTCAAAAATAAATACCAACCTGAGAGATTCCTAGGTACGCAGCCATTTCCAAAGCTCTCACAACGAACCAAAGAATCTCACCGGGTGACAAATATTTCACCAACTTACGGAGACTGATGAGACTGAGCAATCCCATTACAACACCCCAACATCATCAAAAAATTGGATGGAAGAAAGAAAAAAAAGACCTCCCCAGTTGGCAACAGGACCCCACAGCAAATGTAGGCAGCCACCTCTAAAGCTCCGACAAGAAACCAAAGAATCTCACCGGGACCTACAGGCCTAGGAGGGTCCTCCTAAAAATTCCTAAACAACAAAGGCTCCGGGAAACACACTACACCTACAGAACCCATACTCCACACCTCATAAAAAAGAAAGGGGGTCATTAGGACCATAACAACAGATCTGTAAATAGCCAGAGTTACCGTGACCACGGACTCTCAAAAAGTATAGTTCTTATTGATCACTTGGATCTTTATAAAAACAATTAATTTATATATATATATAATTACTTTTTTCAGTCTCTCTACTTGGGGTTACCATGACCATGGACCCCTGGATAAATAGGATAATATAAATATTAACCTAAAAACATCCTCTCACCAACCTACCATCTTCAGAAAACATTTTAAACTTCTTTTTGGATATACCCACCTACACCCCCAACGGACGAGAAGTATTTTTTCTCCAACAACTCTGGGGACCCCGACCTTGGGGACTCCCCCGCAGCGATTGCTCTTCTAAGCAAAATAGGCCCTTCCACTCCCCGAAGGAAATCGCAGGGTAAAGTGGATAGACTGGACTCCTTCGGGACCTCTCCGAGATCCGTTGTGCAGACCGACAGGCCAACAATCTCAACCCCGCCAAATGAGGGCTCACGTACCGCGCTGGACGACGATTGGATTGGTAGTATGTCCAGTAGCGCGTGTTTACTTCGTGTGGGTAGAGTTCTTTTAAGTTAAGGTAAAATGGTGCTTTGGGAGGTGGGCGGTGCCGCTGGAATTATCCCCGGGCTGGGAGATCCCTGGGGTGCCCAGATTATGTCTGGCGGAGCGTTTCATCCCACAGAACAATTTTTCACTGGGGGAGACCTCGCCCCGCCGTACTCAGCCTGGACAACCGAAACACTTTTTGACCTTTCTGACTACGATAAAATTCACTGTCTAGGGATGACATACCACTGGTACACTACGATCCTGGAAGGGAGTAGCCCAATTGGTCACTGCCACCCGAACCACCGGATGACCCAGGACTACACTTGGGGCTGATGCACGACAACTGGGAGGTTTCCTCCTAGAGGGTTTCTTTGTCTGCTGAAACTCACAAGTATGACAGACTGACATGGCTGGTATGGAAACATGGCAACCAATCCGAGAAACCGGACCCTCATACAGTACGCGACTATGGGGTTTTGCCTGATCCTTAACCTACCATGTATCTACAAGGACGCTGGACGGAACTCCAAGGGCGGATGCATGACAACCGTAAAGAGGGCTTGCCCTTTGGGTTTTTGTCTGCTCAAACCATTGGAAGTTCAATGACTTACCACTCGACAGGGACACATGGCAACCAACTGAGGGCCGGACCTACATAAGGTACGCAACTCGAGGGCCTTTGCCTGATCCTACGCCGAGTATACCCAAACAGACCAGCTGGATTTGACTAGACATGGGTTGATTGGGAGTTAGGATCCTGGAAGGGAATAACTCTTAATTATACCAATGATTGAAAACATCCAGGACAAAAAGACAGACGGACACGGAAGTAAATACATAGACAACGTGGAGAAAAAAAGAAGGATCAGATCGGGAGTAACTCCTAGGTTGAACTATGCTTTCCACTTCCGTTGACAAACAGACCTTGAAAAGACTCACCTAAACTAACCCTAACCTTAACCCTTACCCTAACCCTAAACCTAACACTTAACCTAACCCTAACCTTAACCCTAACCCTAACCCTAACCACTCTAACCACTCTAACCCTAAACCTAACCTTAACCCTAACCTTAACCACTCTAACCCCTACCCTAACCTTAACCCTAACCTTAACCATCCCTTAACCCGACGGACGGACGGTTCTAAGCCCAACCAACGCAACCCAGGGCACTTCTACAAGTGGGCAACCATGGGGTCTACAACTTTGGCCGGGTGCGCCCGGACCCCTCTGGCCAGCGCGTCAATGCTGTGGAGTGCACCCATTCTCTTTCCCCCCCTTTGGCTTCCACGTGTCAGAGATGGAAGTGGATCAACCGACTCAAAACTAGAAACCGCACCCATTCCCTTTCCCCCCTTCGGCTTCCACGTGTCAGAGATGGAAGTGGATCAACCGACTCAAAACTAGAACCCTAACCCTAACCCCTAACCCTAACCCCCCTAACCCTAACCCTTCCTGGTCACCTGTACTAACCCGTCCTGGTCACCTGTACTAACCCGTCCTGGTCACCTGTATGAACCCGTCCTGGTCACCTGTACTAACCCTTCCTGGTCACCTTTCCAAACCGTCCTGGTCAGCTGTACTAACCCATCCTGGTCACCTGTACTAACCCATCCTGGTCACCTGTACTAACCCGTCCTGGTCACCTGTACTACCTATATACACATTACTAGTGACCCATGACCCCAACATATAGTCCCTCTAGTATACAAAACAAGTAAAAAATAACCCTTGACAGACAACATACACATAACACATAAACAGGCCAAAATGGCTCCATCAAAGCAAATAGAGCTTCTCTGAGTTCTCTCTCAGAACCAACGAAGTTAGTCCCATGATCAGATCTTACGTGTTGTACTGTCCTCTTCTGCACATAAATCTTCTTATGGCGTTGACACACGAGTCCATGTTAATAAGAGAGTAAGCAATTCCAATGTGTATTGTTCTAGTGGACAGTAAATATCACTCCATATCTTGAACCTTTCCTCTTCATCTTCTGATATCTGTAGGACCAAAGTAATCCACACCTACAATGATAAATGTTGGGATGTCAGGGAAGATCCTTTCAAGTAGCATATCGGCCATCTTCTGCTCACCAATCTGGCCTCTTTGCCTTCTGCTCACCAATCTGGCCTCTCTGCCTTCTGCTCACCAATCTGGCCTCTTTGCCTTCTGCTCACCAATCTGGCCTCTCTGCCTTCTGCTCACCAATCTGGCCTCTCTGCCTTCTGCTCACCAATCTGGCCTCTTTGCCTTCTGCTCACCAATCTGGCCTCTTTGCCTTCTGCTCACCAATCTGGCCTCTCTGCCTTCTGCTCACCAATCTGGCCTCTTTGCCTTCTGCTCACCAATCTGGCCTCTTTGCCTTCTGCTCACCAATCTGGCCTCTCTGCCTTCTGCTCACCAATCTGGCCTCTATGCCTTCTGCTCACCAATCTGGCCTCTTTGCCTTCTGCTCACCAATCTGGCCTCTTTGCCTTCTGCTCACAACACTCTGAGATGATGTTTCTTGCTGCAGAGTTTACATTGATGATCCAATACCTTTGACGGACAAGTGAGAGCATGTGATTCCTTCCACCATGTCCTGTTTGTTGATGTGGTGGAGGATGAGTGTAGATATGTGAAGGTCTTTGGAGAGAATGACAGGGTGCTTGGCTTCTTCAGGCATAGCTGCCTTACACAGCCGTCCTCCCACTCTGAGAACTCCATCTACCAACACTGGATCCAACTTAAAAGTGCTACTACCGTTCTTGACTGTAGGTGGCGTCCTTGTCAAAGTCAAGATCTCTGGAAACCTTTGTCTTTGGGTGAAGCGAATGATTGCCTCCTCTGCATTCAACAGTTCGCCCAGACTTACAGCTTGACCACTGCATGTTGTCTTGTAGGATGGAATCTTGTCTTTCACCATCTGGTTCTGTGAGCGTGTGTGTTTGCTGGTGAGATTGAGATTTAACTGGATTTCTTTCTTTCCTGTACCAGTGACGGAACACGTTTCACCTTCAGGAACTTCATGGTCTAATGGTTATGACAACAGGCATGAAACAAGACAAAGCGCGCCAGGTATGACCAACCAGAGACCACAACATTTACAAGTTTCTCACCACTGAACTGACATATAATAATATAAATATGTAATGCTGTAGTCTCAGCCATTCCCACTGTATGTTGTCAAAGAGCGATCTGGGTAAGAAATCTGTATGACGTCTTTAACCTGAGGTAGGTCCTCTCCCCCTGCTCCACTCTGCCACCTAACAGTTCAATAAAATCACAAGCGACAAACATTTAGATTTAGTTTTCCCATTTTATTTAAGTCGAAGTGCAACTGTTTAGTGCAATTGTAACGTCACATTTGTTGTGGGCTGAGAAACATTGTCCTGACATACAGTACCAGTCAAAAGTTTGGACACACCTACTCATTCAAGGATTTTTCTTTATTTTTAATATTTTCTACATTGTAGAATAATAGTGAAGACATCAGAACTATGAAATAAGACATATGGAATCATGTAGTAACCAACAAAATGTTAAACAGATCAAAATATATTTCATATTTGAGATTCTTCAAAGTAGCCACCCGTTGCCTTGATGACAGCTTTGCACACTGTTGGCATTCTCTCAACTGGCTTCACCTGGAATGCTTTCCCACCAGTCTTGAAGGAGTTCACACATATGCTGAGCACTTTGTGGAATTTCTTTCCTTCTTAATGCATTTTAGTCAATCAGTTGTGTTGTGACAAAGTAGGGGTGGTATACAGAATATAGCCCTATTTGGTAAAAGACCCAGTCCAAATAGTAAAAATAAAAATAAACCCTGGAATGAGTAGGTGGGTCCAAACTTGACTGGTAGTGTACTTCTACACATTACCCTTAAAAAACTAGCTTTTAGGTCCTTATAATACACACACACACACACACATACATATATATACACACATAGATAGATAGATAGATAGATAGATATATATATATATACATATATACATATAGAAACAGTCTGTATAGAATCTGGGGTGGCTATTCTCTTCCCGCTCTGAGCAGTAACATCACAGTCCAGCCTGAGGAAAACGGGCTGTTTGCTGAACATAGGTTGAATTGGTATCTGGAACAAACCTAGAAACAGTCCAATCCCAAAAACACTGAAACTCTCATCAGCCCCCTTTCCCAAAACATTCCCATTCCCTCCATCATTACGTCTGAGGGAGGAGAGAGGAGGAGCAACATCTCCATCATTACGTCTGAGGGAGGAGAAGAGAGGAGGAGCAACAGCATCTCCATCATTACGTCTGAGGGAGGAGAGAGGAGAGGAGGAGCAACAACATCTCCATCATTACGTCTAACGGAGGAGAGAGGAGCAACAACATCTCCATCATTACGTCTGAGGGAGGAGAAGAGAGGAGGAGCAACAACATCTCCATCATTACGTCTGAGGGAGGAGAAGAGAGGAGGAGCAACAACATCTCCATCATTACGTCTGAGGGAGGAGAGAGGAGCAACATCATCATTACGTCTGAGGGAGGAGAAGAGAGGAGAGAGGAGGAGCAACAACATCTCCATCATTACGTCTGAGGGAGGAGAAGAGAGGAGAGGAGGAGCAAGAACATCTCCTCCAACATTACGTCTGAGGGAGAAGACAGGAGGAGCAACAACATCTCCATCATTACGTCTGAGGGAGAAGAGAGGAGCAACATCGCCATCATTACGTCTGAGGGAGGAGAGAGGAGCAACATCGCCATCATTACGTCTGAGGGAGGAGAGAGGAGGAGCAAGAACATCTCCACCATCCTTACGTCTGAGGGAGAAGAGACGAGAGAGGAGGAGCAACAACATCTCCATCATTACGTCTGAGGGAGGAGAGAGGAGCAACATCATCATTACGTCTGAGGGAGGAGAGAGGAGGAGCAACAACATCTCCATCATTACGTCTGAGGGAGGAGAGAGGAGGAGCAACAACATCTCCATCATTACGTCTGAGGGAGGAGAGAGGAGGAGCAACAACATCTCCATCATTACGTCTGAGGGAGGAGAGGAGAGAGGAGGAGCAACATCTCCATCATTACGTCTGAGGGAGGAGAGAAGAGGAGAGAGGAGAGGAGGGGGGCGGCGTTGTGAGCAACAACGTTCCAAAAAGCGAACACTGCCTCTTCTAAAGTTCTGTTACACCACATCACCCCTCATATGGAATAGACAGCTGTGAGAACAGTGATTCTTCTATTGCAGTGATTTCTGAAAGTATTCAGACCCCTCAACTTTTCACATTTTGTTACGTTACAGCCTTATCCTAAAATGGATAAAATAAAATGAAAAAAATCCTCAAGCTACACACAATACCCCATAATGACAAAGCGAAAACAGGTTTTTGAAATTTTAGCAAATGTATTACAAAACAAAAACAGCTTATTTACATAAAGTATTCAGACCCTTTGCTATGAGACACGAAATTGCGCTCAGGTGCATTCTGTTTCCATTGATCATCCTTGAGATGTTTCTACAACTTGATTGGAGTCCACCTGTGGTAAATTCAATTGATTGGACATGATTTGGAAAGACACACACCTGTCTATATAAGGTCCCGAAGTTGACAGTGCATGTCAGAGAAAACACCAAGTCATGAGGTCGAAGGAATTGTCCATAGTGCTCCGAGACAGGATTGTGTCGAGGCACAGATCTGGGGAAGGGACCAAAACATTTCTGCAGCATTGAAGGTCCCCAAGAACACAGTGGCCTCCATCGTTTCTTAAATGGAAGAAGTTTGGAACCACCAAGACTCTTCCTAGAGCTGGCCGCCCGGCCAACCTGAGCAATCAGGGGAGAAGGGCCTTGGTCAGGGAGGTGACCAAGAACCCAATGGTCACTGACAGAGCTCTAGAGTTCCTCTGTGGAGATGAGAGAACATTCCAGAAGGACAACCATCTCTGCAGCACTCCACCAATCAGGCCTTTATGGTGGAGTGGGAGACGAAATCCACTCCTCAGTAAAAGGCACATGGGGCGGCAGGTAGCCTAGTGGTTAGTGTGTTCGACTAGTAACCGAAAGGTTGCAAGATCAAATCTCCGAGCTGACAAAGTAAAAATCTGTCGTTCTGCCCCTGAACAAGGCAGTTAACCCATTGTTCCTAGGCCGTCATTGAAAATAAGAATTTGTTCTTAACTGACTTGCCTAGTTAAATAAAGGTAAAATAAAAAATAAACATGACAGTTTGCCAAAAGGCCCCTAAAGGACTCTGACTCTGAGAAACAAGATTCTCTGGTCTGATGAAACCAAGATTGAACTCTTTGGCCTGAATGCCAAGCATCACGTCTGGAGGAAACCTGGCACCATCCCTACGGTGAAGCATGGTGGTGGCAGCATCATGCTGTGGGAATGTTTTTCAGCGGCAGGGACTGGGAGACTAGTCAGGATCGAGGGAAAGATGAACGGAGCAAAGTACAATGAGATCCTTGATGAAAACCTGCTTCAGAGCACTCAGGACCTCAGACTGGGGCGAAGGTTCACCTTCCAACACGACAACAACCCTAAGCACACAGCCAAGACAATGCAGGAGTGGCTTCGGGACAAGTCTCCGAATGTCCTTGTGTGGCCTGGACTTGAACCCGATCGAACATCTCTGGAGAGACCTGAAAATAGTTGTGCAGCGACGCTCCCCATCCAACCTGACAAAGCTTGCGAGGATCTGCAAAGAATGGGAGAAACTCCCCAAATACAGGTGTGCCAAGTTTGTAGTGTCATACCCAAGAAGACTCAAGGCTGTAATCACTGGCAGAGGTGCTTCAACAAAGTACTGAGTAAAGGGTCTGAATACTTATGTAAATGTGCTATTTCTGTTTTTTATATTACAAAATAAAAAATAAAAAAACTGTTTTTGTTTAGTCATTATGGGGTATTGTGTGTAGATTGATGTGGGAAAAAACGATTTAATCAATTTTAGAATAGACTGTACTGCAACAAAATGTGGAAGAACTAAAGTGGTCTGACTTTATTTCTGAATGCACTGTATGTTCCACTCTGCACCCCATACCAGATGGGTCTTGTTTCCTCTTTAATGGTCCCTACAGATAATGCACCTCATTTCTGTTTCTTTGATTCAATTCACAGCTAGGTAATAATCCAACGTTGACAACAAAATGAAAATGTAAAGAAATGGCAGCAACGGCACAATTCAACAGTCACTGTAGAGATCTGAAGACGGTGTACCGGTTGTGGGTTGTTGTCTGTTTCATCTCCATGACAACTGTCCATCTGTTCCATTCACCTCCCTGGTCTCCATGGCGATCGTCTGAAGCATTCCAAGCTAAGAGATCACCTGACACACAAGTGTCCATCATCGTCTTTGGTCAGTTAAATAAATGTGCAAAACATGATTTGTATTTTTGTAGCGGTCTCTCCTTGTTTGAGCCATAGTGGTTCTTGTTGCTTTGCATGAGGTCAGATCACAGTACAGTGAGGATTCCCTCCTCCCCCCCCCCCCCCCTGCGTACGTCTCTCCGAGGAGGGGGGCTATGTAGAGGTCCCAGAGCTCTGTGAGGACGGCAGGGGCTGAGGCTGGGGGTTAGAGGAGCCTGTCCCTGTCGGGGAGCCAGAGCTGGGCTGGACCTGAGCCTGGAACTGAGCCATCTGCTCTGGGCTTGCCAGGGTTTTCAGGAGGCTGTTCTCCTGCTCCAACTGGGAGTTCCTCTCTACCAGCTCCTTAATCTGTTCCTTCAACACATCTACCTCCTCTCTCACAGCATACATCAGGTGGCTCTTCACCAGGTCCTGAGAGAGAGATGGGTGGGGAGAGAGAGAGATGGGTGGGGAGAGAGAGAGATGGGTGGGGAGAGAGAGATGGAAGGGGGAAGATGGAGAGAAAGGAAGGGACGGAGGGAGAGAAATGTACAGTTGAAGTCGGAAGTTCACATACACCTTACTCAAATACATTCCAACTCAGTTTTTCACAATTCCTGACATTTAATCCTAGTAAAAATGTCCCTGTTTTAGGTCAGTTAGGATCACCACTTTATTTTAAGAAGGGAAAATGTCAGAATAATAGTAGAGAGAATGATTTATTTCAGCTTTTATTTCTTTCATCACATTCCCAGTGGGTCAGATGTTTACATACACTCAATTAGTATTTGGTAGCCTTCCACAAGCTTCCCACAATAAGTTGGGTGAATTTTGGCCCATTCCTCCTGACAGAGCTGGTGTAACTAAGTCAGGTTTGTAGGCCTCCTTGCTCGCACACGCTTTTTCAGTTCTGCCCACAAATTTTCTATAGGATTGAGGTCAGGGCTTTGTGATGGCCACTCCAATACCTTGACTTTGTTGTCCTTAAGCCATTTTGCCACAACTGATTTCTTTAGATTTTCCCATGATGTCAAGCAAGGAGGCACTGAGTTTGAAGGTAGGCTGTGAAATACATCCACAGGTACACCTCCAATTGACTTAAATGATGTCAATTAGCCTATCAGAAGCTTCTGAAGCCATGACATAATGTTCTGGAATTTTCGAAGCTGTTTAAAGACACAGTCAACTTAGTGTATGTAAACTTCTGACTTCAACTGTACGTGTTACCTGTCCTTTAGGAGCTCACTGTGTGTGTGTGTTAGCTGTCCTTTAGGAGCTCACTGTGTGTGTGTGTGTGTGTGTGGTGTGTTAGCTGTCCTTTAGCTCACTGTGTGTGTGTGTGTGTGTGTGTGGTGTTTTACATGTCCTTTAGGAGCTCACTGTGTGTGTGTGCTACCTGTCCTTTAGGAGCTCACTGTGTGTGTGTGTGTGTGTGTGTGTATTGTGCTACCTGTCCTTTAGGAGCTCACTGTGTGTGTTACCTGTCCTTTAGGAGCTCACTGTGTGTGTGTTACCTGTCCTTTAGGAGCTCACTGTGTGTGTGTTACCTGTCCTTTAGGAGCTCACTGTGTGTGTGTTACCTGTCCTTTAGGAGCTCACTGTGTGTGTGTTACCTGTCCTTTAGGAGCTCACTGTGTGTGTGTTAGCTGTCCTTTAGGAGCTCACTGTGTGTGTGTTACCTGTCCTTTAGGAGCTCACTGTGTGTGTGTTACCTGTCCTTTAGGAGCCACTGTGTGTGTGTTACCTGTCCTTTAGGAGCTCACTGTGTGTGTGTCCGCCGGGCTCCGTGTGTGTGTGTGTGTGTGTGTGTGTGTGTGGACATGTCCTTTAGAAGCTCACTGTGTGTGTGTGTGTGTGTGTGTGTGTGTGTGTGTGTGTGTGTGTGTGTGTGCTACCTGTCCTTTAGGAGCTCACTGTGTGTGTGTGTGTGTGTATTGTGCTACCTGTCCTTTAGGAGCTCACTGTGTGTATGTATTGTGTTACCTGTCCTTTAGGAGCTCACTGTGTGTGTGTATTGTGTTACCTGTCCTTTAGGCAGTTAGTTAGTGGTCTATTGTTGTGTGCAGGCAGTCCCATAGCAGTCAGTTAGTGGTCTATTGTGTGCAGGCAGTCCCATAGCAGTCAGTTAGTGGTCTATTGTTGTGTACAGGCAGTCCCATAGCAGTTAGTTAGTGGTCTATTGTTGTGTACAGGCAGTCCCATAGCAGTTAGTTAGTGGTCTATTGTTGTGTGCAGGCAGTCCCATAGCAGTTAGTTAGTGGTCTATTGTTGTGTGCAGGCAGTCCCATAGCAGTCAGTTAGTGGTCTATTGTTGTGTGCAGGCAGTCCCATAGCAGTCAGTTAGTGGTCTATTGTTGTGTGCAGGCAGTCCCATAGCAGTTAGTTAGTGGTCTATTGTTGTGTGCAGGCAGTCCCATAGCAGTTAGTTAGTGGTCTATTGTTGTGTGCAGGCAGTCCCATAGCAGTTAGTTAGTGGTCTATTGTTGTGTGCAGGCAGTCCCATAGCAGTTAGTTAGTGGTCTATTGTGTGCAGGCAGTCCCATAGCAGTTAGTTAGTGGTCTATTGATGTGTACAGGCAGTCCCATAGCAGTTAGTTAGTGGTCTATTGATGTGTACAGGCAGTCCCATAGCAGTTAGTTAGTGGTCTATTGATGTGTACAGGCAGTCCCATAGCAGTTAGTTAGTGGTCTATTGTGTGCAGGCAGTCCCATAGCAGTTAGTTAGTGGTTTATTGTGTGCAGGCAGTCCCATAGCAGTTAGTTAGTGGTCTATTGTTGTGTGCAGGCAGTCCCATAGCAGTTAGTTAGTGGTCTATTGTTGTGTGCAGGCAGTCCCATAGCAGTTAGTTAGTGGTCTATTGTTGTGTGCAGGCAGTCCCATAGCAGTTAGTTAGTGGTCTATTGTTGTGTGCAGGCAGTCCCATAGCAGTTAGTTAGTGGTCTATTGTTGTGTGCAGGCAGTCCCATAGCAGTTAGTTAGTGGTCTATTGTTGTGTGCAGGCAGTCCCATAGCAGTTAATTAGTGGTCTATTGTTGTGTGCAGGCAGTCCCATAGCAGTTAGTTAGTGGTCTATTGTTGTGTACAGGCAGTCCCATAGCAGTTAGTTAGTGGTCTATTGTTGTGTACAGGCAGTCCCATAGCAGTTAGTTAGTGGTCTATTGTTGTGTACAGGCAGTCCCATAGCAGTTAGTTAGTGGTCTATTGTTGTGTGCAGGCAGTCCCATAGCAGTAAGTTAGTGGTCTATTGTGTGCAGGCAGTCCCATAGCAGTGAGTTAGTGGTCTGTTGTTGTGTACAGGCAGTCCCATAGCAGTTAGTTAGTGGTCTGTTGTTGTGTACAGGCAGTCCCATAGCAGTTAGGTAGTGGTCTATTGTGTGCAGGCAGTCCCATAGCAGTTAGTTAGTGGTCTATTGTTGTGTACAGGCAGTCCCATAGCAGTTAGTTAGTGGTCCATTGTTGTGTACAGGCAGTCCCATAGCAGTTAGTTAGTGGTCTATTGTTGTGTGCAGGCAGTCCCATAGCAGTTAGTTAGTGGTCTATTGTTGTGTGCAGGCAGTCCCATAGCAGTCAGTTAGTGGTCTATTGTGTGCAGGCAGTCCCATAGCAGTCAGTTAGTGGTCTATTGTTGTGTGCAGGCAGTCCCATAGCAGTTAGTTAGTGGTCTATTGTTGTGTACAGGCAGTCCCATAGCAGTTAGTTAGTGGTCTATTGTTGTGTGCAGGCAGTCCCATAGCAGTTAGTTAGTGGTCTATTGTTGTGTGCAGGCAGTCCCATAGCAGTTAGTTAGTGGTCTGTTGTTGTGTACAGGCAGTCCCATAGCAGTTAGTTAGTGGTCTATTGTGTGCAGGCAGTCCCATAGCAGTTAGTTAGTGGTCTATTGTGTACAGGCAGTCCCATAGCAGTTAGTTAGTGGTCTATTGTGTACAGGCAGTCCCATAGCAGTTAGTTAGTGGTCTATTGATGTGTACAGGCAGTCCCATAGCAGTTAGTTAGTGGTCTATTGTGTGCAGGCAGTCCCATAGCAGTTAGTTAGTGGTCTATTGTGTGCAGGCAGTCCCATAGCAGTTAGTTAGTGGTCTATTGTTGTGTGCAGGCAGTCCCATAGCAGTTAGTTAGTGGTCTATTGTTGTGTGCAGGCAGTCCCATAGCAGTTAGTTAGTGGTCTATTGTTGTGTGCAGGCAGGACATAGCAGTTAGTTAGTGGTCTATTGTTGTGTGCAGGCAGTCCCATAGCAGTTAGTTAGTGGTCTATTGTTGTGTGCAGGCAGTCCCATAGCAGTTAGTTAGTGGTCTATTGTTGTGTGCAGGCAGTCCCATAGCAGTTAGTTAGTGGTCTATTGTTGTGTGCAGGCAGTCCCATAGCAGTTAGTTAGTGGTCTATTGTTGTGTGCAGGCAGTCCCATAGCAGTTAATTAGTGGTCTATTGTTGTGTGCAGGCAGTCCCATAGCAGTTAGTTAGTGGTCTATTGTTGTGTACAGGCAGTCCCATAGCAGTTAGTTAGTGGTCTATTGTTGTGTACAGGCAATCCCATAGCAGTTAGTTAGTGGTCTATTGTTGTGTGCAGGCAGTCCCATAGCAGTAAGTTAGTGGTCTATTGTGTGCAGGCAGTCCCATAGCAGTTAGTTAGTGGTCTATTGTGTGCAGGCAGTCCCATAGCAGTGAGTTAGTGGTCTGTTGTTGTGTACAGGCAGTCCCATAGCAGTTAGTTAGTGGTCTATTGTGTGCAGGCAGTCCCATAGCAGTTAGTTAGTGGTCTATTGTGTACAGGCAGTCCCATAGCAGTTAGTTAGCGATCTATTGTGTACAGGCAGTCCCATAGCAGTTAGTTAGTGGTCTATTGATGTGTACAGGCAGTCCCATAGCAGTTAGTTAGTGGTCTATTGTGTGCAGGCAGTCCCATAGCAGTTAGTTAGTGGTCTATTGTTGTGTGCAGGCAGGACATAGCAGTTAGTTAGTGGTCTATTGTTGTGTGCAGGCAGTCCCATAGCAGTTAGTTAGTGGTCTATTGTTGTGTGCAGGCAGTCCCATAGCAGTTAGTTAGTGGTCTATTGTTGTGTGCAGGCAGTCCCATAGCAGTTAGTTAGTGGTCTATTGTTGTGTGCAGGCAGTCCCATAGCAGTTAATTAGTGGTCTATTGTTGTGTGCAGGCAGTCCCATAGCAGTTAGTTAGTGGTCTATTGTTGTGTACAGGCAGTCCCATAGCAGTTAGTTAGTGGTCTATTGTTGTGTACAGGCAATCCCATAGCAGTTAGTTAGTGGTCTATTGTTGTGTGCAGGCAGTCCCATAGCAGTAAGTTAGTGGTCTATTGTGTGCAGGCAGTCCCATAGCAGTTAGTTAGTGGTCTATTGTGTGCAGGCAGTCCCATAGCAGTGAGTTAGTGGTCTGTTGTTGTGTACAGGCAGTCCCATAGCAGTTAGTTAGTGGTCTATTGTGTGCAGGCAGTCCCATAGCAGTTAGTTAGTGGTCTATTGTGTACAGGCAGTCCCATAGCAGTTAGTTAGTGATCTATTGTGTACAGGCAGTCCCATAGCAGTTAGTTAGTGGTCTATTGATGTGTACAGGCAGTCCCATAGCAGTTAGTTAGTGGTCTATTGTGTGCAGGCAGTCCCATAGCAGTTAGTTAGTGGTCTATCCAGTTCCTGCCTTCTAACTGACAAGCTATAGAACAAAATGTTCTGCATCTGGAGGGAGGAGCTAACAGACAAGTTATTTATACCGGGGCATATGAGAGCAACACCTGACAGGGAGCAGACCCCCAGCTGGTCTAGCAACACCTGACAGGGAACAGACAGAGAGCAGACCCCCGGCTGGTCTAGCAACACCTGACAGGGAACAGACAGAGAGCAGACCCCCGGCTGGTCTAGCAACACCTGACAGGGAACAGACCCCTGGCTGGTCTAGCAACACCTGACAGGGAACAGACAGAGAGCAGACCCCCGGCTGGCCTAGCAACACCTGACAGGGAACAGACCCCCGGCTGGTCTAGCAACACCTGACAGGGAACAGACAGAGAGCAGACCCCCGGCTGGTCTAGCAACCCCCGGCTGGCCTAGCAACACCTGACAGAGAGCAGACCCCCGGCTGGCCTAGCAACACCTGACAGGGAACAGACAGAACCGAATACCAACCGGATCACAGAAAATACAGATGGTTGCAGTCATTCAATCAAAGTGTTTTTATTGTACCGTTTTATTAACAACACGTTCTCTCTCCCAGAACAGTCAGATGTTCCAAAACTTTAATTAGACCCCAGTACTCTGAACACCTGTCCTACGCCGTTTAAATAAAGTTGACATTTACATTTCACCTTTGAGTCATTTAGATTTGATTATATACATTTTAACAATGAGGATATTAACTTACCATTGCTTGTTCAATTTTATTGTCGATGGCCACCAAACTGGCACCAGAAGAGCTGAAACAAACATACATTTCCAGCTTTAACAATAAAACAGATGAATTGAAACATTATGATGCATCATCGCCTGTAAAGATATCACTGGGGTTGGCAGATGTTGACCTGGTGGGTATTAATGAAGGAGCATTCTGAACTCTTAAGAAACTGATTTCTGCCACGGACGCTTTTCCATCACATTAACGGACTGAATGAAGGAATGGACCACTATTACACTTTAATATATAGCCAGAAGATTATTATTGTTGTGGGGCTTTAGCTACAAGGTTGGGGTTTAACTATCAGGTTATTGTTGTGGGGCTTTAGCTACAAGGTTGGGGTTTAACTATCAGGTTATTGTTGTGGGGCTTTAGCTACAAGGTTGGGGTTTAACTATCAGGTTATTGTTGTGGGGCTTTAGCTACAAGGTTGGGGTTTAACTATCAGGTTATTGTTGTGGGGCTTTAGCTACAAGGTTGGGGTTTAACTATCAGGTTATTGTTGTGGGGCTTTAGCTACAAGGTTGGGGTTTAACTATCAGGTTATTGTTGTGGGGCTTTAGCTACAAGGTTGGGGTTTAACTATCAGGTTATTGTTGTGGGGCTTTAGCTACAAGGTTGGGGTTTAACTATCAGGTTATTGTTGTGGGGCTTTAGCTACAAGGTTGGGGTTTAACTATCAGGTTATTGTTGTGGGGCTTTAGCTACAAGGTTGGGGTTTAACTATCAGGTTATTGTTGTGGGGCTTTAGCTACAAGGTTGGGGTTTAACTATCAGGTTATTGTTGTGGGGCTTTAGCTACAAGGTTGGGGTTTAACTATCAGGTTATTGTTGTGGGGCTTTAGCTACAAGGTTTATATAATGTTATGGTTGTAAATAATTTATAGTCAACACGATGCAGAAAGGTTTAACACTGCAGAGCTCATCAAGTTATGAACTCCTCAATACTGCAGGGCAGCCTCAAGACCGCACCACATAAAAGCATATAAACATCCTCATCTCCATACATTGAAATCCAATTCAAACTGCCACGGTCCCATTCATTCAATGCATAGCCATATTCTATTGTCTTTGTAAATGAATGAATGAACGAATGAATGAATAGTTTGATAAATAAGCTAGGAAAACATTTTACCTATTGTCAAGCCTGACTGGAGTTGTCTCTTTTGCAAACAAAGATGACAAAAAAGAGATAGATAAATTCCTCAGTTGACAAACACCAACGTCCATCTCCACTGTATAAAATTGGGAATTCATTATTTTTTGTCCATTAACACCAAAAGGTAATACTTCAAATGTAGAAAATGTCCAGTTTAATAAAAGTAAAAAATATCCAAACAGAATTGACAGAAATTCTGTTGTCTGGGCGATACAAGGTGGCAACCGGGGCAGCCCTGCTCGTGTACCGACGCGGAACAAACAATAAGCACAGTGAGACTGACTAGCTCTGCTAAGCTGGGAATTTGCAGCTCCTGTCCCGGGGCAGCCCTGCTCGTGTACCGACGTGGCACAAACAATAAGCACAGTGAGACTGACTAGCTCTGCTAAGCTGGGAATCTGCAGCTCCTGTCCCGGGGCAGCCCTGCTCGTGTACCGACACGGAACAAACAATAAGCACAGTGTCGTGTCTTTGGGGTACCATTAAACCGAAGACATGTTTATCAATTAACTCCCTGTAATTATTATCACGCGATCAAACTGATTAATCGTTTAATTGTAATTAACTAGGAGATCGGGGCACCAAGGAAAATATTCCGATTACAAAGTTATAATTTTCCTAATATAACTTTCCTATATTATATTCTATTATAGTATAGGCCGATTATCTTCTGGTGTCTTGTTAACCTGTTATGGCTAGGGGGCAGTATTTTCACGGCTGGATAAAAAAACGTACCCGATTTAATCTGGTTACTACTCCTGCCCAGTAACTAGAATATGCATATAATTATTGGCTTTGGATAGAAAACACTCCAAAGTTTCTAAAACTGTTTGAATGGTGTCTGTGAGAATAACAGAACTCAAATGGCAGGTCAAAACCGGAGAGATTCCTTTACAGGAAGTGGCCTGTCTGACCATTTCTTGAACTTCTTTGCCATCTCTATCTTTTACAAAGGATCTCTGCTCTAACGTGACACTTCCTACGTCTTCCATAGGCGCTCAGAGCCCGGGAAAAACCTGAATGTCGTCATCCCAGCCCCAGGCTGAAACACATTATCGCCTTTCTCAAGTGGCCGATCAAGGGACTGTGGGCTTAGGCGTGTGCCCTGGCCGCCCCCGTCTTTGTGATTTTTCCTCCGTTTGCCGAAAAGGAGATTCCCGGTCGGAATATTATCGCTTGTGTACACGAGATAAATTGCATAAAAATTGATTTTAAACAGCGGTTGACATGCTTCGAAGTACGGTAATGGAATATTTAGATTTTTTTTGTCACGAATTGCGCCATGCGCACGACCCTGATTTACCATTTCGGATAGTGTCTGGGACGCACGAACAAAACGCCGCTATTCGGATATAACGATGGATTATTTTGGACCAAACCAACATTTGTTATTGAAGTAGCAGTCCTGGGAGTGCATTCTGACGAAGACAACAAAAGGTAATCAAACTTTTATAATAGTAAATCTGATTTTGGTGAAGGCTAAACTTGCCAGGTGTCTAAATAGCTAGCCCGTGGTGGCTGGGCTATGTACTTAGAATATTGCAAAATGTGCTTTCACCAAAAAGCTATTTTAAAATCGGACATATCGAGTGCATAGAGGAGTTCTGTATCTATAATTCTTAAAATAATTGTTATGCTTTTTGTGAACGTTTATCGTGAGTAATTTAGTAAATTGTTAGCAAATTCCTCCGGAAGTTTGCGGGGGGTATGCTAGTTCTGAACGTCACATGCTAATGTAAAAAGCTGTTTTTTGATATAAATATGAACTTAATTGAACAAAACATGCATGTATTGTATGACATAATGTCCTAGGTGTGTCATCTGATGAAGATCATCAAAGGTTAGTGCTGCATTTAGCTGTCTTCTGGGTTTTTGTGACATTATATGCTAGCTTGAAAAATGGGTGTCTGATTATTTCTGGCTTGGTACTCTGCTGACATAATCTAATGTTTTGCTTTCGCTGTAAAGCCTTTTTGAAATCGGACAGTGTGGTTAGATAAAGGAGAGTCTTGTCTTTAAAATGCTGTGAAATAGTCATATGTTTGAAAAATTTAAGTTTTTGTATTTTTGAGGAATTTCTTTGGAGCTTCCTATTTCGCAACAAAGCCTCCTTCACTCATGCTGCCAAACATACCCTCGTAAAACTGACCATCCTACCAATCCTTGACTTCGGCGATGTTATTTACAAATTAGCCTCCAACACTCTACTCAGCAAATTGGATGCAGTCTATCACAGTGCCATCCGTTTTGTCACCAAAGCCCCATATACTACCCACCACTGCGACCTGTATGCTCTCGTTGGCTGGTCCTCGCTACATATCCGTCGCCAAACCCACTGGCTCCAGGTCATCTAAGTCTTTGCTAGGTAAAGCTCCTCCTTATCTCAGCTCACTGGTCACCATAGCAATACCCACCCGTAGCACACGCTCCAGCAGGTATATTTCACTGATCATCCCCATAGCCAACATAGCCAACCTCTTTGGCCGCCTTTCCTTACAGTTCTCTGCTGCCAATGACTGGAACAAATTGCAAAAATCACTGAAGTTGGAGACATATCTCCCTCACTAACTTTAAGCATCAGCTGCCAGAGCAGCTTACCGATCGCTGCAGCTGTACATAGCCCATCTGTAAATAGCCCATCCAACCGACTACCTACCTCATTCCTATATTTGTTTTGCTGCTCTTTTGCACACCAGTATTTCTACTTGCACATCCTCATTTGCACATCTATCACTCCAGTGTAAATTGTTAAATTGTAATTACTTCGCCGCTTTTGGCCCATTTATTGCCTTACCCCCTTACTTAATTTGCACACACTGTATATAGATTTTCCTATTGTGTTATTGACTGTACGTTGGTTTATCCCATGTGTAACTCTGTCGTTTTTGTCACACTGCTTTGCTTTATCTTGGCCAGGTCGCAGGTGTAAATGAGAACTTGTTCTCAACTGGCCTACCTGGTTAAATAAATGTGAAATAAAAAATAAATAAAATACTGCTTTAAAGCAAATATCTGCAGCATTAGTAAAGATGTGATCAATACATGTTGATTTAATTCCTGTTCTGTTTGTAACAACCCTGGTAGGTTGACTGACAACCTGATCCAGGTTGCAGGCACTGGTTACAGTTTGACGTTTTTTCCTTTAGTGGGCAGCTTGATGATAGCCAGTGAATATTTAAAATCACCCAGAAAATATATTTCTCTGTTGATATCACATACATTATCAAGCATTTCACACATATTATCCAGATACTGACTGTTAGGACTTGGTGGTCTATAGCAGCTTCCCACCAGAATGGGCTTTAGGTGAGGCAGATGAACCTGTAGCCATATTACTTCAACAGTATTTAACATTAGATCGTTTCTAAGCTTTACAGGAAGGTGGTTCTGAATATAGACCGCAACACCGCCTCCGTTGACATTGTTAACAATTTCTGCAAGCTAGTTTTTGCTACCATGTGGGTTTTAGCTTGCTTGAGCCTGCTAACTGAGGAGTGTTAATTCACCTGTTTCCATACACGTTTCATTTTTTAAAAGTATCTTACAAAGGAGTTGTTTAATCTAACTGCTTAGCTATGTATCTGTACATGGAATTGCCACGGGCAATTATCTGATTTGTCATTTCACTGCAGCTAATGTAGAAGGAAAAGCTGTGTACATTTGCAAATACTGTGCCAAATCATGTGAAGAATGCAACAAAGATGCAGAATCATCTGGCCAAGTGCATAAAGTTCCCTCAGCACTCACAACCTCTGACAAAAGTCCCTCTACTTCTATTTGAGGTGAAAATGATGATTCAGACACCTTATCGATAGCAACAGCTCACGTTCGTCCTGCAATCAGAAGTGTTTTTGACTCAATGGAGGAACGTTGTCAGAGAAATGTTGATGAAGGTCTTGCTCGAGCTGTGTATGCAACTGGTTCACCTCTGATGCTCACAGGCAATGTGTATTGGAAGAGATTTCTGAATGTTCTTCGCCCAGCATTCACCTCTCCAACCAGACATGCTTTATCTACTCATTTGATGGATGCAGAGTTCAACAGAGTTCAAGTGAAGGTCAAGCAAATCATAGAGAAAGCAGACTGTATTGCAATCATCTCTGATGGGTGGTCGAATGTTCGTGGGCAAGGAAAAATTAGCCACATCATCTCCACCCCTCAACCAGTATTCTACAAGAGCACAGACACAAGGGACAACAGACACACCGGTCTCTACATTGCAGATGAGCTAAAGGCAAGTCATGAATAACCTTGGACCACAGAAGGTATTTGCACTGGTGACAGACAATGCTGTGAACATGAAGGCTGCTTGGTCTAAAGTGGAGGAGTCCTACCCTCACATCACACCCATTGGCTGTGCTGCTCATGCATTGAATCTGCTCCTCAAGGACATCATGACACTAAAAACAATGGAAACACTGCAAGAGAGCAAAATAAATGGTTAGGTATGTTGGGGTGTGTTTCGTATTTTGGGAGAGAGTGGTAAGCAGCCTGAAACCTGTAGCAGTAGCCATTGCACGGATTGAGGGAGACAATGCCATCCTGTCTGATGTTCAGACTCTGCTTGCAGATGTAAGAGAAGAAATCCGTACTGCCATGCCCACTTCACTGTTGATCCAAGCAGAGGAAACTGCAGTTCTGAAATACATCAAAAAGCATGAAGACTTCTGCCTGAAGCCCATACACGCCGCAGTGTTGGACCCCAAGTATGCTGGCAAGAGCATCCTGTCTGGTGCAGAGATCAACAAGGCCTATGGTGTCATCACTACTGTGTCTCGACACCTTGGCCTGGATGAGGGCAAGGTTCTTGGCAGTCTGGCAAGTACACTTCCAAGCAAGGGCTTTGGGATGGAGATGCAATATGGCAGTTGTGCCAACATATCTCATCAGCCACCTGGTGGAAGGGACTTTGTGGATCTGAGGCTCTTTCCCCTGTTGCCTCCATCATCCTCCAAATCCCACCAACATCAGCCGCCTCAGAGCGCAACTGGGCCTTGTTTGGGAGCACACACACCAAAGCACGCAACAAGCTGACCAATACAAGGGTTGAAAAATTGGAAAATGTCAGGCTTTTTGAGCCTGACAATGAGCCATCCTGAACAAGGTTGGAAAGTGACAGTGAAGATGAGGCCTCAGTCTGATGTTCAAAAGGTGGACATTGAGGAGGTCCAGGGAGAAGACATGGAAGCCTGAGAGGAAGACAACCAAAGCTTTAGTTTCTAGACTATCATTTTACAGATGCATGTTGAAAACGTTTTTGGGAGATGCGATGGATCATTGGGGATCATTCAATATTCCCATTCTTTTGTTGTTCAGTGAAATCATCCCATGTGAGGAGTCAACTCATTTAATTAAAGTTACATTCATAACTAAATAGTTTGTTTTTTTTCCTATTGGAAAGATTTAATAATTCGCAATTATGTCTACTTATGATAAGGTAATAGGTTTATGTTTGTCTCCATATGATATGGTAAATATATCCAATGCAAAAAACATCTACATTTAAATGGTATTAATATGAATTCCCATATATTCCCACAGAAAGTTTCCACCTCTGAATATTCCCCAAAATGTACAACCCTAAACAGCAACACAATTAGACCCAACCAAATCATGAGAAAACAAAAAGATAATTACTTGACACATTAGAAAGACAAAATACTGGTGTAAACATTTAAATGACATTGGGATCACTAACGTTTAGGAAAAAAAATCTAACCGAAAAGTTTAGATTTGTTTTTTTACATTTTAAATCACAGTGCAGTTATCACAACACTACCACTAACAGGTCCGAAACATTATTATTTTTACAAATACCTAACACAACAACGCTGTAACGTTAGGAGATATGCATCTTTCAAATGATTTGGCATGGATATAAAGCACTCTGCACGTCATCATCGTTAACAGTTGGAAAAATGTCAGAGTGAGACAGGGAAGAGACAGCAGCCCAGTCCTGTATGGCAATACTTTGAGTTCGATGAGAAGGTGGTGAAATAAATACTCATTTTGTGAGGTGGAATTAAGCTACAGTGGCAGTACAAAGGCAATGCTTAACCATCTGAAAGAGGCACCACCATGAGACCCAACCCATTGCTGGCAGCAGTGGAATAAGGGACGCAGTGAGAAAATCACAGTACTGATTCCAGAAATGATTGCAGTTGATATGCAGCCACTGTCAATGGTAGAGGATGTCCGCTTCAATACCCATGACATATCTAGAACCAGACTACTAGATACCATGTGGAAAAACAGAGACGGCCTAAATTATACAATGATCGCTCTGCAAATACAAAGCGCAAGCTCTCAAACACCATACGAGGCTGACGTTAACAAATTGTTGGACGTCGATGAACACGCTGTAATACATCACTGCAACGAGCCGTCACATTGATGAGAAGTGGGACATGGAAGATCCATGGACTGACAACATGGAGGAGGACACACCAGAGAACCACGGCATTAACTACCATTGTTGCTGAGTGGGTCAGGGCCAGGACCTCAGTAGACCGCACGGCTCCGTCTGGTAGGTAGCCAGGACCTCAGTAGACCGCACGGCTCCGTCTGGTAGGTAGCCAGGACCTCGGTAGACCGCACGGCTCCGTCTGGTAGGTAGCCAGGACCTCGGTAGACCGCACGGCTCCGTCTGGTAGGTAGCCAGGACCTCGGTAGACCGCACGGCTCCGTCTGGTAGGTAGCCAGGACCTCGGTAGACCGCACGGCTCCGTCTGGTAGGTAGCCAGGACCTCGGTAGACCGCACGGCTCCGTCTGGTAGGTAGCCAGGACCTCGGTAGACCGCACGGCTCCGTCTGGTAGGTAGCCAGGACCTCGGTAGACCGCACGGCTCCGTCTGGTAGGTAGCCAGGACCTCGGTAGACCGAACTGCTCCGTCTGGTAGGTAGCCAGGACCTCGGTAGACCGAACTGCTCCGTCTGGTAGGTAGCCAGGACCTCGGTAGACCGAACTGCTCCGTCTGGTAGGTAGCCAGGACCTCGGTAGACCGAACTGCTCCGTCTGGTAGGTAGCCAGGACCTCGGTAGACCGAACTGCTCCGTCTGGTAGGTAGCCAGGACCGTGGTAGACTGAACTGCATTGCCCCCGAGCGGTCATACCAACGGTTTACATACAGTACCAGTCAAAAGTCTGGACACACCTACTCATTCAAGGGTTTTTCTTTATTTTGACTACTTTCTACATTGTAGAATAATAGTGAAGAAATCAAAACTATGAAATAACACATAGGGAATCATGTAGCATACCCCAAAAAGTTTTAAACAAATCAAAACATATTTTAGATTCTTCAAAGCAGCCACCCTTTGCCAAGTGTGTGCAAAGCTGTCATCAAGGCATTCTCTCAACCAGGTTCATGAAGTAGTCACCTGGAATGCATTTCAAATAACCGGTGTGCCTTGTTAAAAATTAATTTGTGGAATTTCTTTCCTTCTTAATGCATTTGATCCAATCAGTTGTGTTGTGTGTTGTGTGTGTGTGTGGTGTGTGGTGTGTGTGTGTGTGGGGGGGGGGGGTAATACAGAAGATGGTCTTTTACCAAATAGGGCTAAGTCCATATTATGGCAAGAACAGCTCAAATAAGCAAAGCGAAACGACAGTCCATCATTACTTTAAGACATGAAGGTTAATCAATTCTGATCAATTTCAAGAACTTTGAACGTTTCTTCAATTGCAGTCGCAAAAACCAAGCTCTATGATGAAACAGGCTCTCATGAGGACCGCCACAAGAAAGGAAGACCCAGAGTTACCTCCACTGCAAAGAATACGTTTATTAGAGTTACCAGCCTCAGAAATTGCAGCCCAAATAAATGCTTCAGAGTTTAAGTAACAGATATCTACTGTTCAGAGTAGACTGCGTGAATCAGGCCTTCATGGTCAAATTGCTGCAAAGAAACCACTACTAAAAGGACACCAATAAGAAGAAGAGACTTGCTTGGGCCAAGAAACACGAGCAACCGACATTAGACCGGTGGAAATCTGTCCTTTGGTCTGGTGAGTCCAAATTAGATTTTTGGTTCAATTATTTTGGTCTTTGTGAGATGCAGAGTAGGTGAACGGATGATCTCCGCATGTGCAGTTCCCACTGTGAAGCATGGAGGAGGTGGTGTGATGGTGCTTTGCTGGTGACACTGGTAGCATGGCTACCACAGCATTCTGCAGCAATACGCCATCCCATCTGGTTTGCGCTTAGTGGGACTATCATTTGTTTTTCAACAGGACAATGACCCAACACACCTCCAGGCTGTGTAAGGGCTATTTGACCAAGAAGGAGAGTGACGGAGTGCTGCATCAGATGACCTGGCCTCCACAATCACCGACCTCAACCCAATTGAGATGGTTTGGGATGAGTTGGACCGCAGAGTGAAAGAAAAGCAGCCAACACGCAGAGTGAAAGAAAAGCAGCCAACAAGTGCTCAGCATATGTGGGAACTCCTTCAAGACTTGGAAAAGCAAACCTCATGAAGCTGATTAAAAGAAAGCCAAGAGTGTGCAAAGCTGATATTATTATTATTTTTTTTTATTATTTTTTTCACCTTTATTTAACCAGGTAGGCAAGTTGAGAACAAGTTCTCATTTACAATTGCGACCTGGCCAAGATAAAGCAAAGCAGTTCGACAACATACAAAAACACAGAGTTACACATGGAGTAAAACAACATACAATCAATGATGCAGTAGAAAAAAATAAAAAATAAGACTATATACAATGTGAGCAAATGATGTGAGATAAGGGAGGTAAAGGCAAAAAAATGCCATGGTGGCAAAGTAAATAAAGTATAGCAAGAAAAACACTGGAATGGTAGATTTGTAGTTTGAAGAAAGTTCAAAGATAAAATATAAATAATATGGTGCAAAGGAGCAAAATAAATAAATACAGTAGGGGAAGAGGTAGTAGTTTGGGCTAAATTATAGATGGGCTATGTACGGGTGCAGTGATCTGTGAGCTGCTCTGACAGCTGGTGCTTAAAGCTAGGGAGGGAGATAAGTGTTTCCAGTTTCAGAGATTTTTGTAGTTCGTTCCAGTCATTGGCAGCAGAGAACTGGAAGGAGAGACGACCAAAGGAGGAGTTGGCTTTAGGGGTGACCAGAGAGATATACCTGCTGGAGCGCGTGCTACAGGTGGGTGCTGCTATGGTGACCAGTGAGCGGAGATAAGGGGGGACTTTACCTAGCAGGGTCTTGTAGATGACCTGGAGCCAATGTGTTTGGCGACGATTATGAAGCGAAGGCCAGCCAACGAGAGCCTACAGGTCGCAGTGGTGGGTAGTATATGGGGCTTTGGTGACAAAACGGATGGCACTGTGATAGACTGCATCCAGCTTGTTGAGTAGGGTATTGGAAGCTATTTTGTAAATGACATCGCCGAAGTCGAGGATTGGTAGGATGGTCAGTTTTACGAGGGTATGTTTGGCAGCATGAGTGAAGGATGCTTTGTTGCGAAATAGGAAGCCAATTCGAGATTTCACTTTGGATTGGAGATGATTGATGTGAGTCTGGAAGGAGAGTTTACAGTCTAACCAGACACCTAGGTATTTGTAGTTGTCCACAAATTCTAAGTTAGAACCGTCCAGAGAAGTGATGCTGGACAGGCGGGCAGGTGCAGGCAGCGATCGGTTGAAGAGCATGCATTTAGTTTTACTTGTGTTTAGGAGCAGTTGGAGACCACGGAAGGAGAGTTGAATGGCATTGAAGCTCGTCTGGAGGGTTGTTAACACAGTGTCCAAAGAAGGGCCAGAAGTGTACAGAATGGTGTCGTCTGCGTAGAGGTGGATCAGAGATTCACCAGCAGCAAGAGCGACATCATTTATGTATACAGAGAAAAGAGTTGGCCCAAGAATTGAACCCTGTGGTACCCCCATAGAGACTGCCAGAGGTCCAGACAGTAGGCCCTCCGATTTGACACACTGAACTCTGTCAGAGAAGTAGTTGGTGAAACAGGCGACGCAATCGTTTGAGAAACCAAGGCTACTGAGTCTGCCGATGAGGATGTGGTGATTAACAGAGTCAAAAGCTTTGGCCAGGTCAATGAATACGGCAGCACAGTATTGTTTCTTATCGATGGCGGTTACGATGTCGTTTAGGACCTTGAGCGTGGCTGAGGTGCACCCATGACCAGCTCTGAAACCAGATTGCATAGCGGAGAGGGTGCGGTGGGATTCGAAATGGTCGGTAATCTGTTTGTTGACTTGGCTTTCGAAGACCTTAGAAAGGCAGGGTAGGATGGATATAGGTCTGTAGCAATTAGGGTCAAGAGTGTCACCTCCTTTGAAGAGGGGGATGACAGCAGCTGCTTTCCAATCTATGGGAATCTCAGACGACACGAAAGAGAGGTTGAACAGGCTAGTAATAGGGGTTGCAATAATTTCGGCTGATAATTTTTGAAAGAAAGGGTCCAGATTGTCAAGCCCAGCTGATTTGTAGGGGTCCAGATTTTGCAGCTCTTTCAGAACATCAGCTGAATGGATTTGGGAGAAGGAGAAATGGGGGAGGCTTGGGCGAGTAGCTGTGGGGGGTGCAGTGCTGTTGAATGCAGTAGGGGTAGTTAGGTGGAAAGCATGGCCAGCCGTAGAAAAATGCTTATTGAAATTCTCAATTATAGTGGGCTTATCGGTGGTGACAGAGTTTCCTATCCTCAGTGCAGTGGGCAGTTGGGAGGAGGTGTTCTTATTCTCCATGGACTTTACAATGTCCCAGAACTTTTTAGAGTTGGAGTTGCACGAAGCGAATTTCTGTTTGAAAAAGCTAGCCTTGGCGTTTCTAACTGCCTGTGTGTATTGGTTTCTAACTTCCCGAAAAAGTTGCATATCGCGGGGGCAGTTCGATGCTAATGCAGAACACCACAGGATATTTTTGTGTTGGTTAAGGGCAGTCAGGTCTGGGGAGAACCAAGGGCTATATCTGTTCCTGGTTCTAAATTTCTTGAAAGGGGCATGCTTATTTAAGATGGAGAGGAAGGCATTTAAAAAAAAATAACCAGGCATCCTCTACTGACGGGATGAGGTCAATATCCTTCCAGGATACCAGGGCCAGGTCGATTAGAAAGGCTTGCTCGTTGAAATGTTTCAGGGAGCGTTTGACAGTGATGAGTGGAGGTCGTTTAACCGCTGACCCATTACGGGTGCAGGCAATGAGGCAGTGATCGCTGAGATCTTGGTTGAAAACAGCAGAGGTGTATTTAGAGGGCACGTTGGTTAGGATGATATCTATGAGGGTGCCAGTGTTTGCGGCTTTGGGGTTGTACCTGGTGGGTTCATTAATAATTTGTGTGAGATTGAGGGCATCAAGCTTGGATTGTAGGATGGCTGGGGTGTTAAGCATGTCCCAGTTTAGGTCACCTAGTAGCACGAGCTCTGAAGATAGATGGGGGGCAATCAGTTCACATATGGTGTCCAGAGCACAACTAGGGGCCGAGGGGGGTCTATAGCAGGCGGCAACGGTGAGAGACTTGTTTTTGGAGAGGTGGATTTTTAAAAGTAGAAGTTCAAATTGTTTGGGTACAGACCTGGATAGCAGGACAGAACTCTGCAGGCTCTCTCTGCAGTAGATTGCAACACCGCCCCCTTTGGTCGTTCTATCTTGTCTGAAAACGTAGTTAGGGATGAAGATTTCAGAGTTTTTGGTGGACTTCCTAAGCCAAGATTCAGACACAGCTAGGACATCCGGGTTGGCGGAGTGTGCTAAAGCAGTGAATAAAACAAACTTAGGGAGGAGGCTTCTAATGTTAACATGCATGAAACCAAGGTTATTACGGTTACAGAAGTCATCAAAAGAGAGCGCCTGGGGAGTAGGAGTGGAGCCAGGCACTGCAGGGCCTGGATTCACCTCAACATCCCCAGAGGAGCAGAGAAGAATAAGTAGGAGGGTACGGCTAAAAGCTATAAGAATTGGTCGTCTGTGACGTCCAGAATAGAGAGAAAAAGGAGCAGGTTTCTGGGGGCGATAAAATAGCTTCAAGGTATAATGTACAGACAAAGGTATGGTGGGATGTGAGTACAGAGGAGGTAAACCTAGGCATTTAGTGATTGTGAGAGAGATATTGTCTCTAGAAACATCATTGAAACCAGAAGATGTCATAGCATGTGTGGGTGGAGGAACTGAGAGGTTGGATAAGGTATAATGAGCAGGGCTAGAGGCTCTACAGTGAAATAAGCCAATAAACACTAACCAGAACAGCAATGGAGAAGGCATATTGACATTAAGGAGAGGCATGCTTAGCCGAGTGATCAAAGGGTCCAGTGAGATTCAGACAGCTAGCCGGGCCATAGGTAGCAAGCTGGTGGAAGATGGGAGGGAGGTCTGTTTTTAGCCAGCTCGTGCGTTTCCGTCTATGGGTTAGTGGGGTTCCGTGTGGAAGGGGGGACCTGTCCAAGTTGGCAAAATAGTTAGTTATAGTGGCCCAAGAAAAGTGTCCGATAGACCCATTCAGATCGCAGCCGAAAAAACAGCTAACGATTAGCGGGCCGCAGATGGGCGATCAGGTTACGTCGCGACGGAGGGGCCAGTTGGATAACTCCCTCGGGCAGATAACGTCGGTGGTCCAGTCGTGAAGACCCGGTGGGGCTCCGGATCGGCAGTAAAACGGGTCAGGATAGGTGAGTTGTAGCCCAGGAGACACTTCAGCTGGCTAGCTCAGGAATAGCCCAGGAGTGGCTGACGGAACTCTTCAGCTGGCTAGCTGGCTAGCTCCGTAATAATGTGTGTTAATTCCGTGACCGACGTTGCCAATAGTCACTCAGGTAGCAGCTAGTTAGCTGCAAGATCCAGGTGTAAATGTCCAGAGCTTGCGGTAGAAATCGGGGAAAGGAGAGAGAATAGGTCCGGTATGCTCTGGTCTGAGTCGCGCTGTACAAAAACTGGCGATAGCTTTTCGAGCTAATGGATAGCTGAGGACAGCTAACCGTGGCTAGCTGAACTTCAACGTTAGCCAGTGAAAATGGCTAACCTCTTGCTAGCTTCTGTTGTGGAATTCAGATGAGGTAAATAATACTTTCTTTTTTTAAATTGGTGAGGCGGGTTGCAGGAGAGTGCTTTGAGGTTGAGTTTTTAGAATTAAAAAAAATATATATATATATATAAAAAGATAAGTGAAGAAAAAATATGTAAATATATATATACACGGGACACGACAAGAGGAGGGTAGAGGACGTCTGAACTGCTACGCCATCTTGGAACATGGAACATATCAAGGCAAAGGGTGGCTACTTTGAAGAATCTCAAATATATTTTGATTTGTTTAACACTTTTTTGGTTACTACATGAATCCATGTGTTATTTCATAGTTTTGATGTTTTCACTATTATTCTGCAATGTTGAAAATAATAAAAATAAACAACAACTCTGGAATGAGTAGGTGTACAAACTTTTGACTGGTACTGTGTGTGTATGTATGAGGTTGGAATAATACTATGAAATTCTGAAAATTATGATAATGCCCTTTTAGTGTAAGAGCTGTTTGAAAAGACCACCTGAAATTTCAGCCTGTTTTGGTAGGATGGAGTTTTGGCTTGGCTGGTGCCATCACCAGGCGGTACATTAGTTAATAGACCAATAAGAAAGAGAGTTCCAAACCTCTCTGCCAATAACAGCTAGTTCTCAGTTGTTTTCCCCTCCCCACTCAGACCAGTCAGTCCTGGCAAAGTTCTTGCTTGAGAAATTGCAGAAACTTTTGCTAAGAAGCTATTTGTTTATTTTTTAGCATTTTAAATGTAAAACTATCACAGTAAGGTAGGCCTACTTGTTACCCAGAAACGTCTGCATTGGACCTTTAAATCAGTCTATGACGTCATACTGAAAAACAGCTGCATTGGACCTTTAAAGCAGTCTGATGTCATAGACTCAGCTATCTTCAACAGTTCTAATTCCAACACAGAGGCCATCCATCCATCCTTACCTGTCCTCCTCTCCATCTGCAGACTGTGTCCTCAGGCTTGCAGCAGCGGCCACTAAGGCACTGGCATCTCCAACCATGCCCCCTCCTGCAGCCCCCAGCCGGGGCAGTGTCAGCAGGGACTGGTGTTTGAACAGCAGCCTCTGGGCATCCTCCAGCTGGGATGCCGTTAGGGTGGGGATGCTTCCCCCGTACAGAGCCCCGCTTTGGGCCAGGCTGGTGTGGCTGAGGGGCACCCCGTGAGTCAGGAGGGGCTGGAGGTCAGCTCGGAGTGTGGTCACGAAAGGGGCGGAGGGGTGCTGGGGGTGAGGGTGCAGCTGCTGAGCTGGGAGGTTCTGGAGCTGACTCTGAAGGGGTTGAGGGACAGCGGCCGGGCCAGGCATGGACACCCCAAGAGAGCCAGGGTGTGGGGGGAGGACCTGGGACTGGAGAGGAGCCGTAGGCTGGATGAAGTCTGGAGGCCGGCTGCCTGTCTGGCTCACGAGCCCCGCTGGGAGCTGGGGCGTGGGGTAGCCTGTCTGGGCATGCTCCATATCATAGGGCATCTGCTGGGGCATGGCCTGACTCCGAGCGCCCTGGGCATTCACCTGGGGGGCTGCTGGTAGAGTACCATGGGGGACCATGCTGGTCTGCTGCAACAGGAGAGGGTTAGGGTCCTGAGGGACCATGTGGGCCTGCAGAGAGTTCTGGACAGTCTCAGAGCTGGTGTAGTCCTGGTGCTGGTATGGCTGCAAGGTCTGGGGTGCCACTGCTCCCATCTCTGTGCCTCCGTATTGGACAACACCGGCCACCACACTTCCATTCCCTGCTTGGCTCTCTGGGCCGGCAGCGCTGGGTGCAGGGGCTGGGTCAGAAGTGGGCCCGGCAGGGGGAACCTCCTTCTCATAGTACTCTGTACATATCCATCTTCCCTTGCGGAACGGCTCTGAGTTAGAGTCCAGCTTCACCACTCTGAAGCGAGACCCCGGTGTGGCTTGGGTCTGAGTCTGTTGTGTCTGGGTGCTGGAGGTCACAGGCTGTGTCACTGCTACTGACAACCCAATCTGAGTGTTATTGGTGGGCCCTGTGCCTCCAGGGAGAGCCCCTAATCCACTGGATGTCCCTTGCCGGCCTCCACTACTGTCAAAGATTATAGGGCCCGCAGAGGGAGGGACACCACTACCACTGACTATGGATGACACATCCATGCCTGGCCCAGCAGTGATGGTAACAGAGACCTGGGCGGTGGTATTCTCCACCATACCCTGCCCCATCTGGGTCTGGTTGGGCCCAGCCCTTTCAGAGGAACTCCCCCCTGCCACTGAGACAGTAAAGGCTGCTGGCACCACATTCTCTTGCAGATGATGCACAGTCCCATTCTCCATGTTACCAGGCTGTGGAGGGTCCTGAGGCTGCTGGGGTTCACACAGAGGGTCCTGGGGTAGGGAGTGAGGGTTCAGGGGTTCGTTAGGGGACGCTGCGCCTGGGGTCTCCACCCCATGGGGGCTGTTCAGGGTCTCGTCCGAGGAGCTCCTCTCAGGGACGCCGGTGTCCCGAGATACGGATGCTTCCTGCATTTCAGAGGAGGACAGGTCCTCTGTGTGGGATTCATCCATGTCATCATAACTCTCTGTGTCGTCCGCTGTGCTGTTGTTGGTGCTAACAGAGACCTGGGCTGGGGTCACGCTAGTTATCTGGAAGCCACTCTTCTTCTTCACCTGAGACCCGGACTGGGGGAGGTTAAGGCTCAGGGGGTGGTGGTGCGGCCCAGGGGAGGAGGACCCAGCCTGGCTAGTTGACTGATAATCATCAGTGGGAATTACATTACTGCTACCTGCAGCAGACCCAGATGACCCGCCACTACCAGTGGTGTTACTGCCTCTTCTATTGTGGAAAGACATCTTCCTAGACCCAGAGGAATCTCCTGAAAAGTCCTGTTGGTGCATTTTGTGACCAACACGAAGCCAGTAACAGGGCAAAGAAGTGGCTAGCTGTGTAGCTACTAATGTTAGATGGTTGTTATAGCCAGGCATAAATAACGTTATCTAGTAACGTTAATGTACTCAGAGGTTAGCTAGCTAATAGTTACCTAATAGTTAGCCAACGGTGGCTAACGTAAGCAAGGTGACAGTCCCACAATAAATCACAACAAAGCAGGGACGATGTTAATTTCTGTTTTCAGTAGTTGAGCACTTCACTCTAACTGCGTCTGATAAACTGTCGATAATGAAGTGAATGAGAATTACTGATGTTAGTTCAGACATGGCTAGAACAACCAAGCTAACTGTTTTATAGCTAGCTGAAATGTCAACTACGAAGAGGCGCTTATACAAACGTTTAAACAACGTCAAACATATCTTAAATATAATATGAATATAGCACTGGAAGAAATTATTTGACGTAAATATTATAACGTTAGTGCCAAATTCAGCGTCAAAAGCTATGTCGTAAGAGATCACCTCCATCGATGGCATCACCAGACGTTGTCTCGTCTCCTAGACTCTGGTTTGTTGTTGGGAAATTCAGTCAGACACCCATCACTGGATAAACATCATCTTAGCACATAAACTTGTTTTAATCCATCTCGATGGTTTCTAGTCAGCGTAGTTGTATCCGCCTCATTCTCTCGCTTGGCCCCTTTAACCCAGGCGCAGGACAACGCTAGCTCCCTAGCTCGCTCCCTCTCTCCCTCCCTATTTCGCTCCCTAGCTCGCTCCCTGACGATGAGGAGAGGGGGAGGCAAACACAGCTACTGCGCATGCCCTCAACTAGCTGTCGAAGTGGCGCTCGGTTCCGGTACCAGTCAGTCCCTGTAATGACCTCTACATAAATAGCTTTACGAGATGTAACTCTGTGCTTCCCACTCACATAAAATGACAACAAATGTTCATATAATAAGACATTTAGCAGACGCTTTAGTAGGTGTGACCACCAGATACTGACTGGTTTTCTATTCCACACCCCTACCTTTTTATTTAAGGTGACCAACAGATGCATGTCTGTATTCCCAGTCATGTGAAATCCATAGATTAGGGCTTAATGAATTTATTTCAATTGACTGATTTCCTTATGAACTGTTACAGAGTAAAATATTTGAAATTGTTACATTTATATTTTTGTAACAGTTCATAAGGAAATCAGTCAATTGAAATAAATTCATTAAGCCCTAATCTCAATGGGTGACATTTCTGGTGAGTATGCAAGCCATGCAAGAACTGGACATTTTCAGCTTCCAGGAATTGTGTACAGATCCTTGCGACACGGGGCCGTGCATTATCATGCTGAAAAATGAGGTGATGGCAGCGGATGAATGGCACGACAATGGGCCTCAGGATCTCGTCACGGTATCTCTGTCCAGTCGAATTGCCATAGATAAAATGCAGTTGTGTTCGTTGTCCTAGCATACCTGCCCATACCATAACCCCACCGCCACCATGTTCACAACGTTGACATCAGAAAACCGCTCACCCACACAACGCCATACACGCTGTCTGCAATTTGCCCAGTACAGTTGAAACCGGGATTCATCCTTGGAGCGCACACTTCACCAGCATGCCAGTGGCCATTGAAGGTGAGCATTTGCCCACTTAAGTCGGTTATAACGCCAAACTGCAGTCAGGTCAAGACCCTGGTGCAAACGACGAGCACGCAGATGAGCTTCCCCGAGACAGTTTGACAATTTGTGCAGAATTTCTTCCGTTGTGCAAACCCAGTTTCATCAGCTGTCCGGGTGGCTGGTCTCAGATGAACCCAGTTTCATCAGCTGTCCGGGTGGCTGGTCTCAGACGGATGTGGAGGTCCTGGGCTGGCGTGGTTACATGTAGCCTGCGGTTGCGAGGCCGGTTGGACCTACTGCCAAATTATTCTAAAACAACAATGGTGGTGGCTTGTGGTAGAGAAATGAACATTCAGCTCTGGTGGACATTCCTGCAGATGCGCACGCTCCCTCAGAACTTGAGACATCTGTGGCATTATGTTGTGTGACAAAACTGCACATTTTAGAGTGGCCTTTTATTGTCCCCGGCACAAGGTGCACCTGTGTAATGATCATGCTGTTTAATCAGCTTCTTGATATTCCACACCTGTCAGGCGGATGGATTATCTTGGCAAAGGGATGTAAATACATTTGTTCACAAAATGAGAGAAATAAGCTTTTTGTGCATATGGAACATTTCTGGGATCTTTTATTTCAGCTCCTGAAACATGGGACCAACACTTTACCTGTTGCGTTTTAATGTTTGTTCAGTATAGTAATTTGGTTCAAAGGATAGTAGGGAAACAAAGCCATCAACACCAGTATAATGCGTGCTAAAAGACAGCCCCACGTGCACAGAACTAAATGTTTGCCTCATGCATCATACCTGGATGATCACCCACATGACGCTGATCCACCTTAGAGGCATGTTCCCTCTGCCCCTCCCCAGCCTGATCTCTGTCCCTCCCCAGCCAACAAGCTATAGCAATATAGCTGAATGATAAATAAGCAACGATAGGAGGTATGGTGTTGGACAGTCAAACCATGAGGGTAGGGAAAGAAGGGGCAGGGCTGAGAACTGGACTAGAGCCCTATGCAGTACACTAGACTGGACTAGAGCCCTATGCAGTACACTAGACTGGACTAGAGCCCTGTGCAGTACACTAGACTGGACTAGAGCCCTGTGCAGTACACTAGACTGGACTAGAGCCCTGTGCAGTACACTAGACTGGACTAGAGCCCTGTGCAGTACACTAGACTGGACTAGAGCCCTGTGCAGTACACTAGACTGGACTAGAGCCCTGTGCAGTACACTAGACTGGACTAGAGCCCTATGCAGTACACTAGACTGGACTAGAGCCCTATGCAGTACACTAGGGTAGGGAAAGAAGAGGCAGGGCTAGGAGCTGTCAAAGCTCTCCCAGTATATCAACATCACCACATATCGTAAACATGTCGTATACAGCTGGAGGGAAGGGTGGAGGGAATGGGAGGGGAGGTTTAGGGTGGAGGGAATGGAAGGTGAGGTTTACGGTGGAGGGAATGGGAGGTGAGGTTTACGGTGGAGGGAATGGAAGGGGAGGTTTAAGGTGGAGGGAAGGGGAGGGTTAGGGTGGAGGGAATGGAAGGTGAGAGTTAGGGTGGAGGGGAGGGAATGGGAGGGGAGGTTTAGGGTGGAGGGAATGGAAGGGGAGGGTTAGGGTGGAGGGAATGGAAGGTGAGGGTTATGGTGGAGGGAATGGAAGGGGAGGGTTAGGGTGGAGGGTTAGGGAATGGAAGGGGAGGGTTAGGGAATGGAAGGGGAGGGTTAGGGTGGAGGGAATGGAAGGTGAGGGTTATGGTGGAGGGAATGGAAGGGGAGGGTTAGGGTGGAGGGAATGGAAGGGGAGGGTTAGGGTGGAGGGAATGGAAGGGGAGGGTTAGGGAATGGAAGGGGAGGGTTAGGGTGGAGGGAATGGAAGGTGAGGGTTATGGTGGAGGGAATGGAAGGTGAGGGTTAGGGTGGAGGGAATGGAAGGGGAGGTTTAGGGTGGAGGGAAGGTTTAAGGTGGAGGGAAGGGGAGGGAGAGTTAGGGTGGAGGGAATGGAAGGGGAGGGTTAGGGTGGAGGGGAGGGAATGGGAGGGGAGGTTTAGGGTGGAGGGAATGGAAGGGTTAGGGTGGAGGGAATGGAAGGGGAGGGTTAGGGTGGAGGGAATGGAAGGGGAGGGTTAGGGTGGAGGGAATGGAAGGGGAGGTTTAGGGTGGAGGAGAGTTAGGGTGGAGGGGAGGGAAGGTGAAAGTTAGGGTGGAGGGGAGGGTGGTTAGGGAAGGGTTAGGGTAGAGGGTCAAATAAAATAAGTTATTGGTCACAAACATATTTAGCAGATAGTATTGTGAGTGTAATGAAATGCTTGTGTTCCTAGCTCCAACAGTGCAGTATTATCTAGGGTGAAGGGGAGTGTTGGGGTACGAAAAGCTGAGCTATGGAAAACATACACTGAAGCATGACGCCAAAGGGTACCCAACAGGAAAACAGAGTACCCAGTCAAATATAAACTAGCTAACCCTAACCTTATATAAACTAGCTAACCCTAACCTTATATAAACTAGCTAACCCTATCCTTATATAAACTAGCTAACCCTAACCTTATATAAACTAGCTAACCCTAACCTTATACAAACTAGCTAACCCTAACCTTATAATAAAACATAGGCTTGAAGCAGATTAAGCGATAAAACATTAAAAGCTAGCTTGAATAGGTAGGTCTTTAGTTGTGTTTTAAACAATGAAATGTAAGTTGCCTCCTTGACATGGGCAGGTAGAGTTTTCCAGAGCTGAGGGGCCATGAGAGAAACAGGGGTTGGAACCCAAATTACTTTGCAATCGTTTTGTTCTGAACAGAAGCATTATTTTATCTGTTCAGTTTCACTGTGCCAACCAGCAAAATAAAGTTCTGAACTGGTTCAAACCCCCAAAAAGTTAAGGTTTATATCGTTCCTTTCTAAACCTCCAATCATTTTTTCAAATGAATATCATTTTTTTTTACGTTTACACTACCGGTCAAAAGTTTTAGAACACCTACTCATTCAAGGGATTTTCTTGATTTTGACTATTTTCTACATTGTAGAATAATAGTGAAGACATCAACACGAATAAATAACACATATGGAATCATGTAGTAACCAAAAAAAGTGTTAAACAAATCAAAATTTTAATTTGAGATTCTTCAAATAGCCACCCTTTGCCTTGATGACAGCTTTGCACACTCTTGGCATTCTCTCAACCAGCTTCACCTGGAATGCTTTTCCAACAGTCCTGATGGAGTTCCTACATATGCTGAGCACTTGTTGGCTGCTTTTCCTTCACTCTGCAGTTCGATTCATCCCAAACCATCTCAATTTGGTTGAGGTCAGGGGATTGTTGAGGCCAGGTCATCTGATGCAGCCCTCCATCACTCTCCTCCTGTCAGGTGGTGGGTGTAGCTGGTGCATAAAGTCAGGCGCAGGAGAGCAGAGATGAGTGAACAACGCACTTTACTTAAGGCAATAAGCACAAAGTAACAATCCCAATGTGCAAACAAATAACAGTATTCACAAAACACGGGTTAAATGTTGGGGAGGTACTCAGATCCAGACTCATTGTGGTGAAGAAACTAACGTCGTGGGCGTGACGTAGCGTTTGGCCGGAGCATGGAGTTTGAGTAGCCAGGCAATGCGGATTAAGCAGCTGGCTGTGGAGCATTGGAAAGGTCTCCAGAAAGAGCTTACATTTTGCAGGTGGGGAGAGAGCGTGGAGGAGGATGCTTGGCGCACTGGGAATCTTATGACATGTCATATCTGAATTAGGCCCAATTATACCTACTGAGAAGCGGCTTCTATCCAGGAACTTTCAATATCTTTGAACTTCCGACCAGAGTTGGCTAGCTAACAAGCTCGTGTGTGCAAAGCCGGCACCAGAATTAAAATATAGCGCGTTTTACCTTTTTGCAGTTCATAAATCCAATATGAAACATAACTAGAGTATCCTTAATTAGTATTGAAAGTGAATCCATTCTTCTGTAATACATTTTTAAAAACTCCATAATTTCTGAATCAGGCTTGTAATGTCAGTATGCTACAGTAGCCTTCGGAAAGGGGGAGGGGCGGGTAGACTGCACACCCACAAACACTGGCCAAGATGTTCAGCTGCCAGGCAGACACTGGAAAGGGGGAGGGGCAGGTAGCCTACACACCCACAAACACTGGCCAAGATGTTCAGCTGCCAGGCAGACACTGGAAAGGGGGAGGGGCGGGTAGTCTACACACCCACAAACACTGGCCAAGACGTTCAGCTGCCAGGCAGACACTGGAAAGGGGGAGGGGCGGGTAGTCTACACACCCACAAACACTGGCCAAGATGTTCAGCTGCCAGGCAGACACTGGAAAGATGGAGGGGCGGGTAGTCTACACACCCACAAACACTGGCCAAGATGTTCAGCTGGCAGGCAGACACTGGAAAGGGGGAGGGGCGGGTAGCCTACACACCCACAAACACTGGCCAAGATGTTCAGCTGCCAGGCAGACACTGGAATACGTTTTGTGACCGAGGGGGCTTTACATAGGCGCTTTGTTGCATTTTTGTGGGACTGGGAAAAAATGCCCGGAATGTAAAATAAAGTTATTAACTAGTCCCCATGCTTTAAAATAGCGGTTCTGTTCCAGAACAGTATAGATCACTTTTGTTCCCGATTCTGATTCCGTTTCTCTAAAAATGTCAAATTTTCCAGTTTTGTTCCCTGAACCGGTTTTGTTCCCTGAACCGGTTTTGTTCCCTGAACCGGTTCCAACCCCCTTCAGCCATGCAGCACAGGTTTGTGGCCAGGCTGTTTGAGTCCGATGGCCGTAGTGTGCGTGCTGGGGAATCGTTGGCAAGAAGTTGGCATATGTATTTAGGTGTAACACCCTTGAGGGCATTAAAGGTGAGCAGCAGAATCTTACATTTGATCTGTATTGAATAAGAAGCCAATGGAGGTTGAATAACACCAGTCTTTAATGAGGTCAACCTCTCCTTGTTCCTGTTTGAAATGTTTTAAGAAGACCACCATCATTCCTGTTCCCAAAAACTCTTAAGGATTCAAGCCACAATGACTACGGCCCTGTAGCCCTCACAGTACCAATTCCACCATGACATTCAGGGTCTATTGACTACTGTCCTGTAGCCCTCACAGTACCAATTCCACCATGACATTCAGGGTCTATTGACTACTGCCCTGTAGCCCTCACAGTACCAATTCCACCACGACATTCAGGGTCTATTGACTACGGCCCTGTAGCCCTCACAGTACCAATTCCACCATGACATTCAGGGTCTATTGACTACTGCCCTGTAGCCCTCACAGTGCCAATTCCACCATGACATTCAGGGTCTATTGACTACTGCCCTGTAGCCCTCACAGTGCCAATTCCACCATGACATTCAGGGTCTATTGACTACTGCCCTGTATCCCTCACAGTACCAATTCCACCATGACATTCAGGGTCTATTGACTACTGCCCTGTAGCCCTCACAGTGCCAATTCCACCATGACATTCAGGGTCTATTGACTACTGCCCTGTTGCCCTCACAGTGCCAATTCCACCATGACATTCAGGGTCTCTATTGAGTGCTTACGTAAGTATTATTAAATGGAACTAATAAAGACATCTAAACTATAAAAATGTATTTGCTTTTAATCTGGTATGAACACAACCAGTCATGATACTTTCATCTGATTTCAAACCAATCACTTGAAAAAGTCGGCCTCGGCTCCCTGTGTTCATCCAAACTGCATGTATACTCGTGCCATTTGATGAATGGAAAAAGACCTGTTACAAATCACCACAGTGTGCCTAATTACGTTCAGCGATTGCCATTGGTTAGGCCTACAATCATTGATGCATCCTGATGACAAATTTAGCCTACCTTTTCATTCCACCTTTATTTAACCAGGTAGGCCAGTTGAGAACAAGTCCTCATTTGCAGCTGCGACCTGGCCAAGATAAAGCAAAGCAGTTCGACACATACAGAGTTACACTTGGAATAAACAAAACATACAGTCAATAATACAGTATAAAAAAGCCTATATACAGCATGTGCAAATGAGGTAAGATAAGGCAATAAATAGGCCATGGTGGCGAAGTAATTACAATATAGCAATTAAACACTGGAATGGTAGATGTGCAGAAGATGAATGTGCAAGTAGAGATACTGGGTTGCAAAGGAGCAAGATAAATAAATAAATAAATAAATAAATACAGTATGGAGATGAGGTAGTTGGGTGGGCTATTTACAGATGGGCTATGTTCAGGTGTAGTGATCTGTGAGCTGCTCAGACAGCTGGTGCTTAAAGCTAGTGTGGGAGATATGAGTCTCCAGCTTCAGTGATTTTTGCAGTTTGTTCCAGTCAGAGAACTGAACTGGAAGGCAAGGCGGCCAAAGGAAGAATTGGCGTTGGGGGTGACCAGTGAGATATACCTGCTGGAGCGCGTGCTACGGGTGGGTGCTGCTATGGTGACCAGTGAGCTGAAATAAGGCGGGGCTTTACCTAGCAGAGACTTGTAGATGACCTGGAGCCAGTGGGTTTGGCGACGAGTATGAAGCGAGGGCCAGCCAACGAGAGCGTACAGGTCGCTGAAAGTGTCCTGGGAAAAACAGGATGGTCACACAGAACAGGTAGCCTACCCTCTCAGCTGGGGCAATTTAACACACGCAGAACAGGTAGTCTACCCTCTCAGCCGAGGCAATTTAACACACCTGAACACGCACAGAACAAGTAGCCTACCCTCTCAGCCGGGGCAATTTAACACACCTGAACACACGCAGAACAGGTAGCCTACATTCAATATAATACGAGTTGAATCAAAACATGTTTTAAATCCTAGTTCATGAGTTGTCCATAATTGATGAGATGATGCTTGGAGTCTTCACAGATCATGTGACATAAAAACAACCTTTCCTTACGATAATGACAGTGTTGTCATTATTAAGCAACTAAAATGTTTTACAACATTGAACTTAAACCCTATGCAAATCATGGATCTGGAGATCTTGGAAAATGCACTGTAAGTAAGTTATTATGCCTACGTAACATTTCATTATGTTTTACCGTGAAAAAAGTTATTAATAAGCACACAAAGTTCTAGTTCTATTACACATCATAAGGGCTCCCACAGTCCCTGCAAAATGTTTACCTCAGAATTGCTCTCAAAGGGTGGTGTTTTTGATGGTGACTACCTGCTGCTTCAGAGGACCGAAGACTGGAACGAGAACATTTTTCTTTACCATATATTTGTCTTTATAAGAACATATTGTTAAATAGGAAGAAATAATTTAAGCGGTTTTAAGATTGCTAGCATCATCAACTGTACTTCTTTACCTCAGCCTGCCTAGTCAGCTAGCCAGCTACAGTAGCCAGACTGTTTTCCACCTCATCAAACTACACACAATACCCCATAATGACAAAGCAAAAACAGGTTTTTAGAAAATGTATTACAAATAACAAAACTATATCACATTTACAAGTCCGGGCTCTGGCTGGGCCACTCAATGACATTGAGACTTGTCCTGAAGCCACTCCTGCATTGTCTTGGCTGTGTGCTTAGGGTCGTGTCCTGTTGAAAGGTGAACATTCACCCCAGTCTGAGGTACTGAGCGCTCTGAAGCAGGTTTTCATCATGGACCTCTGTATTTTGCTCCGTTCATCTTTCCTTTGATCCTCCCAGTCCCTGCTGAAAACATCCCCCACAGCACAATGCTGCCACCACCATGCTTCACCGTAGGGATGGTGCCAGGTTTCCTCCAGACATGATGCTTGACATTCAGACCAAAGAGTTCAATATTGGTTTCATCAGACCAGAGAATCTTGTTTGTCATGGTGTGAGAGTCCTTAAGGTGCCTTTTGGCAAACTCCAAATGGGCTGCCATGTGCCTTTTACTGAGGAGTGGCTTCCATCTGGTCACTCTATCATAAAGGCCTGATTGGTGGAGTGCTGCACAGATGGTTGTCCTTCTGCAAGGTTCTCCCATCTCCACAGAGGAACTCTGGAGATCTGTCAGAGTGACCATCGGGTTCTTGGTCACCTCCCTGATCAAGGCCCTTCTCCCCTTTTCAGTGGAGTGGGTGCGTGGTCCAAGTCTGGGTTTAAGGGTCTCTTTTCCAAGCTTAAACAGATAAACATTGGCCATGCTGTCAATCCAGCATGACTTCTGCCGTGCTCAAAGCAACTGGAAACTTGGGGGGGGAATTACTGACATGATTTTACATAGTTTTTTGCCAAGTTCCCAGTTGTCTTGAACGCACCATAAATCCAGAGAATGCTGGACTTTGATGACAAAATTCACCCATGAAGGACTGCAGCACCACCTTCCTGTTCAAGTGAGCACAGCACAACAAGGTGAATCCAAAAATATCTTGTATGCTGCTGCATAAATTGTGCAATATGCCAGGGAGATGTGTATACTGTAGCTAAGAAAGTAATACTAAGTGTATGTTTTGTAGTAAACAGTAGGTAACCCAAGTGCCTCGCCCTAATCATTTAGTCCCGTTTCCCCCCTCTTAATTTCACCTGGTGTTCTGACTTGGTGGTGCACATGTAGACTATAGCCCGTTTTAGAGAAATGTAATTATTGAATATTGTAAGAGCTTTAAATGTCTGCTTATATGCCCCTTTATTTATCTTACAGTTCTGACTTTGTGTACAAAGAGAATACTGTAAAGGCCCATGTTCTGAATTCTGTCGCTGTACATTTCAAAAGTGCTGAACAAATAGTTATTTTAAGATGGCGCTGGAGAAGATGGCAGACGTTTTACATGCCCCCAGCCGATTGTTTTTTTGTTCGTTTATTTGCGTTGTTTGGAACTTATTTTTTTTACTTGTTTTGTACATAATGTTGCCGCTACCGTCTCTTATGACCGAAAATAACTTCTGGACATCAGGACTGCGATTACTCACCACGGACTAGCAGAATCCTTTTTTTCCTTTAACGACTCTGATGAGCTCGACACGAAGGATACACTACTTCCTCGGGAACAGGCCCCGATCCCCGTGATCTGCGTGAAGAGGAGGCGGCGAAAGAGAGGCTGAAGGTCTGGCTGCCTTCTGAGAATTCGTAGGCGATCAAATAAACCCCCACTTCCTTCCATTCTGCTAGCAAACGTGCCATCTTTAGACAATAAAATCGACGAGTTACGCGGAAGATTAAACTAACAACGGGACATTAAAAACTAACATCTTGTGCTTCACGGAGTCGCGGCTCCACAACAACATACAGCTGGCTGGTTATACGATGCACCGGCAGGATAGAACAGCAGCGTCTGGTAAGACAAGGGGTGGCGGTCTATGTATTTTTGTAAACAACAGCTGGTGCACGATATCTAAGGAAGTCTCAAGCTATTGCTCGCCTGAGGTTGAGTATATCATGATAAGCTGTAGACCACACTACCTACCGAGAGAGTTGTCATCTGTATTCTTTGTAGCTGTTTACATACCACCACAGTCAGAGGCTGGCACTAAGACAGCATTGAATGAGATGTATTCCGCCATAAGCAAACAGGATAACGCTCACCCAGAGGCTGGCACTAAGACAGCATTGAATGAGATGTATTCCTCCATAAGCAAACAAGATAACGCTCACCCGGAGGCGGCGCTCCTAGTGGCCGGGGGCTTTAATGCAGGGAAACTTAAATCTGTTTTACCAAATTTCTATCAGCATGTTAAAATGTGCAACCAGAGGGGGTAAATTTTTTAAATTTTTATCAAAAAAACTTTACTCCAGAGACGCATACAAAGCTCTCCCCCCATTTGGCAAATCGGACCATAATTCTATCCTCCTGATTCCTGCTTAAAAGCTAAAATTAAAACAGTAAGCACCAGTAACTAGATCAATAAAAAAGTGGTCAGAGGAAGCAGATGCTAAGCTACAGGACTGTTTTGCTCGCTCAGACGGGAATATGTTCCGGGATTCCTCCGATGGCATTGAGGAGTATACCACCTCAGTCATTGGCTTCATCAATAAGTGCATCGATGACATCATCCCCACAGTGACCGTACGTACATACCCCAACCAGAAGCCATGGATTACAGGCAACATCCGCACTGAGCTAAAGGCTAGAGCTGCCGCTTTCAAGGAGCGGGACTCTAACCCGGAAGCTTAGAAGAAATCCTGCTATGCCCTCCGACGAACCATCAAACAGGCAAAGCTTCAATACAGGACTAAGATTGAATCATACTACACCGGCTCTGACGCTCGTCAGATGTGGCAGAGCTTGCAAACCATTACAGACTACAAAAAGGGAAGCACAGCTGAGAGCTGCCCAGTAACATGAGCCTTCCAGATGAGCTAAACTACTCCTATGCTCGCTTCGAGGCAAATAACACTGAAACATGCATGAGAGCACCAACCGTTCCGGAAGACTGTGATCACGGTCTCTGCAGCCGATGTCAGTAAGACCTATAAACAGGTCAACATTCACAAGGCTGCAGGGCCAGACGGATTACCAGGATGTGTACTGCGAGCATGCGCTGATGAAATGGCAAGTGTCTTCACTGACATTTTCAACCTGTCCCTGTCGGAGTCTGTAATACCAACAAGTTTCAAGCAGAGCACCATAGTGCCTGTTCCCAAGAACACTAAGGTAACCTGCCTAAATGACTACCGACCCGTAGCACTCATGAAGTGCTTTGAAAGGCTGGTCATGGCTCACAACACCATCATCCCAGAAACCCTAGACCCACTCCAATTTGCATACCGCCCCAACAGATTCACAGATGATGCAATCTCTTTTGCACTCCACACTACCCTTTCCCACCTGGACAAAAGGAACGCCTATGTGAGAATGCTATTCATTGACTACAGCTCAGCGTTCAACACCATAGTGCCCTCAAAGCTCATCAATAAGCTAAGGACCATGGGACTAAACACCTCCCTCTACAACTGGATCCTGGACTTCCTGATGGGCCACCCCCAGGTGGTAAGGGTAGGTAACAACACATCCGCCACGCTGATCCTCAACACAGGGGCCCCTCCTGTACTCCCTGTTCCCTCATGACTGCACGGCCAGGCATGACTCCAACACCATCATTAAATTTGCAGATGACACAACAGTGGGAGGCCTGATCACCAGTGGGAGGCCTGATCACCAGCCTATAGGGAGGAGGTCAGAGACCTGGCCGTGTGGTGCCAGGACAACAACCTCTCCCTCAACGTGATCAAGACAAAGGAGATGATTGTGGACTACAGGAAAGAGAGGACCGAGCACGCCCCCATTCTCATCGACGGGGCTGTAGTGGAGCAGGTTGAGAGCTTCAAGTTCCTCGGTGTCCACATCACCAACAAACTAACATGGTCCAAGCACACCAAGACAGTCGCGAAGAGGGCACGACAAAACCTATTCCCCCTCAGGAGACTGAAAAGATTTGGCATGGGTCCTCAGATCCTCAAAAGGTTCTACAGCTGCACCATCGAGAGCATCCTGACTGGTTGCATCACTGCCTGGTATGGCAACTGCTCGGCCTCCGACCGCAAGGCACTACAGAGGGTAGTGAGTACAGCTCAGTACATCACCAGGGCCAAGCTTCCTGCCATCCAGGACCTCTATACCAGGCGGTGTCAGAGGAAGGCCCTAAAAATTGTCAAAGACTCCAGCCACAAGAGTCATAACCTGTTCTCTCTGATACCGCACGGCACGCGGTACCGTAGCGCCAAGTCTAGGTCCAAGAGGCTTCTAAACAGCTTCTACCCCCAAGCCATAAGACTCCTGAACACCTAATTAAATGGCTACCAAGACTATTTGCATTGCCCTTTTACACAGCTACTACTCTGTTATTATCTATGCATAGTCACTTTAATAACTCTACCTACATGTACATATTACCTCAACTAACCGGTGCCCTGCACATTGACTCTGTACCGGTATCCCCCGTATATAGTCTCACTATCATTATTTTACTACTGCTCTTTAATTACTTGTTACTTTTATCACTTATTCTTATCCATTTTTTTTTTAAACTGCATTGTTGGTTAGGGGCTCGTAAGTAAGCATTTCACTGTAAGGTCTACCTACACCTGTTGTATTCAGCATTTCACTGTAAGGTCTACCTACACCTGTTGTATTCAGCATTTCACTGTGAGGTCTACACCTGTTGTATTCAGCATTTCACTTTAAGGTCTGTCAACACCTGTTGTATTCAGCATTTCACTGTAAGGTCTACCTACACCTGTTGTATTCAGCATTTCACTGTAAGGTCTACTACACCTGTTGTATTCAGCATTTCACTGTAAGGTCTACTACACCTGTTGTATTCAGCATTTCACTGTAAGGTCTACTACACCTGTTGTATTCAGCATTTCACTGTGAGGTCTACCTACACCTGTTGTATTCAGCATTTCACTGTGAGGTCTACTACACCTGTTGTATCTGGCGCATGTGACTAATACCATTTTATTTAGATTTGACCATGTCCATCCTAGCTCGTTCATCAACGTCTTCATCGTAATTTCGGATCGCCTATTATCCACTCGTCGTCCCCTTAAGCCATAATTTGTACATCTCAATTGTCAGTAGAAACCACATTTGTTTAAGCAAGTCAGCCATATCAGCTATGTTTTTTGAAAGGCAGTGAATGAGGCTTGTTAGGTTCTAATTATTCAGAGTAAATAATTCACGGACACTAGAGAAGCTTAACCAAGTTTAATTCTTCCCAAAGGTTCGTTACAGCTGTAATTCAGACAAAAACATGTTCCCACCACCACTAGTAGATATACACTCCACTTTAGACACCCCTCCTTCTCTCCAATCCTTACATCTTATGGTTCCACAGGAAGAGGGTAACAGGATACTAAACCCTTATTACTCCCTTCAGGGGATCTGGCCTGACCTCTTGAACTCAACCCCTCCTTCGCCTAATCCACAGATGTCCATCCGCTTCCCCTATAGCGATCCTGTGATCTCCTCCCGTCCACCCAACACATTCCAAAGCCATCTGTCTTTCTACAGAGACCCATTACCTTCGGACATAAAGCCAGTCTCTTTTTATACACTAAGCGTCTGATCTATGATGTCTTTAATATCTCAATGTTCAAAGTTTACCACGAATCCAACAGGCTGAATGAACTGTTTCGCTGCCAGACAAGGCGCCGCTGATAGCCAGGTGTAGCAGTGGTAAGGTGTTGTTCCTTAACAGTTTGTGGGCCCCGCTTGTCACCATAATAGTGCAATTAATGTGTTGTTTAGTGTTGCGCAGTGGCTTTGCTGGCATGCATCTAAAAACTGGTCTCCCCTTTGCCCCACCAAGATTTACAGGCTAAAATTGTCAAACACTGAAAGCCCTGATGCCCTACACTTTGGTGAAGCCCAATAGATAAAGTATGTTAAACTCTGGTTGACATTTGAGAAAAAAAATTGTAGTTATGCTGAGCTTATAAAAATGTACCTCAATTTACCTCCAAAAGACTTTAGGACCGTCAACTGTCCGAGCTCCCCAGGAAGTATCCCGTCCACCAGAAGCAGTGAGTTCAGATCAGTCTGATTAGCTGCTCGGACTCAGAGGGGGACCAGTTTGAGGTAGGCTATACCGTCCTAAAGTGTTAAAAAGTACATCTCTCCCATTTATAACACTGCACTAATCCATCACAATGTTCTCCCAGTAAAGTGTAACCTGTGTGTTTGCTTGTTGACGTCAGTCTCCTAACCTCTAACACTGCTGCTGTTCTCCAGGATCTAGGGGTTCTGCCCAACACCCAGATCCACCTGATGTTCTCCAGGACCTAGGGGTTCTGCCCAACACCCAGACCCACCTGATGTTCTCCAGGACCTAGGGGTTCTGCCCAACACCCAGACCTGGATCCACCTGATGTTCTCCAGGACCTAGGGGTTCTGCCCAACACCCAGACCCACCTGATGTTCTCCAGGACCTAGGGGTTCTGCTCAACACCCAGACCTGGATCCACCTGATGTTCTCCAGGACCTAGGGGTTCTGCCCAACACCCACCTAATGTTCCCCAGGACCTAGGGGTTCTGCCCAACACCCAGACCTGGATCCACCTGATGTTCTCCAGGACCTAGGGGTTCTGCCCAAAACCCAGACCCACCTGATGTTCTCCAGGACCTAGGGGTTCTGCCCAACACCCTGACATGGATCCACCTGATGTCCTCCATTACCTGTTCTCCAGGACCTAGAGGTTCTACCCAACACCCAGACCCACCTGATGTTCTCCAGGACCTAGGGGTTGTGCCCAACACCCAGACCCACCTGATGTTCTCCAGGACCTAGGGGTTCTGCCCAACACCCAGACCTGGATCCACCTGATGTTCTCCAGGACCTAGGGGTTCTGCCCAACACCCAGACATGGATCCACCTGATGTTCTCCGGGACCTAGGGGTTCTGCCCAACACCCAGACCCACCTGATGTTCCCCAGGATCTAGGGGTTCTGCCCAACACCCAGACCTGGATCCACCTGATGTCCTCCATTACCTGTTCTCCGGGCGCCGTGGACGTCGATTAAGGCAGCCCCCCGCACCTCTGATTCAGAGGGGTTTAATGCAGAAGACACATTTCAGTTGAAGGCATTCAGTTGACTAGGTATCCCCCTTTCCCCTCCCAGGGTCTAATACATTACAGACGCAGCGTCTCTAGAGAACAGGAGACAACACTCATTTAAGAGCAGAAAATAGCTCCCTCATTGAGAGTCAAACTAAAAGCTTGAAAGGATTACATGCATTTCGCTACACCTGCAATAACATCTGCTAAACACGAGCATGTGACAAATAAAATTTGATTTGAAAAAGGACAAAGATGGTCCAAGAACTATCGATTTCCTGGGTTATATTTCCACAGTAGAACAAGTCATTTATTTCCATGTTGAAAAAAGAAGAGTACAAATAAAATGCCCGAGGTAGTTGATGTTTAGATGAAAACATAAACGACTGTCGGGAAATAACTCACCAACATCAGAGACAAGGTGAAAGGTCAAGGGGACAGTCTTGATTTAAGGGTTAAAGGCTCTGCATGGTCAATCCGATATGGCCGTACAGCAATTACTGCGATACGGCCTCTACAGAAGTCAGGGCATTCATGCTTCAGAGCTGTTGTGAAGGAAGTGATTTTGCATTTCTCCAGGAAGTCCCGCCCCCAACTACAGTCATCCAATCATGTCAAAACGGAGCTATACAGAGCTCCGCATGGTTACAAAATTTGTGAGGTGCACGGCGATGCGGTACGGAGCTTGATTTGGCCTCTGCAAGACTCCGGAAGTCATTTCTGGATCAAGCATAAATCTGCTTTTGGGGTGACAGTCTTGATGGCAGGGTAAGGGTGCCAGTCTTGATTGAAGGGTTGGGGTGACAGTCTTGATTGAAGGGTTGGGGTGACAGTCTTGATTGAAGGGTTGGGGTGACTTCAGGGGTCTTGGGTCTCCCAGACTTCATCATCGTAGTTGGGGATGGAGGTCTGGGAGTGGTCTCCAGGGTAACCATCTCCATCATTAGCATTCACAGCCAAGTCCATTGGGGTTCCCTGGAGGGGTTGTGACTGTGAGCAGGATGGTCCACTGTGTGTGTTCTCCTCCATGCTCTGGTCTTCTCCCACTTGTTGGGCTACAGACTGCTCAGCCACAGTCCCCAGGACCCCAGGGTTAGAGTTCAGCTGAGTTATGACATCAGGGTTTGAGGCTGCACCTGGCATCTCCTCAGGATGGACATCTTCATCATTCAAAATGTCCACCTCTGAAGGTCCCTGACAGACTGGTGGTTTCTGGGTACCTTCTAGTGATGACTTCACCTGGTCACCTTTTTCATCTGGACCAACCACAGAGGTAGCTGGGAGTAGAGCCCTCAAATCTACCTACCCTACCCTGTGCTTTGACCTCTTTCTCCCCTCTCTCTCCAGATGAAATCTCGCGTCTTGTGACGGCCGGCCGCCCAACAACCTGCCCACTTGACCCTATCCCCTCCTCTCTTCTCCAGACCATTTCCGGAGACCTTCTCCCCTTCCTCACCTCGCTCATCAACTCATCCTTGACCGCTGGCTACGTCCCTTCCGTCTTCAAGAGAGCGAGAGTTGCACCCCTTCTGAAAAAACCTACACTCGATCCCTCCGATGTCAACAACTACAGACCAGTATCCCTTCTTTCTTTTCTCTCCAAAACTCTTGAACGTGCCGTCCTTGGCCAGCTCTCCTGCCATCTCTCTCAGAATGACCTTCTTGATCCTAATCAGTCAGGTTTCAAGACTGGGCATTCAACTGAGACTGCTCTTCTCTGTGTCACGGAGGCTCTCCGCACTGCTAAAGCTAACTCTCTCTCCTCTGCTCTCATACTTCTAGACCTATCTGGTGCCTTTGATACTGTGAACCATCAGATCCTCCTCTCCACCCTCTCCGAGTTGGGCATCTCCGGCGCGGCCCACGCTTGGATTGCGTCCTACCTGACAGGTCGCTCCTACCAGGTGGCGTGGCGAGAATCTGTCTCCGCACCATGCGCTCTCACCACTGGTGTCCCCCAGGGCTCTGTTCTAGGCCCTCTCCTATTCTCGCTATACACCAAGTCACTTGGCTCTGTCATATCCTCACATGGTCTCTCCTATCATTGCTATGCAGACGACACACAATTAATCTTCTCCTTTCCCCCTTCTGATAACCAGGCGGCGAATCGCATCTCTGCATGTCTGTCAGACATATCAGTGTGGATGACGGATCACCAGCTCAAGCTGAACCTCGGCAAGACGGAGCTGCTCTTCCTCCCGGGGAAGGACTGCCCGTTCCATGATCTCGCCATCACGGTTGACAACTCCCTTGTGTCCTCCTCCCAGAGTGCTAAGAACCTCAGCATGACCCTGGACAACACCCTGTCGTTCTCCACTAACATCAAGGCGGTGACCCGATCCTGTAGGTTCATGCTCTACAACATTCGCAGAGTACGACCCTGCCTCACACAGGAAGCGGCGCAGGTCCTAATCCAGGCACTTGTCATCTCCCGTCTGGATTACTGCAACTCGCTGTTGGCTGGGCTCCCTGCCTGTGCCATTAAACCCCTACAACTCATCCAGAACGCCGCAGCCCGTCTGGTGTTCAACCTTCCCAAGTTCTTTCACGTCACCCCGCTCCTCCGCTCTCTCCACTGGCTTCCAGTTGAAGCTCGCATCCGCTACAAGACCATGGTGATTGCCTACGGAGCTGTGAAGGGAACGGCACCTCCATACCTTCAGGCTCTGATCAGGCCCTACACCCAAACAAGGGCACTGCGTTCATCCACCTCTGGCCTGCTCGCCTCCCTACCTCTGAGGAAGCACAGTTCCCGCTCAGCCCAGTCAAAACTGTTCGCTGCTCTGGCACCCCAATGGTGGAACAAGCTCCCTCACGACGCCAGGACAGCGGAGTCAATCACCACCTTCCGGAGACACCTGAAACCCCACCTCTTTAAGGAATACCTAGGATAGGATAAAGTAATCCTTCTAACCCCCCCCCCCTTAAAATATTTAGATGCACTATTGTAAAGTGGTTGTTCCACTGGATATCATAAGGTGAATGCACTATTTTGTAAGTCGCTCTGGATAAGAGCGTCTGCTAAATGACTTAAATGTAAATGTAAATGTAAATCATCTGCTCTTACTTCCTGTGTCTGTGGGTCAAGGTCACCTGTGGTCACTGTTCTGCCCCGAGTTCCATCCTGGTCCTGAGTTTGACCCTCCAGTACAAAAAAGTTGTTTCGGACAATGTAGCGAACACACTGCAGGAGCACGTTCCTCTCATGGCGGATGTTTGGGGCCAGTAACTGTAGAGGTCAGGGGTCATAGAACCATTCAGCAGGTTAAAAAAAATGCTAACAACACATGCTAACTACATTGACAATACAGACTTGAAAATGTTTAGCTTTTATCTCAACACTTTGTAAAATCAGTTGTGCCTTGTTGCCTCTTTCCCGGTGTCTTACCATCGCAAGCAGAGTGGCGCGGCGCTGTTGGGGGGTGTCCATGTTGTTTCGTCCTCCTCTCGCTCCTCTTCCTCTCCCCCGACCAGGTCTATGAGGACCAGACCCAGGCTGTGGTTCCCGGGGGGGCTCAGGGTAGGGTCTCTTAGCCCCAGATGAAGCACTGTTCTGGGGCTTGGCTGGCAGAGCCTTCAGCATTGCCTGGTTCTCCTTCAGCAGCTGACTGGTCCTCTGGATGGGCAGGACTGAAACACCACTAAGTTTACATCTCAACGTGTTGAGCAATGAAACTTAATGAAAGTAAAAATATTAAAACTAAAATGACAAGTAACAAGTCAAGCTTTAGACGTCATAGCATTTTAAAAGCTGTTTTTAGGTCTTTCAGATTCAACAACAAGTCCGTAGTAAAACAGTGGAATCATTGGCGACGTCTTCTGTTTGTTGCCTCCACACACACACACACACACACACACACACACACACACACACAGACAGACAGACAGACAGAAAACAGGCCTCCACACGGGGGGGAAAAACAGGCAGCAGACATTTAAAGGAGGGACCACTGTAGAACGATCACACCCCGTGTGATGGTACGTGTGAAAGGGTTAAAGCTCACCTTGTGGTTCCTGGTCGCTGTCGCTCATGGAGCCGTAGCTGGCCATCAGAGATCCCAGCCCTGATGTAATTTGTTTAGGGGCCACAGTCACCCCACCTCCACTGACTGGCTCCTCTGTATCAGAGTCTACAGAGGTCAGAGTAAGGGTCAGAGTCAACAGGGGTTGTGTATACAGGAACAGACATTAGGACCTTTAAAAAGCTCGTCTCTGGCAGGTTCCTGGATCACTGACTGACCTGGGTCGCTGTTGGCAAGAGCCCCCAGGGGGTCTCCCTCCCTGGGGTACTGAGTGAGGGGTGGAGGCCTCTCCTTGGGGGTTTGAGTGGGGTGTGGTGGTCTCTCTGACTGATGAGGACCTGGTCTGGCCCATCTGCCACCTTCCACCACGCTGTCCACGCCCTCTACCCCTCATCCTCCTGACAACAGGACACACAGCATGTTGTAGCATGGCCTTAATAGTTCAGCTCATATCGGTCCCAACTATTCAGTGGAGGAAACTGGTGCATCAGTACAATATCATCCTGTTGTATTTGTAACCTAACTTGTACCAACCAATAAAAATAAATAAAATGTAGGAAGAAGAAAGTACACATACCCAAACTGAGCAGTTTCCAGCACCGCTCCAGTCTCCTCCCTGGCATCCATCACTTTCCTCCTCTTCTCCACATTCACCAGGGTTGGGTAGTTCCTGTACAGACAGAGACAAAGCTCTGGTGTGTGCTTTCTGATAGTGTCAAGTGACCTTGAAATTACTAAAAGGTGTCCCGCAAGGGTTGATTTTGGGACCCATCCTCTTTATATTAATAATATTGGTATATCTGCAAAAACCTGTAACATTCATCTATATGCTGATGACACTTATGTACGCTGCTGACCAGGCTGTTAGAGCCGCCGGCCAGGCCCGGCTGTTAGAGCCGCCCTGCTGCCGGCCAGGCCGTTAGAGCCGCCGGCCAGGCCGTTAGAGCCGCCGGCCAGGCCGTTAGAGCCGCCGGCCAGGCCGTTAGAGCCGCCGGCCAGGCCGTTAGAGCCGGGCCGGCCGGAGGCCGTTAGAGCCGCCATCGGATTTGGTTACGTTGCAGAAAGCCCTTGTGGATTTGAAATTTGTCCTTCATGCGGGAAAAAACTAAATACATCTTGTTTTTTCTAATTCTCGTAGAGATATTTCAGATGGTTCACACATTTATGCATTAAATGGTCCCCTCATTGAGCAGCCTTGATGCATTGAATGGTCCTCTCATTGAGCAGGTTCCCAACTATAAATATTTGGGCTTTTGGATTAGCAAAAATGTGATGTAAAAATAAAAAGAGACAGATGAGCTGGTAAAGCTGAGATTCAAAGCTTTTTATAGAACTAGACCAGGCCTTTCCCTAAACAGAAAGCAGGCTGGACACTCAACTTTCCTGCAGCTCTTGATTATGGGGCTTCCCATTTACCAGAATGCAGCAGCCATTACTCTGGGATGCAGTGTTCACATTTTACCAGGTCAGTTGACTGAGAACACAGGTTTAATACTCATCAACACATCAGTTATCAGGTGGTCAGCTGGACCTCTAAATTCCAGTAGATCACTTCATTTCTCCCCTCTTGGTTAGAAAGCTCTGCTGTACAAGCTTCCAACATCTCATTTGTCTGTCAAAGTAGAAAAACACGAGGCACCAAACCCCCTCACAACTCGAGGTTCGGTGTCTCTACCAACCTCGGGAAATTAGCCTTTAGTTTCAAGGCCCCCCATGTTAGTTTCAAGGCCCCCCATGTTAGGAACAACTGACCATCCTCATTCCATCTTGAATCCCTGGTGCGAATAGGGCCGTTTAGGAGGCTGATGAGGAATACATTCACTCTGGTTTCTGAGTGTTTTGGTTGATTGTAATAATTAGTGTTATTGAAAAGTAGTGAATCTGAAACAGCTGTATCTGTTTCACTGAATGATGTTGAATTGTTTGTTCTCAGGTCACCATTGAGAATGAGACCCTGGTCTACCCTGAAAAAGAACCACTACAAAAATACCCTTAAAGCCAACAAAATACCTATACTGTCTATGCTTCTATAGACAGCTAACAAAACACCTGTCTATGCTTCTATAGACAGCTAACACAACACCTGTCTATGCTTCTATAGACAGCTAACACAACACCTGTCTATGCTTCTATAGACAGCTAACACAACACCTGTCTATGCTTCTATAGACAGCTAACACAACACCTGTCTATGCTTCTATAGACAGCTAACACAACACCTGTCTATGCTTCTATAGACAGCTAACACAACACCTGTCTATGCTTCTATAGACAGCTAACACAACACCTGTCTATGCTTCTATAGACAGCTAACACAACACCTGTCTATGCTTCTATAGACAGCTAACACAACACCTGTCTATGCTTCTATAGACAGCTAACACAACACCTGTCTATGCTTCTATAGACAGCTAACACAACACCTGTCTATGCTTCTATAGACAGCTAACACAACACCTGTCTATGCTTCTATAGACAGCTAACACAACACCTGTCTATGCTTCTATAGACAGCTAACACAATACCTGTCTATGCTTCTATAGACAGCTAACAAAATACCTGTCTATGCTTCTATAGACAGCTAAAGATACTGGAGCAAAAACACACTGCTTTCGGAAAGTATCAGACCCCTTGACTTTTACCACGCTACAGCCGTATTCTAAAATGGATTAAATAAAAAAAAAACATTAAAAAAAGCTATCTACACAATATCCCTTGAAGGACAAAGCGAAAACAGGTGTTTAGATAAAATAAATACCTTATTTACATAAGTATTCAGACCCTTTGCAAGACTTGAAATTGAGCTCAGGTGCATCCTGTTTCCATTGATCATCCTTGAGATGTTTCTACAACTTGGGAGTCCATCTGTGGTAAATTCAATTGATTGGACATGATTTGAAAAGACACACACCTGTCTATATAAGGTCCCACAGTTGACAGTGCATGTCAGAGCAAAAACCAAGCCATGAGGTCGAAGGAATTGTCCGTAGAGCTCCAAGACAGGATTGTGTCGAGGCACAGATCTGGGGAAGGGACCAAAACATTTCTGTAGCATTGAAGGTCCCCAAGAACACAGTGGCCTCCATCATTCTTAAAAATGGAAGAAGTTTGGAACCACCAAGACTCTTCCTAGAGCTGGCCGCCCGACCAAACTGAGCAATCAGGGGAGAAGGGCCTTGTTCAGGGAGGTGACTAAAAACCAGATGGTCACTGACAGAGCTCTAGAGTTCCTCTGTGGAGATGAGAGAACCTTACAGAAGGACAACCATCTCTGCAGCACTCCACCAATCAGGCCTTTATGGTAGAGTAGCCAGACGGAAGACACTCCTCAGTAAAAGGCACATGACAGCCAGCTTGGAGTTTGCCAAAAGCCACCTAAAGACTCTCAGAACATGAGAAACAAGATTCTCTGGTCTGTTGAAACCAAGATTGAACCGTTTGGCCTGAATTCCAAGCATCACGTCAGGAGGAAACCTGGAACCACCCCTACGGTGAAGCATGGTGGTGGCAGCATCATGCTGTGGGATGTTTTTCAGAGGCAGGGACTGGGAGACTAGTCAGGATCGAGGGAAAGATGAGCGGAGCAAAGTACAGATAGATCCTTGCTGAAAACCTGCTCCAGAGCGCTCAGGACCTCAAATTGGGGCGAAGGTTCACCTTCCAACAGGACAACGACCCTAAGCACAAGACAACGCAGGATTGGCTTCGGGACAAGTCTCTGAATGTCGACCCACATTAGGTGTTGCCACCCCTGGGGTCATGGCAACACCTACTGTACATTACCCCCGGGTGGCAACACCTACTGTACATTACCCCCGGGTGGCAACAACTACTGTACATTACCCCCGGGTGGCAACACCTACTGTACATTACCCCCGGGTGGCAACACCTACTGTACAGTCTAAGTGATATCAATGGGTCTTTCTCTATTCTGAATGTTTTATACTGTTCAATTCAACCCCCCCAAATATTCTGCACTCATTTCCACAATGCCACGTAGGGCTGCATGATATGGGAAAACAATCTAGGCCTTATTTTTAACCAAATGTTGAAATTGCAATTTGACTTGTGATTTAGAGCATAACACCAGGGTGAAATGTTGGAATTAGAATGATTATTCAAATTCTATAGTTAGAATATAATATTGTGCACTTTGATTACAGTGTTTGATATAACAAATGAAAATGCCAGGGAGGAGATATAGTGACAGGGTAGGAACCAAAGTGTTGACAAGTGTTTCCTAGGAGACCCTATAATATTTGGCTACATTGAATGTTCTCTCTTAGCTACTTCATGTAGCTAACATATTCTTGCTTCGTGTTTTCCTCTGATTTAGAAGTTACAGTTGCACAAAAAATATGCAGATTTAGTTCTACACCATCACTGGTATTATCAGGCTGTATAGCTAGTTACGTTTGCTCTGACTCAGTACATTTGTTAGCTAGGTAGAAATTAGCATTAGCTAATAGTGTAATTACAGAACGCTAGTGGATTAATATTAAGAAGCAAAGTGGAAACAGCATTGTTGTCATCAACATTGCTGCATATCAAATCCAATTTTATTTGTCACATGCACCGAATACAACAGGTGCCGACCTTGGTTAAGGGCTTGTAAGCAAGCATTTCACTAACAATGCTTTAAGTTAAGAAAATAAATACAAATAAGTGTTAAGTAAAAAATAGATAAGTAAATAGAAAATAAAAGTAACAAATAATGAAACAGCAGCAGTAAAATAACAAGCGAGGCTCTATACTAGAGGTCAACCGATTATGATTTTTCAACGACGATACCGATTAAATCGGCCGATTTGTGTTTAAATATTCGTAATAATGACAATTACAACAATACTGAATGAACAATGAACACTTATTTTAACTTAATATAATACATAAAATCAATTTAGTCTCAAATAAATAATGAAACATGTTCAATTTGGTTTAAATAATGCAAAAACAGCGTGGGAGAAGTAAAAGTGCAATATGTGCCATGTAAAAAAAGCTAACGTTTAAGTTCCTTGCTCAGAACATGAGAACATATGAAAGCTGGTGGTTCCTTTTAACATGAGTCTTCAATATTCCCAGTTAAGAAGTTTTAGGTTGTAGTTATTATAGGACTATTTCTCTCTATACCATTTGTATTTCATAGACCTTTGACTATTGGATGTTCTTATAGGCACTATAGTATTGCCAGCCTAATCTCGGGAGTTGATAGGCTTGAAGTCATAAACAGCGCTGTGCTTCAAGCACAGCAAAGAGCTGCTGGTAAACGGAAGAAAGTGCTGTTTGAATGAATGCTTACGAGCCTGCTGCTGCCTACCACCGCTCAGTCAGACTGCTCTATCAAATCATAGACTTAGTTATAACGTAATAAACACACAGAATTACGAGCATTAATTCATTAATATGGTCAAATACGGCAACTATGATTTCGAAAACAAAACGTTTATTCTTTCAGTGAAATACGGAACCGTTCTGTATTTTATCTAATGGGTGGCATCCCTAAGTCTAAATATTGCTGTTACATTGCACAACCTTCAATGTTGTCATAATTATGTAAAATTCTGGCAAATTAATTACGGTCTTTGTTAGGAAGAAACGGTCTTCACACAGTTCACAACGAGCCAGGCGACCCAAACTGCTGCATATACCCTGACTCTGCTTACACTGAACGTAAGAGAAGTGACACAGTTCTCAACGAGCCAGGCGACCCAAACTGCTGCATATACCCTGACTCTGCTTACAGTGAACGTAAGAGAAGTGACACAGTTCTCAACGAGCCAGGCGACCCAAACTGCTGCATATACCCTGACTCTACTTACACTGAACGTAAGAGAAGTGACAGCTTCATGTACCGCATTGATTATATGCAACGCAAGACAAGCTAGTTGAACTAGTAATATCAACCATGTGTAGTTAACTAGTGATTATGTTAAGATTGATTGTTTTTTATAAAGATAAGTTTAATGCTAGCTAGCAACTTACCATGGCTCCTTGCTGCCTGCACTCGCGTAACAGCCTGCCACGCAGTCTCCTCGTGGATTGCAATATAATCGGCATCCAAAAATGCCGATTACCGATTGTTATGAAAACTTGAAATCGGTCAAACTCTTATCTATACAGGGGGTACCGGTACAGAGTCAATGCGGAGGCTGTATACAGGGGGGGTACCGGTACCGAGTCAATGCGGAGGCTGTATACAGGGGGGGTACCGGTACAGAGTCAATGCGGAGGCTGTATACAGGGGGGGTACCGGTACAGAGTCAATGCGGAGGCTGTATACAGGGGGGGTACCGGTACAGAGTCAATGCGGAGGCTGTATACAGGGGGGGTACCGGTACAGAGTCAATGCGGAGGCTATATACAGGGGGGGTACCGGTACAGAGTCAATGCGGAGGCTATATACAGGGGGGGTACCGGTACAGAGTCAATGCGGAGGCTATATACAGGGGGGGTACCGGTACAGAGTCAATGCGGAGGCTATATACAGGGGGGGTACCGGTACAGAGTCAATGCGGAGGCTATATACAGGGGGGGTACCGGTACAGAGTCAATGCGGAGGCTATATACAGGGGGGGTACCGGTACAGAGTCAATGCGGAGGCTATATACAGGGGGGTACCGGTACAGAGTCAATGCGGAGGCTATATACAGGGGGGTACCGGTACAGAGTCAATGCGGAGGCTATATACAGGGGGGTACCGGTACAGAGTCAATGCGGAGGCTATATACAGGGGGGGTACCGGTACAGAGTCAATGCGGAGGCTATATACAGGGGGGGGTACCGGTACAGAGTCAATGCGGAGGCTATATACAGGGGGGGGTACCGGTACAGAGTCAATGCGGCGGCTATATACAGGGGGGTACCGGTACAGAGTCAATGTGGAGGCTATAAACAGGGGGTACCGGTACAGAGTCAATGTGGAGGCTATAAACAGGGGGTACCGGTACAGAGTCAATGTGGAGGCTATATACAGGGGGTACCGGTTGACCAAGCAGAGACTAAACACACGTGTCTCGTGGTCGAGGAACACGAGCCCCTTGAGTGACAGGGGGCGGGGCTAGGTCGGTGTAAAGCCGCATGGAGAGAGGCGAGAGATGACTCAAGTAGCAAAGTAAAGTATTAAAATTTACTTTAAACACAGCGCATTACATTTAACAAAGCAAACATTAAAATACTGTTATATTAGGTAAAGTAAAAACCCAAACCAGTCCATGCATCAACACCAGTACATGGTCAAATACAGTATTGCGCCCAGCCCTTCACTGTGGAGCCCCGAGCACCCGCCAACACGGCTGGTAAAATAGACATCTTACTACTGCCAAAACCTACCCAAATTTGGCAGGTGTTAATTTTAGGCCCTGATACTGGTGGTAACAGCACATTGTTCATATGGACCACAGAATAAGACCTAATCCAAAAGTAGTCATTTCCAGAGAAATTGAGGAAACAAAAGCATTGCTGATGAGTGACTGGATCTGACAGCAAAGCTTTACCATGTTTAACAACATACTACAGTACTGACCTGCGCCGCTCCTCTCTCCATTTAGAAATCTCCTCTGGAGTGTCCAGCTTGATTCTCTTTGCCCCTGGAGCATGATTCTATAGGAGACAGTACAGGAGGTTAAACGCGTGGTTCCAGACAGGAGGAGGAGGTTAAACGCGTGGTTCCAGACAGGAGGAGGAGGTTAAACGCGTGGTTCCAGACAGGAGGAGGAGGTTAAACGCGTGGTTCCAGACAGGAGGAGGAGGTTAAACGCGTAGTTCCAGACAGGAGGAGGTGGTTAAACACGTGGTTCCAGACAGGAGGAGGAGGTTAAACGCGTGGTTCCAGACAGGAAGAGGAGGTTAAACGCGTGGTTCCAGACAGGAGGAGGAGGTTAAACGCGTGGTTCCAGACAGGAGGAGGAGGTTAACCTGTTATGGCTAGGGGGCAGTATTTTCACGGCTGGATAAAAAAACATACCCGATTTAATCTGGTTACTACTCCTGCCCAGTAACTAGAATATGCATATAATTATTGGCTTTGGATAGAAAACACTCCAAAGTTTCTAAAACTGTTTGAATGGTGTCTGTGAGTATAACAGAACTCAAATGGCAGGTCAAAACCTGAGAGATTCCTTTACAGGAAGTGGCCTGTCTGACCATTTCTTGAACTTCTTTGCCATCTCTATCTTTTACAAAGGATCTCTGCTCTAACGTGACACTTCCTACGTCTTCCATGGGCGCTCAGAGCCCGGGAAAAAACAGAATGTCATCATCCCAGCCCCAGGCTGAAACACATTATCGCCTTTCTCAAGTGGCCGATCAAGGGACTGTGGGCTTAGGCGTGTGCCCTGGCCGCCCCCGTCTTTGTGATTTTTCCTCTGTTTGCCGAAAAGGAGATTCCCGGTCGGAATATTATCGCTTTTTTACGAGATAAATTGCATAAAAATTGATTTTAAACAGCGGTTGACATGCTTCGAAGTACGGTAATGGAATATTTAGAATTTTTTTGTCACGAATTGCGCCATGCTCGCGACCCTTCTTTACCATTCGGATAGTGTCTGGGACGCACGAACAAAACGCCGCTATTCGGATATAACGATGGATTATTTTGGACCAAACCAACATTTGTTATTGAAGTAGCAGTCCTGGGAGTGCATTCTGACGATGACAACAAAAGGTAATCAAACTTTTATAATAGTAAATCTGATATTGGTGAGTGCTAAACTTGCCGGGTGTCTAAATAGCTAGCCCGTGATGGCTGGGCTATGTACTTAGAATATTGCAAAATGTGCTTTCACCAAAAAGCTATTTTAAAATCGGACATATCGAGTGCATAGAGGAGGTCTGTATCTATAATTCTTAAAATAATTGTTATGCTTTTTGTGAACGTTTATCGTGAGTAATTTAGCAAACTGTTAGTAAATTCCCCGGAAGTTTGCGGGGGGTATGCTAGTTCTGAACGTCACATGCTAATGTAAAAAGCTGTTTTTTGATATAAATATGAACTTGATTGAACAAAACATGCATGTATTGTATAACATAATGTCCTAGGTGTGTCATCTGATGAAGATCATCAAAGGTTAGTGCTGCATTTAGCTGTCTTCTGGGTTTTTGTGACATTATATGCTAGCTTGAAAAATGGGTGTCTGATTATTTCTGGCTTGGTACTCTGCTGACATAATCTAATGTTTTGCTTTCGCTGTAAAGCCTTTTTGAAATCGGACAGTGTGGTTAGATAAAGGAGAGTCTTGTCTTTAAATGGCTGTGAAATAGTCATATGTTTGAAAAATTGAAGTTTTTGTATTTTTGAGGAATTTGTAATTCGCGCCACGCCTATCATTGGATATTGGAGCAGGTGTTCCGCTAGCGGAACGTCTAGATGTAAGAGGTTAAACGCGTGGTTCCAGACAGGAAGAGGAGGTTAAACGCGTGGTTCCAGACAGGAAGAGGAGGTTAAACGCGTGGTTCCAGACAGGAAGAGGAGGTTAAACGCGTGGTTCCAGACAGGAAGAGGAGGTTAAACGCGTGGTTCCAGACAGGAAGAGGAGGTTAAACGCGTGGTTCCAGACAGGAAGAGGAGGTTAAACGCGTGGTTCCAGACAGGAAGAGGAGGTTAAACGCGTGGTTCCAGACAGGAAGAGGAGGTTAAACGCGTGGTTCCAGACAGGAAGAGGAAGAGGAGGTTAAACGCGTGGTTCCAGACAGGAAGAGGAGGAGGAGGTTAAACGCGTGGTTCCAGACAGGAAGAGGAGGAGGAGGTTAAACGCGTGGTTCCAGACAGGAAGAGGAGGAGGAGGTTAAACGCGTGGTTCCAGACAGAGAGGAGGAGGAGGTTAAACGCGTGGTTCCAGACAGGAAGAGGAGGTTAAACGCGTGGTTCCAGACAGGAAGAGGAGGTTAAACGCGTGGTTCCAGACAGGAAGAGGAGGAGGAGGTTAAACGCGTGGTTCCAGACAGGAAGAGGAGGTTAAACGCGTGGTTCCAGACAGGAAGAGGAGGTTAAACGCGTGGTTCCAGACAGGAAGAGGAGGAGGAGGTTAAACGCGTGGTTCCAGACAGAAAGAGGAGGAGGAGGTTAAACGCGTGGTTCCAGACAGAAAGAGGAGGAGGAGGTTAAACGCGTGGTTCCAGACAGGAAGAGGAGGTTAAACGCGTGGTTCCAGACAGGAAGAGGAGGTTAAACGCGTGGTTCCAGACAGGAAGAGGAGGTTAAACGCGTGGTTCCAGACAGGAAGAGGAGGTTAAACGCGTGGTTCCAGACAGGAAGAGGAGGTTAAACGCGTGGTTCCAGACAGGAAGAGGAGGTTAAACGCGTGGTTCCAGACAGGAAGAGGAGGTTAAACGCGTGGTTCCAGACAGGAAGAGGAGGTTAAACACATGGTTCCAGACAGGAAGAGGAGGTTAAACACATGGTTCCAGACAGGAAGAGGAGGTTAAACACATGGTTCCAGACAGGAAGAGGAGGTTAAACACATGGTTCCAGACAGGAAGAGGAGGTTAAACACATGGTTCCAGACAGGAAGAGGAGGTTAAACACATGGTTCCAGACAGGAAGAGGAGGAGGAGTTTAAACACATGGTTCCAGACAGGAAGAGGAGGAGGAGTTTAAACACATGGTTCCAGACAGGAGGAGGAAGAGGAGGTTAAACACATGGTTCCAGACAGGAGGAGGAAGAGGAGGTTAAACACATGGTTCCAGACAGGAGGAGGAAGAGGAGGTTAAACACATGGTTCCAGACAGGAGGAGGAGGAGGTTAAACACATGGTTCCAGACAGGAGGAGGTTAAACACATGGTTCCAGACAGGAGGAGGTTAATGCTTCCCTCTATTCATGTATAGAAGCAACACTGACTGACAGTTGTGGCTGCTTTGTGTGATGTATTGGTCTCCACCTTCTTGACGTTTGTGCTGTTGACTGTGCCCAGTAATGTTTGTACCATGTTGTGTTGCCGCCTTGATATGTTGTCGTCTTAGGTCTCTATGTAGTGTTGTCTCTCTTGTGATGTGTGTTTCATCATATTTATATTGTATTTATTTTTAATCCCAGGCCCCAGTAGGAGGCCTTTTGCTAGGCCGTCATTGTAAATAAGAATTTGTTCTTAACCGACTTGCCTAGTTAAATAAAGGTTAAATAAAATATATACAGGAAGAGGTTAATGCTTGGTTCTATATAGATGAGAGGGGTTGATGGGTAATAGCTGAGGCTGGCGGTCTACTTACATTTTTCCAGTCAATGTTGACCAGCTTCTCATGAGCAGTGAAGCTGCAGTCTTCAACCAAGCACTAGAAAACAGAAGTCGCTTTTACTAAAGGTAGACTGACACAATGCGTTGCCTGTTTTACTAAAGGTAGACTGACACAATGCTTTGCCTGTTTTACTAAAGGTAAACTAACAACGGAAATGCTTTCTCTGGAACAGGCCCAGATCCCTGTGATTTGCATGAAGAGGAGGCGGAGAAAAAAGGGCAGTAGGGCGATCGCCTAAATTCATAGGCGATCGAATAAACCCCCACTTCCTTCCATTCTGCTAGCAAACTTGCAATCTTTGGACTATAAAATCGACGAGTTACGCAAAAGATTAAACTACCAAAATGACATTCACAACTGTAATATCTTATGCTTCACAGAGACGTGGCTGAACGACGACACTATCAACACACAGCTGGCTGGTTATACGATGCACCGGCAGGATAGAACAGTGGTGTCTGGAATAAAAAATAAAATAAAATAAACTCTGGACCACCTTTACTCCACCCACAGAGACGCATACAAAGCTCTCCCTCGCCCTCCATTTGCCAAATCTGACCATAATTCTATCCTCATGATTCATGCAAAAATTCAAGCAGGAAGCACCAGTAACTAGATCAATAAAAAAAAAATTAAAAAGTGGTCAGATGACATGCTAAGCTGCAGGACAGTTTTGCAAGCAGAATGGAATATGTTACGGGATTCCTCCGATGCCATTGAGGAGGACACCACATCAGTCATTGTTCATCAACAAGTGCATTGATGACGACGTCACCACAGTGACCGTACGTACAAACCCCAACCAGAAGCCATGGATTACAGGCAACATCCGCACTGAGCTAAAGGCTAGAGCTAACGCTTTCAAGGAGCGGGACTCTAACCCGGAAGCTTAGAAGAAATTCCACTATGCCCTCCGACGAACCATCAAAACAGGCAATTCTTCAATACAGGACTATGATCAAATCGTACTACACCGGCTCTGATGCTCGTCGGATGTGGCAGAGCTGGCAAACCATTACAATCTACAAAAAGGGAAGCACAGCCGAGAGATGCCCAGTGACATGAGCTAAACTACTTCTATGCTCGCGTCGAGGCAAATAAGAACAAAACATGCATGAGAACACCAGCTGTTCTGGAAGACCGTGATCACGCTCTCCGCAGCCGGTGAGTAAGACCGATAAACAGATCAACATTCACAAGGCCGCAGGGCCAGGCGGATTACCAGGACGTGTACTGCGTGCATGAGCTGACCAACTGGCAAGTGTCCTCACTGACATTTTCATCCTCTCCCTGTCCGAGTCTGTAATACAAACAAGTTTCAAGCAGAGCACCATAGTCCCTGTGCCCAAGAACACTAAGGTAACCTGCCTAAATGACTACAGACCCATAGCACTCACATATGTAGCCATGAAGTGCTTTGAAAGGCCGGTCATGGCTCACAACACCATCATCCCAGAAACCCTAGACCCACTCCAATTAGCATACCGCCCCAACAGATCCACAGATGATGCAATCTCGATTGCACTCCACACTGCCCCTTTCCCACCTGGACTAAAGGAACACCTACGTGAGAATGCTATTCATTGACTACAGCTCAGCGTTCAACACCATAGTGCCCTCAAAGCTCATCACTAAGCTAAGGAACCTGGGACTAAACACCTCCCTCTGCAACTGGATCCTGGACTTCCTGACGGGCCGCCCCCAGGTGGTGAGGGTAGGTAACTACAAATCTGCCACGCTGATCCTCAACACAGGGGCCTCTCAGGGGTGCAGGCTCAGTCCCCTCCTGTACTCCCTGTTCCCTCATGACTGCACGGTCAGGCACGACTCCAACACCATCATTAAATTTGCAGATGACACAACAGTGGTAGGCCTGATCACCGACAATGACGAGACAGCCTATAGGGAGGTCAGAGACCTGGCCGTGTGGTGCCAGGACAACAATCTCTCCCTCAACGTGATCAAGACAAAGGAGATTATTGTGGACTACAGGAAAAAGAGGACCGAGCACACCCCCATTCTCATCGACGGGGCTGCAGTGGAACAGGTTGAGAGCTTCAAGTTCCTTGGTGTCCACGTCAACAAACTAACATGGTCCAAGCACACCAAGACAGTCGTGAAGAGGGCACGACAAAACCTATTCCCCATCAGGAAACAAAAGATTTGGCATTGGTCCTCAGATCTTCAAAAGGTTCTACAGCTGCACCATCGAGAGCATTCTGACTGGTTGCATCACTTCCCGGTATGGCAACTGCTCGGCCGCCGACCGCAAGGCACTACAGAGGGTAGGGAGTACGGCTCAGTACATCACCGGGGCCAAGCTCCCTGCCATCCAGGACCTCTATACCAGGCGGTGTCAGAGGAAGGCCCTACAAATTGTCAAAGACTCCAGCCACCCTAGTCAGACTGTCCTCTCTGCTACCGCACGGCAAGCGGTACCGGAGCACCAAGTCTAGGTCCAAGAGGCTTCTAAACGACTTGTACCCTCAAGCCATAAGACTCCTGAACACCTAATTAAATGGCTACCAAGACTATTTGCATTGCCCCCCCCCCCTCTCTGTTATTAACCATGCATAGTCACTTTAATAATAACTTTACCTACATATTACCTCAACTAACCGGTGCCCCCGCACATTGACTCTGTACCGGTACCCCCCTGTATATAGTCTCACTATTGTTATTTTACTGCTGCTCTTTAATTACTTGTTACTTTTATTTCTTATCCATATTTTATTTATTTTTTTAACTGCATTGTTGGTTAGGGGCTCGTAAGTAAGCATTTCACTCAGGTCTACTACACCTGTTGTAGTCGGCATTTCACTCAGGTCTACTACACCTGTTGTAGTCGGCATTTCACTCAGGTCTACTACACCTGTTGTAGTCGGCATTTCACTCAGGTCTACTACACCTGTTGTAGTCGGCATTTCACTCAGGTCTACTACACCTGTTGTAGTCGGCATTTCACTCAGGTCTACTACACCTGTTGTAGTCGGCATTTCACTAAGGTCTACTACACCTGTTGTAGTCGGCATTTCACTAAGGTCTACTACACCTGTTGTAGTCGGCATTTCACTAAGGTCTACTACACCTGTTGTAGTCGGCATTTCACTAAGGTCTACTACACCTGTTGTAGTCGGCATTTCACTAAGGTCCACACCTGTTGTAGTCGGCATTTCACTAAGGTCCACACCTGTTGTAGTCGGCATTTCACTAAGGTCCACACCTGTTGTAGTCGGCATTTCACTAAGGTCCACACCTGTTGTAGTCGGCATTTCACTGAGGTCCACACCTGTTGTACTCGGCTCATGTGACTAATACCCTGATGACCTAGTATGATGTCATTACATTCGGTTCATCACCTCGTGTCGAATCAGAATCATTCGATGATGAGAATCAGTTACCTTGACATGTTCAGAGACGTGTTGGTCGTACTTGTCTTGGTTTTTGAAGCCTCGGTCACACGGGTCACAGAAATGGGAAAACTCTGATTCTTTTTTATTTTTCTGCTGGAAAGAAAACACAACATTTGAACCGATTACACTGAAATCAGTCAGTCACCCTATTGGAGTGTTCCCCTGTCTGAGACAGGGAGGGCCAACTGAAGGGGGCCACAGTGGGTCTGTGGACCAACATCCATGAAGGGGATGAGATGGGTTAAAGAAGTGTTTTTAAGCCTTGAGACATGGATTGTGTATGTGTGCTTTTCAGAGGGTGAACGGGCAAGACAAAATAGTCGGTGCCAGGCTCACAGGTTGGTGTCAAGAAATGCAACGCTGCAGGGTTTTTCACTCAACCGTTTCCTGTGTATATAAAGAATTGTCCACCACCCAACTTGACAACTATGGGAAGCTCAATATTATAAACGAGTTCTTAATGTTTATACACTCAGTGTACTTTGTACCCCTCATTTACTCAAGTGTTAGCATTATTTTGGCAGTTACCTGTAGATATATCAGACCTGGTTTTTGGTTTGAGGGTGGATTTACTACCTTTTTCCCATGGTTGTTGGGACGACCATAGTCATGCCTTCTGCCTCCATGTCCACGATGGAAGTTCTGGCCTGTGGGTCAAAGGTCAATACAACAATATTATGACTTGCCGCCTACGGCTGGGTGCAGTTCAGTCATCACCAATCTGACACTTCTGTTCTGTTAATGATGCAGGAGAAGAGAACCAGCATCTCCTCTGGCCAGATACTGGTTCAACCCAGACCTGAACCAGCATCTCCTCTGCCCAGATACTGGTTCAACCCAGATACTGGTTCAACCCAGACCGGAACCAGCATCTCCTCTGCCCAGATACTGGTTCAACCCAGACCTGAACCAGCGTCTCCTCTGCCCAGATACTGGTTCAACCCAGACCTGAACCAGCATCTCCTCTGCCCTGATACTGGTTCAACCCAGACCTGAACCAGCATCTCCTCTGTACAGATACTGGTTCAACCCAGACCTGAACCAACATCTCCTCTGCCCTGATACTGGTTCAACCCAGACCTGAACCAGCATCTCCTCTGTACAGATACTGGTTCAACCCAGACCTGAACCAGCATCTCCTCTGCCCTGATACTGGTTCAACCCAGACCTGAACCAGCATCTCCTCTGTACAGATACTGGTTCAACCCAGACCTGAACCAGCATCTCCTCTGCCCTGATACTGGTTCAACCCAGACCTGAACCAGCATCTCCTCTGCCCTGATACTGGTTCAACCCAGACCTGAACCAGCATCTCCTCTGTACAGATACTGGTTCAACCCAGCCCAAATGATAGATGTACATTATACAGGGCCAAGCTTGGTCAGCCCTACAGACCTAACCAACTAAATGGCGTCATGGGGGTTTACTTCAATAGACCTGATTGGTAAAGGTAACAGTAGTCCACCAGGGGCTCTCAGCCAGGCACGTGTCAACCTATGGACCGTGTAAAGAAGCCTCTTTACCAGGCCGCTGCTAGAACCAGAACTCTCCTAGTTAGTATAATACTCACCATATGAGCCTCTGGGTCGACCTGGACCGGGGCCGCCGTTCCAGTGTTCTCCCTGGCCGTTATATCTCCACGGCTCGGACGGTGGCTCGTACCAGTTCCACATAACGGGCTGGAAGTTGCTCGGAGGTGGAAGGAACGTCGGCGGTCTCACCATCGAACCCGGAGGAGGAGAGACAAAGTTCGGCGGAGGGTAGCTTCCAAAATCATTCATGATGTAGGTGGCGCCTCTTCTTCAATGTGTTGTCGATTAAATCCGTTTGTATAAATGTTTGTCTAGCTACGACCACTGAGGTATAACTAGAACAGCTACAACATGTGTGTTTCTGCTCCAGTTGCTGCATTCACGTCCTAGTTGAAACTAGGAAACTGTGAAATTTCCGACTATACAACTACTGGTGGTACTTATATACACGTACCGCTTTCAATCAGTCAGCCAGTCGGACAATTCTGAGTTTCCTAGTTCCGACGTGCACATGAACGCGACAAGTTTACGTCTGCAAAGCGTGTTCACCAGACAACGTCATATCCGCTAGTTTACGCCAACCAAAAACAATTCAATAATATCATTATTTGAAGTAACAACGACTTAGGTATAATGAAAATTTACCATAAACCATGTAGTTTATGAAACCAAACTCATGTAGAATTATATCTGCCCAATGTACATAGTGACTGAACACTGGTCACTTTAATAAGATTTACATACTGTTTTACCCACTTCATATGTATATACTGTATTCTAATCAAGGCTCATCCCATAGAGCCCCACTGTAGAGGTGTCATTATACTGTCTACTTCATATGTATATCCAGTATTCTAATCAAGGCTCATCCCATAGAGCCTCACTGTAGAGGACTGCTGTCCAGTTCATATGTATATACTGTATTCTAGTCCTGGTTCATCCTATATAACTACTGCTGTCCACTTCATATGTATATCCAGTATTCTAATCAAGGCTCATCCCATAGAGCCCCACTGTAGAGGTGTCATTATATATAACTACTGCTGTCCACTTCATATGTATATCCAGTATTCTAATCAAGGCTCATCCCATAGAGCCCCACTGTAGAGGTGTCATTATATATAACTACTGCTGTCTACTTCATATGTATATCCAGTATTCTAATCAAGGCTCGTCCCATAGAGCCCCACTGTAGAGGTGTCATTATACCCATAAAACCTAACGGTCAAAGAGGTTCATCCTATATAACTACTGCTGTCCACTTCATATGTATATCCAGTATTCTAATCAAGGCTCGTCCCATAGAGCCCCACTGTAGAGGTGTCATTGCCATAAAACCTAACGGTCAAAAAGGGAAATGGTTCCAATGGTTTTTCCACCATTGATTTTTCCCATAGAGGATTATAGAAACACTTTAAAATAGGGGCTGTGTTTCTTGTATGCTTACCCTGGCATTACGTTTTCATAACCATCTAAATCTCTCTCGGACAAGGTGATTTTAATCAATATGTTAGTCTCAATTTACTCTCAGATTCGAAAATAGTAATTATCATCAAAGCAGACATCATGCAAAACTGCAAATGCCTGCAAGCTCCTGCAAGTCATCCCTCGCTGACATCTTTGCTAACAGGTATTGTGTCAATTTAAAATGGTACAAGACAGTTCACAGAATTGTCCATTTAAAAATGTGGCCAATTTATTCATTACTACATTTAGCTAACATTAGATAGTTAATCCAGAGATTCTTACCTTTGATTCTGTAGTCTCGTCCAGATCATCATGGTATTTGTAGTTCTTTATGATAGCGTTTCCTTTTGGGGAGGCGAATACAGGCGAATATATTGATAAAAGTAATATTTTCCTAAAGAGATTTAGATGGTTATCAAAACGTCACACCAAGGTAAGCGTACACGAAACACAGCCCTGATTTTAAGTGTTTCTAAAATCCCCTATGGGAAAAATGAATGGTGGAAAAAACGATTGGAACCATTTCCATGTTTGACCGCTAGGTTTTATGGGTATTATGACTCATACTGTGGTACTTTATATAACTACTGCGGTACACACCTTTCCTATTTATATACTGTCCATAATGTCTATAAGCAACATCATATATATATATTTACATTCCTGTCTAGGTAGCCTAGTGGTTAATGTTGGGCCAGTAACAGAAAGTTCTCGGTTTTGAATACCGAAGCCTACAAGGTAAAACAATCTGTCGATGTGCCCTTGAGCAAGGCATTTAACCTTAATCTGCTCAAGGGGCTCCGTACTACTATAGCTGACCCTGTAAAACAACTAACCGGTGTGTGACAGTCAACTTTTATATATACGTTTTTATTTGATTTGATTAATTCCTGTCTTATTTTGGGGGGATTTGCGTGTATCGTTTTGTACTGCAAGGTTTTACTGTATGGAACATGCACTACTGGCGCTAGGAACGTGTACGCGGTTCTTCACCAAAATGTTCTCGTGTGATTTGTTCGTCTCCAAATAGTTCTCGCTGCCACTTCTCGCGATGTTAGAGAGGACGCGCTTCCGGGTGAGGCACACAGATCACCGCGTGGAACAGGACTAGCGAAGTTTCTCCAGGAGAGAAGTTTGTTTCGGGGTTAAACTTGGTGGAAAAGCGTCAGAGATGCTTGTTTTATTTGAAACCGCTGCTGGTTATGCAATATTTAAAGTGAGTATTTAGCTAAAGTTATATTCTAAATTCTAATAATTTTAGATGGGTGCATGACATGTTTTATTATCATTGAACCGGTTCGCGGTTTAGCTAGCTAAATACGTTGTTTTCCTGGAGTAGCTAGATATTGTATTAAAATACAAACTATTTCAATGTCAATACCTGTTTCACCTTGTTTACAGTACACATGGCTTCTCTATTTAGGTCGTCGTAGTAATTCTCTTATGCAAACCTTTTTACTGCAACTGGGCCTTCTCATTCAACACGCTGTAGTTAAGCAACCACGTTGCATGTGGCAAGTTAGCAAGCTAACTTCCCTAGATCTGCTGGATATACAGATACTTTTCTACCTTGGACTTTGTAATTATGCAACTGTTTGAACCCGTTGTATTTTAGGAGTGAAATGTTTTATTTGTTGCCAATGCTTCCCCAACATTTCAGAGGTTTCTCTTCCTAGCCTAGTTAGCATAACTGCTGCGTGGTACTTTGGGAGGACCGCGTGTTGGCTTGTCCCCCTTTACAGATCATCACCCAGTTCACAGGGTTTTAATTACAACACATGGAAACCCAGTTGAGTTAAATGCAAGTCATGTACGGTATGCCCGTGTACTTGATCCAACTGTAAACATTTTTTTGTTTCAGGTCCTAGATGAGTCAAAGCTCCAGGAGGTGGACAGTTTATGGAAGGAGTTTGAAACGCCGGAGAAGGCCAACAAAGTGTGAGTTTTGGCCCCATGTCTGGAGAGACGATGTTTAGATTCGAGGGAATACGTTGTCAATGAACAGTAGTATTACACATTATCAGCATAAGGAACATGTTTCTGGAGTTGACGAATAACATGTTGCCACCCTTTATCCTTCCAGAGTGAAGTTGAAGCACTTTGAGAAATTCCAGGACACAACAGAGGCCTTGGCAGGTAGACAGAATACTTTTTTTTTTTTTTACATTTACATTTTAGTCATTTAACAGACGCTCTTATCCAGAGCGACTTACAGTAGTGAATGCATACATTTAAATTAATTTCATACATTTATTGATTTTTCCCGTACTGGCCGCCCGTGGGAATCGAACCCACAACCCTGGCGTTGCAAACACCATGCTCACTATAATGTACCAGTTAGTGTTCAAGGGCTGTCAGAGTTGAGGCTTCTGCATGCTTTAGCTCGGTGAACCAAACGTGTGCTCGCATACTCCCTTAAAAGACCTTCACTTGAAAAATGAGAAATGCGGAGACAGTAGTTTGTCCATCTTGAGAAGCCGTAGCCGGTATACACTAACTCAAACTAGTCAGAATTAATTGAAGATGGCTCAAGAAATGTCTTATATATATATTTTTTTACAATTTTACATCTAAGTAAGCTGTTTGGTGCCGTATTTATAAAGTTAGAATGTGAAGGGAAAACGAGTATCGTTAAAGTGTTCACAAACAGCTGGGAAAAACCCTAACTGACGACCAAACAAACACGTTTCCTAAGATATGCACTAACTATCCCCAACTGTTTGGGATGGGAAGCATGCAGGAGCCTTTAGGAGTCTGAATCAAACATGTGGTCATTCAGCAGTATTCCTCACTACCACTGAGACCACAGCCAACCATAACCATCATAACAGACAGCAGCCAGTTGTTGAACTCACCCTCCTGACCACAGCCAACCATAACCATCGTAACAGACAGCAGCCAGTTGTTGAACTCACCCTCCTGACCACAGCCAAACGTAACCATCATAACAGACAGCAGCCAGTTGTTGAACTCACCCTCCTGACCACAGCCAACCATAACCATCGTAACAGACAGCAGCCAGTTGTTGAACTCACCCTCCTAACAGATGTTGATTCTATGAATGAAAACATAATACTAATGTTGTGTCTTCATGTTGGAACTATAAGTCTCTTGTATATGTAGTGTATGTGGACACCCCATCAAATTAGTGGATTCGGCTATTTCAGCCAAACCCGTTGCTGACAGGTGTATAAAACCGAGCCCACAGCCATGCATTCTCCATAGACAAACATTGCTGTCAGAGCAGCTCACAGATCACTGCACCTGAACATAGCCCATCTGTAAACAGCCAATCTCCACCCGGCACAGCCAGAAGAGGACTGGCCACCCCTCAGAGCTTGGTTTCTTCCTAGGTTTTGGCATTTCTAGGGAATTTTTCCTAGCCACTGTACTTCTACACCTGCATTGCTTGCTGTTTGGGGTTTTAGGCTGGGTTTCTGTACAGCGCTTTGAGGTATCAGCTGATGTAAGAAGGGCTATATAAATACATTTGATTTGATCTACCTACCTCATCCCCATACTGTATTTATTTATTTATCTTGCTCCTTTGCACCCCAGTATCTCTAATTGCACATTCATCTTCTGCACATCTATCATTCCAGTGTTTAATTGCTATATTGTAATTACTTCGCCACCATGGCCTATTTATTGCCTTAACTCCCTTATCCTACCGCATTTGCACTCACTGTATATGGACTTCTTGTTTTCTTTTGTTCTACTGTATTATTGACTATGTTTTGTTTATTCCATGTGTAACTCTGTATGTGTCACACTGCTTTGCTTTATCTTGGCCAGGTCGCAGTTGCAAATGAGGACTTGTTCTCAACTAGCATACCTGGTTAAATAAAGGTGAAAATAAATACAAATTTGGCAGTAGAATGGCCTTACTGAAGAGCTCAGTAATTTCCAATGTGGCACTGTCATAGGATGCCACCTTTCCAACAAGTCAGTTTGTCAAATTTCTGCCTTACTAGAGCTGCCCCGGTAAAGCTGAGTTCTGTTATTGTGATGTGGAAACGTCTAGGAGCAACAACGGCTCAGCCGCAAAGTGGTAGGCCACTCAAGCTCACAGAACTGGACTCGAGTGCTGAAGCGTGTACACGTCTCTCCTGTCTTCATGTTGTAACTATAACATATCTTCTCTCCTGTGCCCAGCGGCCACTGCCATGACAGAAGGGAAGATGGGGAAGAGTCTGAAGAAGGTCCTGAAGAAAGTGGTGGCTAAAGAAGCTCATGAACAGCTGGCCATCAGCGACGCTAAACTTGGGGGCGTCATCAAGGACAAGTTGAACCTGAGCTGTGTCCACAGTCCTGCGGTGGCAGAGCTAATGAGAGGCATCAGGACACAGATGGAGGCCCTGATCACTGGGCTGCCCCCCCGGGAGATCAGCGCCATGTCTCTGGGACTGGCTCACAGGTAGGAACACAGGCACCACTTGGTGTTTAGGATTTATTAGGATCCCATTAGATGATGCCAACTAGTCTTATAACGAAAGACATTACAGACAAACACTTTATAATTTACTTACGTTAATATGTAGTGTGTGTGTTGCCGATGATTATATCATGCTGTCTGAAATCACGTGTGGATTTCCTCAGCATTCGTCACTACCCCTGAGGCAGCACCTCTCTCTGTCGTATTCATAGAAGAGCTGAACGGCTGCTATGACAGATCCTGATCTGTTTCTCTTTCCTCAGTTTGTCCCGTTACAAGCTGAAGTTCAGCCCTGACAAAGTGGATACCATGATAGTTCAAGCTATCTGTAAGTACCTCTTAAACCAGGGATGGGGGTGGGGGCCACGAAAACCTCATGAGGGGCTGCAACACATCCCACATCATTACCCCCCCCCCCCACCTTGCCAGCAGAACATTTTAGCGGCCCCCTCACGAGACAGCAAAACATTTTAGCGGCCCCCCACAAGACTGAAGATCATTTAACTTTTAGCGTTCATTTCCTACAATTCTACACATTCTGCTACAGAATGTAGGCACATTAGTGCAATTTTAATTGTAACTGGTATTATGGTCTGTAGCGGGTGTGACTAGTATTATGGTCTGTAGCAGGTGTGACTAGTATTATGGTCTGTAGCGGGTGTGACTAGTATTATGGTCTGTGGCGGGTGTGACTAGTATTATGGTCTGTGGCGGGTGTGACTAGTATTATGGTCTGTGGCGGGTGTGACTAGTATTATGGTCTGTGGCGGGTGTGACTAGTATTATGGTCTGTGGCGGGTGTGACTAGTATTATGGTCTGTGGCGGGTGTGACTAGTATTATGGTCTGTGGCGGGTGTGACTAGTATTATGGTCTGTGGCGGGTGTGACTAGTATTATGGTCTGTGGCGGGTGTGACTAGTATTATGGTCTGTGGCGGGTGTGACTAGTATTATGGTCTGTGGCGGGTGTGACTAGTATTATGGTCTGTGGCGGGTGTGACTAGTATTATGGTCTGTGGCGGGTGTGACTAGTATTATGGTCTGTGGCGGGTGTGACTAGTATTATGGTCTGTGGCGGGTGTGACTAGTATTATGGTCTGTGGCGGGTGTGACTAGTATTATGGTCTGTGGCGGGTGTGACTAGTATTATGGTCTGTGGCGGGTGTGACTAGTATTATGGTCTGTGGCGGGTGTGACTAGTATTATGGTCTGTGGCGGGAGTGACTAGTGTTATGGTCTGTGGCGGGTGTGACTAGTGTTATGGTCTGTGGCGGGTGTGACTGGTGTTATGGTCTGTGGCGGGTGTGACTGGTGTTATGGTCTGTGGCGGGTGTGACTGGTGTTATGGTCTGTGGCGGGTGTGACTGGTGTTATGGTCTGTGGCGGGTGTGACTGGTGTTATGGTCTGTGGCGGGTGTGACTGGTGTTATGGTCTGTGGCGGGTGTGACTGGTGTTATGGTCTGTGGCGGGTGTGACTGGTGTTATGGTCTGTGGCGGGTGTGACTGGTGTTATGGTCTGTGGCGGGTGTGACTGGTGTTATGGTCTGTGGCGGGTGTGACTGGTGTTATGGTCTGTGCCGGGTGTGACTGGTGTTATGGTCTGTGCAGCTCTGCTGGATGACCTGGACAAGGAGCTGAACAACTACATCATGCGCTGTAGGGAGTGGTACGGCTGGCACTTCCCTGAGGTGGGGAAGATCATCACTGACAACCTGGCCTACTGCAAGAGTGTCCGCAAGATCGGCGTTCGTACCAACGTGGCAACCACTGACCTGTCTGAACACCTCCCCGAGGAGGTCGAGGCAGAGGTCAAACTGGCTGCGGAGATCTCCATGGGAACGGAGGTGTCCGAGGAGGACATCGCCAACATCATGCACCTGTGTGACCAGGTGATAGAGATCACAGAGTACCGCACCCAGCTGTACGACTACCTGAAGAACAGGATGATGGCCATCGCTCCCAACCTGACTGTCATGGTGGGCGAGCTGGTGGGAGCGCGACTCATCTCACACGCTGGTGAGTCAGGATGTAACGGCCAGTCACACAGCAGGAATCATTCACAACACAAAACAAGCAGTGATTATCATGACTATATGTCACAATCCTGAAACCTGATGCTTTTCAGTCACTACCTCATCTGAGCTTGTATGAAAACCTTTTACCTGGACACCTGGAGTAGGCAGCTGGAGAGTCCAACTGGTCCTAAATGTTCTGGTTCTGTGACAGGGTCCCTGTTGAACCTGGCCAAGCACCCGGCCTCCACCGTCCAGATCCTGGGAGCAGAGAAAGCCCTGTTCAGAGCCCTGAAGACCCGCAGAGACACGCCCAAATATGGTCTCATCTACCACGCCTCTCTGGTGGGACAGACGTCGGCCAAGAACAAGGGCAAGGTGAGGCTTTTGTTCCAGCATCACTGGAAGTAGAATATCTCTTCACTACAGTACTGCTGTCATGTTCCAGGTGGAATCGGCATGTCTCTACACTACAGTACTGCTGTCATGTTCCAGGTGGAATCATAATGTCTCTACACTACAGTACTGCTGTCATGTTCCAGGTTGAATCATAATGTCTCTACACTACAGTACTGCTGTCATGTTCCAGGTTGAATCATAATGTCTCTACACTACAGTACTGCTGTCATGTTCCAAGTGGAATCGGCATGTCTCTACACTACAGTACTGCTGTCATGTTCCAGGTGGAATCGGCATGTCTCTACACTACAGTACTGCTGTCATGTTCCAGGTGGAATCATAATGTCTCTACACTACAGTACTGCTGTCATGTTCCAGGTGGAATCGGCATGTCTCTACACTACAGTACTGCTGTCATGTTCCAGGTGGAATCGGCATGTCTCTACACTACAGTACTGCTGTCATGTTCCAGGTGGAATCGACATGTCTCTACACTACAGTACTGCTGTCATGTTCCAGGTGGAATCGGCATGTCTCTACACTACAGTACTGCTGTCATGTTCCAGGTGGAATCGGCATGTCTCTACACTACAGTACTGCTGTCATGTTCCAGGTGGAATCGGCATGTCTCTACACTACAGTACTGCTGTCATGTTCCAGGTGGAATCGGCATGTCTCTACACTACAGTACTGCTGTCATGTTCCAGGTGGAATCGGCATGTCTCTACACTACAGTACTGCTGTCATGTTCCAGGTGGAATCGGCATGTCTCTACACTACAGTACTGCTGTCATGTTCCAGGTGGAATCGGCATGTCTCTACACTACAGTACTGCTGTCATGTTCCAGGTGGAATCGGCATGTCTCTACACTACAGTACTGCTGTCATGTTCCAGGTGGAATCGGCATGTCTCTACACTACAGTACTGCTGTCATGTTCCAGGTGGAATCGGCATGTCTCTACACTACAGTACTGCTGTCATGTTCCAGGTGGAATCGGCATGTCTCTACACTACAGTACTGCTGTCATGTTCCAGGTGGAATCGGCATGTCTCTACACTACAGTACTGCTGTCATGTTCCAGGTGAAATCGGCATGTCTCTACACTACAGTACTGCTGTCATGTTCCAGGTGGAATCGGCATGTCTCTACACTACAGTACTGCTGTCATGTTCCAGGTGGAATCGGCATGTCTCTACACTACAGTACTGCTGTCATGTTCCAGGTGGAATCGGCATGTCTCTACACTACAGTACTGCTGTCATGTTCCAGGTGGAATCGGCATGTCTCTACACTACAGTACTGCTGTCATGTTCCAGGTGGAATCGGCATGTCTCTACACTACAGTACTGCTGTCATGTTCCAGGTGGAATCGGCATGTCTCTACACTACAGTACTGCTGTCATGTTCCAGGTGGAATCGGCATGTCTCTACACTACAGTACTGCTGTCATGTTCCAGGTGGAATCGGCATGTCTCTACACTACAGTACTGCTGTCATGTTCCAGGTGGAATCGGCATGTCTCTACACTACAGTACTGCTGTCATGTTCCAGGTGGAATCGGCATGTCTCTACACTACAGTACTGCTGTCATGTTCCAGGTGGAATCGGCATGTCTCTACACTACAGTACTGCTGTCATGTTCCAGGTGGAATCGGCATGTCTCTACACTACAGTACTGCTGTCATGTTCCAGGTGGAATCGGCATGTCTCTACACTACAGTACTGCTGTCATGTTCCAGGTGGAATCGGCATGTCTCTACACTACAGTACTGCTGTCATGTTCCAGGTGGAATCGGCATGTCTCTACACTACAGTACTGCTGTCATGTTCCAGGTGGAATCGGCATGTCTCTACACTACAGTACTGCTGTCATGTTCCAGGTGGAATCGGCATGTCTCTACACTACAGTACTGCTGTCATGTTCCAGGTGGAATCGGCATGTCTCTACACTACAGTACTGCTGTCATGTTCCAGGTAAAATCGGCATGTCTCTACACTACAGTACTGCTGTCATGTTCCAGGTGGAATCGGCATGTCTCTACACTACAGTACTGCTGTCATGTTCCAGGTGGAATCGGCATGTCTCTACACTACAGTACTGCTGTCATGTTCCAGGTGGAATCGGCATGTCTCTACACTACAGTACTGCTGTCATGTTCCAGGTGGAATCGGCATGTCTCTACACTACAGTACTGCTGTCATGTTCCAGGTGGAATCGGCATGTCTCTACACTACAGTACTGCTGTCATGTTCCAGGTGGAATCGGCATGTCTCTACACTACAGTACTGCTGTCATGTTCCAGGTGGAATCATAATGTCTCTACACTACAGTACTGCTGTCATGTTCCAGGTGGAATCGGCATGTCACTACACTACAGTACTGCTGTCTTGTTCTAATCGACCTTCTTCCTCTCCTCTCAGATCTCCAGGATGCTGGCAGCCAAAGCATCTCTGGCGATCCGCTACGATGCCCTGGGAGAGGACACAAACGCTGAGATGGGAGTTGAGAACCGTGCCAAGCTGGAGGCCAGACTACGCCACCTAGAGGAGAAGGGAGTAAGTAGCTGTCTGCCCCTTACTGCTAGAGGCCCAAAACAACCAGCCACATGAGATGCCAAGCAGTGATGATGATGACTAATGTCTACAGTCCTGAAACTACCTGATGCTTTTCAGTCACTACCTCATCTGAGCTTGTATTATTAAACAGTGATATCCTGCTGGTCTCCTACTCTGGTCCCCTACTCACCTGATGCTTTTCAGTCACTACCTCATCTGAGCTTGTATTATTAAACAGTGATATCCTGCTGGTCTCCTACTCTGGTCCCCTACTCACCTGATGCTTTTCAGTCACTACCTCATCTGAGCTTGTATTATTAAACAGTGATATCCTGCTGGTCTCCTACTCTGGTCCCCTACTCACCTGATGCTTTTCAGTCACTACCTCATCTGAGCTTGTATTATTAAACAGTGATATCCTGCTGGTCTCCTACTCTGCCGGTCCCCTACTCATCCCCTACTCTGCCGGTCCCCTACTCGTCCCCTACTCTGCCGGTCCCCTACTATTGTACTGAGCCTGGTTTCTCCTTTCAGATCAGAAGAATCAGTGGAACAGGCAAAGCCATGGCGAAGTCTGACAAATACCAACACAAGAGGTGAGTTACGCCTGGAGACTGCTGTATTGTTACGCCTGGAGACTACTGTATTGTTACGCCTGGAGACTACTGTATTGTCTACTGTATTGTAGATTGGAAATGATAGGAATGAAGGGTAAATGTAGTACTGGTGATATATGTAATGGGGAATTGATATACACGAACAATCAAACGCAAACGATTCACTGAGATGGTCGCGAAGCAGGAAGGTGTCGTGTGCTATAAATTTACCTGCTACTGCTCAACTAAAAACACATCTTGTTCGACCAACAGCCTTTCGACCAATCAACCGACCGTCGACTAATTACCAACTGTGCTGGTGACTAACGTTCTGTCATGTCTCCATAGTGACGTGAAGGTGTACGACCCCTCCGGAGACTCCACCCTCCCCTCTGTTTCCAAGAAGAGGAAGTTTGAGGAGGTGGAGGAGGAAGAGCTGGCCACACCAGTGACCGTCAAAACCAAGAAATCCAAGAAAGATCCTGTGGAAGGTCAGTTGAGTAACTCTGAGCCATAATCCTTTTATATAACCCATTATCCATCCCATAATACACATCCTGTTATATAACCCAATCCATACCATAATACACATCCTGTTATATAACCCAACACATACCATAATACACATCCTGTTATATAACACAATCCATACCATAATACACATCCTGTTATATAACCCATTATCCATACCATAATACACATCCTGTTATATAACCCATTATCCATACCAACATACACATCCTGTTATATAACCCATTATCCATACCAACATACACATCCTGTTATATAACCCATTATCCATACCAACATACACATCCTGTTATATAACCCATTATCCATACCAACATACACATCCTGTTATATTATCCATTATCCATAACGTGAGACCGGTTCTCAGCTGTCTTAAATTCTATGGTCTCGCGGTGCTTTCTGTTTTCATTCAGAACCAGAGGTGTCAACGGCAGCAGAAGAAACTCCCAAGAAGAAGAAAAAGAAGGCCAAGAAAGCCGAGGCAGTGGAGGAGGCGATGGATGTAAAGGATGAGGAAGAGGAGGCCACCGTCTCTCCCACAGAAAAAGTACGTAGCTGATGGGGACATGCCTCCAGAATATATATTCCTGCTCATCTAAGCCGTTCTGTCTGAACAAACATACTCATTTGTTATTTCTTGTGATTTACAGTCATCAAAGAAGAAGAAAAAGAAGAGAAAGGTCAAGGAGGAAGAGGGAGAATAATGTGGTTGGGGAGAAACTGTATTATATTAGGACTTTTAGTTGTCGTATCTACCAGGGCCGGACTGACTCATGTTTCAGCCTGACCGTTTAAAGACGAGAGAACTCGAGAGGTTATTTCAGAATGACCAGTAGCTGATCTGTTATGATTAGGAATGAGACTGGATGATGGTGTATAAATCCTCCTGTGGATTTGAGTTTCAGATTAACCTTTATTTTACTGTAACCTTTTATTATTAATAACCAGTTAAAGATCCAATAGACTGGATACAGTATCAGGTTGTATTAGTGTTCATGTTAAAACACTTCATTTCTCCACTGGTTTTTAAAAGCTGTTTCCCACAAGTCTTTGTCCATAAGTGATTAAATCCATTTTCTCAGTCAGCGGTCTTTCCTTTCATTCCAGCTATGGTGGATTCAGACCCCTTGACTTTATCCACATTTTGTTACGTTACAGCCTTATTCTAACATTGAGGGAAAAGCAATTTAATCAATCTACACACGATACCCCAAAATGACAAAGCTAAACAAGTTTAGACATTTTTGCACATTTATTCAAAATACATATCGCATTTAGTCACTTCACTCCTACCTACATGTACAAATTACCACAACTAACCTGTACCCTCCACACTGACTCGGTACCGGTACCCCCTGTATATAGACTCCACACTGACTCGGTACCGGTACCCCCTGTATATAGACTCCACACTGACTCGGTACCCCCTGTATATAGACTCGTTAGTGTTACTTTCTATTACATTTTTAACTTTCGTTTATTTGGTAAATATTTTCTTACTGTCATTGATCTGCACTGTTGGTTAAGGGCTGGTCAGTCAGCATTTCACTGTGAGGTCTACACCTGCTGGTCAGACAGCATTTCACAGTGAGGTCTACACCTGCTGGTTAAGGGCTTGTCAGCATTTCACAGTGAGGTCTACACCTGTTGGTTAAGGGCTGGTCAGTCTTTCACAGTGAGGTCTACACTTGTAGTTGGTGCATGTGACAAATAAAGTTTGATTTGATAAGTATTCAGACCCTTAACACAGTACTTTGAAGCACCTTTGGCAGCGATTACAGCCTTGAGTCTTCTTGGGTATGACGCTACAAGCTTGGCACACCTGTATTTGGAGTTTGTCCCATTCTATAGATCCCCTCGAGCTCTGTCAGGTTGGAAGAGGAGCATCGCTGCACAGCTATTTTCAGGTCTCAAGTCTGGGCTCTGGCTGGGCCACTCAAGGACATTCAGAGACTTGTCAAATCAAATATTATTGGTCACATACACGTGAATAGCAGATGTTATTGCGGGTGTACAGAAATGCTTGTGCTTCTAGCTGTGACAGTGCAGTAATATCTAACAAATTACACATCCAAGTAGGAATGAATTAAGACTATACATATGGATGAGCGGAACGGACTAAGATACAGTAGAATACTATAGAAAACAGTTTATACAGGGAGGGAAAAAAGTATTTGATCCCCTGCTGATTTTGTATGTTTCTCCACTGACAAAGAAAGGATCAGTCTATAATTTTAATGGTAGGTTTATTTGAACAGTGAGAAACAGAATAACAAAAAAATCAAGAAAAACGCATGTCAGAAATGTTATAAATTGATTTTCATTTTAATGAGGGAAAGAAGTATTTGACCCCTCTGCAAAACATGACTTAGTACTTGGTGGCAAAACCCTTGTTGGCAATCACAGAGGTCAGACGTTTCTTGTAGTTGGCCACCAGGTTTGCACACATCTCAGGAGGGATTTTGTCCCACTCTTTGCAAATCTTCTCCAAGTCATTAAGGTTTTGAGGCTGACGTTTGGCAACTCGAACCTGAGATGACTGGAGAGAAGAAGATAGGAGGAGCAGAGAGGACGAGAGGAGGAGCAGAGAGGACGAGAGGAGGAGCAGAGAGGACGAGAGGAGGAGCAGAGAGGACGAGAGGAGGAGCAGAGAGGACGAGAGGAGGAGCAGAGAGGACGAGAGGAGGAGCAGAGAGGACGGGAGGAGGAGCAGAGCAAACGCCCCTGCTGCCCACCCAAGTTTACTTGTAAATAAAAACAACAGCTAAACCTTGGCCACAATATCTGGACATGTCTTCATATAACAATGCATAGATGTCTGTTTATATGGTGATGGTAATGGTTGTACTTTATTCATCCCTCATCTCTGCCATTACATACAATGAAACAAGAACAGGTGAAGAATAAAAAACTGAGCAATGTAATACAAAACACTATTAAACATTATTGGAAAAAATTAACTAAGTAAAAAGTTCATCCCACGTGTTTGTGAATTTTATTTTATTTTAGAATGGCAGGAAATTAGTTTTCAAATGTAGATTTTTTTCTGGGGGGGGGGGTTCCCCCGGCAGATTTGGTCCCCCCTAATGTTGACTCCATGGCTACGGCCTTGGTAGACATGTAGAAAACGGATTATCATAACATTTAGCTTCAACAGTAGTGGGACCGTGACATTGTCTCTCTCTGCTGCACCCTCACTGTGTCACGTCCTGACCAGCAGAGGGAGTAGTGGTGTAGTATTTTGGTCAGGACGTGGCAGAAGAAGTCTGTATGTGTTGTCTAGTATGTCTGTTTCTGTGTTAGTCTTGTGACTCCTGATCAGTAACAGCTGGGGATTGTTGTTCCTGATTGGGAGTCATATTTAGGAGGATGTTTGTCACTTGGGTTTGTGGGTGGTTGTGCTAACACTGCTAGTCTTTTTGTTTGTAGTAAGCCTGTCGTGAGTTTCGTGTTTATTGGTTTCCTGTGTATGCTTTGCTCTTCTATATTAAAAAGATGAGTATCCACATTCCGTTTGGTCCATACAACACGGCTTCAACAATTATGACACACTGCCTGCACTGAAGTCCGTTGAAGCGGAGTTTAGCAGCTCGTTAATTTTACACAAAACCAATAACGACATGTAAAACAAACCCAGAAATCTCAAATAAATTGATTATTTATGAAATTACCTTGACGAGATTATATACTGTACAAACCTAAAATCTCTAACTATGTGACTTGTAAAATAGTTCATGACGTTCTTCACTCAATCAGTTGGCACAAAATTAGCACATAAAACCTTTACCAAATGTGATAATACCTTGATGTATTTGTTAACTAGCATGTTATGACATGTTCTTTCGATATTAGAACGTTTAAAGTTTAAACGTTACCTGTAGTAATACATTTGAAACGGACGCAAAAGTTGTCGTTTCGACTGCACAATTCTGGCGCTTCTTTTATTCTAATGATGCGCGCCTGCCGGAACTTCCTGTTCCCGCACTACCAGAGATCCTAAACCCAGAGACGCGAGACTTCCAAGAACGCTTGTGAAGCAAACCTACCCGGGGTTTGAGAAGTCAATGAGAGAAGTGAACAATTCTGATACTTTTGTAGCAGCTAATGGGGATCCTAATAAATACAGAAAATATGCCGTCTGCACACACTTGATACATGGCCATTATTTTATCAATTTCGTCACTGCAGCGGCTTATTCACAATAGCTCTCACTGTATATCTTACTTATCCCAGCATCACGAGTAGACAGATACTGTTCTTCAAACAACAGTAAAACGGATGGACTTTCCTCCTCCTTTCCATCTACTACACGGTTTAGTGCTCCAACCACATCAGTAAAACGGATGGACTTTCCTCCTCGTTTCCATCTCCTACACGGTTTAGTGCTCCAACCACATCAGTAAAACGGATGGACTTTCCTTCTCCTTTCCGTCTACTACACGGTTTAGTGCTCCAACCACATCAGTAAAACAGATGGACTTTCCTCCTCCTTTCCGTCTACTACACGGTTTAGTGCTCCAACCACATCAGTAAAACGGATGGACTTTCCTCCTCCTTTCCGTCTACTACACGGTTTAGTGCTCCAACCACATCAGTAAAACGGATGGACTTTCCTCCTCCTTTCCGTTGTCATGATGTTGGCCTGTGGGTAAGGTTTATGACCCCCCCATAAATACCTTTCTCCCTTTCCCTCTCTTACTGACCCTACTGAAGGACTGCTGTCCTGTTAAATATAGAGAGTCTGGGAACATCAAACAAATGGGGAAAGGAACCATATTTTGGTAATAAAACCAGTTGGAAATATGCTTGATAACGTAATGAGTATGGATTTCATTTCAGTTGTCATCTGAGACATTATGATTGATGACAGGACGACATAAACTGTACCTGAGAAAGTATACGCCCTCTAGTTATCAGAGTAACATGGAATTGTTATGCAATTGAAATGTTTGATATTGAAATTGTTTGTTAGGAGATTAAATGTAATTTTAGCTTCCAAATGAGAGATTTGGGTTTTCATAAGGAAAGTGCCCTGCTTGATCAGTGGCCCAACCCTGTGAAGAGACAGGGGTTATAAACGATGAAACACCTCCCTCCCCCTCTCCACTATATAAGCCTTTGACGAAAAGATAACCAGGTTGTTCCAGTACGGGAGGTCTGCAGCCTCTACGTTAGAAGGACACACATGTCAACTAAGCCAACCTCGGCGTGAGCTATGGTATGAACTGGTATGAACTTTGAGCTTATTCACTACAGAAGTGATACTTCCTAGCCGCTGTAGACGTGGGCTAGGAAAGGACGGACGACGGATCCAGTCTAACAGACGGACGAAGATACCACCACGTATCCAATTTACCACCAGAGACATTCTTAAGAGTTTACAGGAAGATCTGTTGGCCAACCCGGCCAGCATCTACGACCAATCTACCGAAGCGCAGCTCAGAGTAAATATTTATTGCATTTTCCTTTTCCAAATGGGCGGTAATTTAGAATGCATAAGATAATGTATTTACGATAGCCTAGCTGCTGTTTCTTCGTTCCTAAATCTTCCCGCTCTTTCATTCAAGCCCAACCCCCTTTCCTTTGTGTAATTAGCTTTCATACAGGTTCAGTCTACCAGGACGTTTTCTGTATGACATCATTGTATTCTGTGTATTTGTAATTCTGTGTGATTAGTTAGGTATTTAGTAAATAAATAATTAAACCCAATTTTGTATTGCTGATTCAACTTGTTAGCCAGGGTTCGTGAAGATAGCCAAGAATTTACAACTTTCATTATGAGACTGAAAATAAGACAAGGGTTAATATTGACTGCTATCAATGTAAAATATTACAAAGTATTTTAAGAGTTTATTCGGAAGATAACGGCTCTATAAACGTTCTTCCGTGGTGCCCCGACTTTCTAGTTAATTACATTTACATGATTAGCTTAATCAGGTAATATTAATTACAGAGAAATCATTTTATAAGATAGCATGTCATATCACTTAATCCGGCATAGCCAAAGACACGACACCGTCTACTACACGGTTTAGTGCTCCAACCACATCAGTAAAACGGATGGACTTTCCTCCTCCTTTCCGTCTCCTACACGGTTTAGTGCTCCAACCACATCAGTAAAACGGATGGACTTTCCTCCTCGTTTCCGTCTACTACACGGTTTAGTGCTCCAACCACATCAGTAAAACGGATGGACTTTCCTCCTCGTTTCCGTCTACTACACGGTTTATTGCTCCAACCACATCAGTAAAATGGATGGACTTTCCTCCTCCTTTCCGTCTACTACACGGTTTAGTGCTCCAACCACATCAGTAAAACGGATGGACTTTTCTCCTCCTTTCCGTTTATTACACGGTTTAGTGCTCCAACCACATCAGTAAAACGGATGGACTTTCCTCCTCCTTTCCGTCTACTACACGGTTTAGTGCTCCAACCACATCAGTAAAACGGATGGACTTTCCTCCTCCTTTCCGTCTACTACACGGTTTAGTGCTCCAACCACATCAGTAACACGGATGGACTTTCCTCCTCCTTTCCGTCTACTACACGGTTTAGTGCTCCAACCACATCAGTAAAACGGATGGACTTTCCTCCTCCTTTCCGTCTACTACACGGTTTAGTGCTCCAACCACATCAGTAAAACGGATGGACTTTCCTCCTCCTTTCCGTCTACTACACGGTTTAGTGCTCCAACCACATCAGTAAAACGGATGGACTTTCCTCCTCGTTTCCGTCTCCTACACGGTTTAGTGCTCCAACCACTCCAGGAATCTCCTGTTTAAGGTGATGAATATACAGATATACAGTTTCAATGCTTCTTCAAGAAAGATTTAAGAAGATATTTACCAAATAAACTAAAGTAAAAAATAATAAAAAGTAACGCAATAAAATAACAATAACGAGGCGATATACAGGTGGTACCGGTACCGAGTCAAAGTGCAGGGGTACAGGTTAGTAATGAGGCGATATACAGGTGGTACCGGTACAGAGTCAAAGTGCAGGGGTACAGGTTAGTAATGAGGCGATATACAGGTGGTACCGGTACTGAGTCAAAGTGCAGGGGTACAGGTTAGTAATGAGGCTATATACAGGTGGTACCGGTACTGAGTCAAAGTGCAGGGGGTACAGGTTAGTAACGAGGCGATATACAGGTGGTACCGGTACAGAGTCAAAGTGCAGGGGTACAGGTTAGTAACGAGGCGATATACAGGTGGTACCGGTACTGTGTCAAAGTGCAGGGGGTACAGGTTAGTAACGAGGCGATATACAGGTGGTACCGGTACTGAGTCAAAGTGCAGGGGTACAGGTTAGTAATGAGGCTATATACCGGTGGTACCGGTACTGAGTCAAAGTGCAGGGGTACAGGTTAGTAATGAGGCTATATACAGGTGGTACCGGTACTGAGTCAAAGTGCAGGGGGTACAGGTTAGTAACGAGGCGATATACAGGTGGTACCGGTACAGAGTCAAAGTGCAGGGGTACAGGTTAGTAACGAGGCGATATACAGGTGGTACCGGTACAGAGTCAAAGTGCAGGGGTACAGGTTAGTAACGAGGCTATATACAGGTGGTACCGGTACCGTGTCAAAGTGCAGGGGGTACAGGTTAGTAACGAGGCGATATACAGGTGGTACCGGTACTGAGTCAAAGTGCAGGGGTACAGGTTAGTAATGAGGCTATATACAGGTGGTACCGGTACTGAGTCAAAGTGCAGGGGGTACAGGTTAGTAACGAGGCGATATACAGGTGGTACCGGTACCGAGTAAAAGTGCAGGGGGTACAGGTTAGTAACGAGGCGATATACAGGTGGTACCGGTACTGAGTCAAAGTGCAGGGGTACAGGTTAGTAATGAGGCTATATACAGGTGGTACCGGTACTGAGTCAAAGTGCAGGGGGTACAGGTTAGTAACGAGGCGATATACAGGTGGTACCGGTACAGAGTCAAAGTGCAGGGGTACAGGTTAGTAACGAGGCGATATACAGGTGGTACCGGTACTGAGTCAAAGTGCAGGGGTACAGGTTAGTAATGAGGCTATATACAGGTGGTACCGGTACTGAGTCAAAGTGCAGGGGGTACAGGTTAGTAACGAGGCGATATACAGGTGGTACCGGTACAGAGTCAAAGTGCAGGGGTACAGGTTAGTAATGAGGCGATATACAGGGGGTACCGGTACTGAGTCAAAGTGCAGGGGTACAGGTTAGTAATGAGGCTATATACAGGTGGTACCAGTACCGAGTCAAAGTGCAGGGGTACAGGTTAGTCGAGGTCTTTTGTACATGTAGATAGGGGTGAAGTGACTATGCATAGATAATAAACAGTGAGTAGCAGCAGTGTACAATATAAATGGAGGGCGTTCAATGTAGATTTTCTTAACTCTTTCTTGAACTGCATTGTTGGTTAAGGGCTTGTAAGTCAGCATTTCGCGGTAAGGTACCTGCTGTATTCGGTGCATGTGACATATAAAGTTTGTCAGTTTTCTCTCATTGCCAAGGTCAACCTGGGGGCCAACATCCATTGATCTGAAGTTAAACCTGCCTCTGGACATCCGCTCCTTAGCTCTCTTACTGCAGTCCAGTGCCGTGGACATCTTTGAGGTTTGGCCTCTAGTAATTTAGGAGGGACACTTTATGAAGGCCTCCTCACAATGGCCCTATCATACAAGGCTCTACAGACAGATACAAAAAAAAGACAGGCTATTTTTTTTATTGTTCACATTATTTTCGTTGACGATGAATTGAAGTCAAGTGGTTGAACATGAGATGCAGTTTGCTGAACCACAGGACAGGAAGGAAACAGCGACGGTCGGTGGATCTGTGGCGCCACCAGGTGGACAATTGCTTCAGTTCGGTTGTGGCAGCAACGCTACCAGATATATTTAATACAAGATCAAAAGTTATGTCAATATTATTATCTCCATATTGTCCCGCCCCCCCCACCACCCGTAATATATTATTATTCCAATTTAGCTGTTGACCTGGTTTTAATTTAACAACGCTTTCTCTCGTTTCTGATTGGAGGGCGGATGTCCACGTGACTTTATAACCTACCAAAGTGTAACTTTGTAACAGTGAAACGTAGTTATTCCTGACTTTGATCAACTCCCGATCCATGCCAACATTTATTTAAAGCATTATCTTTTTTACGAAAAACAGAAAGCATACAGAGCTCATTTTGGTGTAACCGTAGTCGAATTTGACGTGTCGGAGAATGGGATCTTCCTCCCGAAAACATTGTGGGTATCGTTTCTCTGCCTTTTGGCTAAGATCAAGTGTAGTATCTTTAATACTGTTTGTATGAAGCCATGTTATGTACAACGTAATGCACTGAATTTGTAATTGTATTTCAATGTGAAATGAAAATAAAAATCATTTTCCCCCCCCAAAAAATCTATTCTTATCAGTTTAATATCTGATACGTCCCCTATCTGGGGACCATATATTAAATTGATTTTTGGAACAGGGAGATGGAATAGGGGCTTGCTTCGTCCACTCTATGTATCGACCTGGTATTACAGTACTTCCAGGAACGGTGCACCCGCCATTTCGTTGTAAAAATAAATCAGACAGAGGCAACGGAGTGGCTTCGTTGGTCTATATTGTGTTTTCACATTGAGCAAGTTAATTATGAATATCAGTGATGGCGAGATAGTGCTGGTCACATCGGTACGATAGCTGTTGTGAATGGGGTGCGTTCATCTTCTAATCAAAGATTTCTCTTCACAGGGTACAGGGAAATGCTGACTTTCAAACTTTCCTCAACAGTGCAATACCCATGATCAAAAATATACACAAATAGAATAAAGCAGTAATAAAGCAGTTAAAACAATTTTTTGTTATGATTGGAAATATATACATTAGAAGACTATACAGAATAAAGTATGAAATGTGCTAAAGTCATGTACTGATAACATGGACTGCCTCACAAGCAACTGTATGAAAACATTCATAAAAAAATATATTATACAGTCAAAATTGCAAATACATTGATCAAAATAACACAACTGCCTGCAGAAATATGAACACATCTCTGCTGATCTCTTGAGTGCAAGAGCAGATAGAACAGGAAGTTGGTCTCTTTAAAATCCCAGTACATCCATTAATGTTCTTTGCCGTCACTAAATCATGATGATCAACTATCCAAAGGTGCAGAATTATGGCCAATTACTCTCCTTTTATGCAAATTTCACTAAACTATTTCATACACATCAAATTTGATTCCGGATAAAAAATGTAATAAAAAATTGTGTGCACGATTCATTTATCGGTATCATCACAATCCAATTCCATGTATTCAATACATAGGCTGGTTTCCTCATAGTTTTGTAGACTTTCCATTGGCGGACAGAAACACAATCCACAATAGAAATAAGGAGAGCTGAATACAAAGGGGGACACTACTGATAGGAATGTAGAGGCCTCAATCCATACCAAAACATTTGGATTTGGACTAAACTATTTAATGTCAGATAAATCATGTAAAACAATCTGGTTGATGGTTAGCCTCATATACATTATCTATTTATAATGTAGAACATACAGCTAACTCAACAATAAGGAAATGATGTATGAGTTCAGCTATTCTCTGCTTCAGATGTATAGTGACAAAGGGCACATTGATTGCACATGTCCATTAGGCCAGTAATGCCATCATACTGTAGACATACAGTATGGCTGCGTTGGTAATGCCATCATACTGTAGATATACAGTATGGCAGCATTGGTAATGCTATCATACTGTAGACATACAGTATGGCAGCGTTGGTAATGCATGCCATTATGATAAGCAGCAAAATGGATGATATCCTGAAGAGTGTGAAAATCAAATAAAACCCCTCGCAGAGATTACAACTGGACAAAAAGGTCATGTTCATTTGAGAAAGCAACGCAGAAACACAATTTGATTTTGATTTAAAGCTCTTTAATTGTTTTGATAAACTAGCCCAGAGCCATTCTCAGATAGCCTGTGGTTAAGAACAATGCAGTGTGAAAAGGCCTTTTAACATGCATTGCTGGCTATCATAGTGTCTATAATATACGGTCTATAGCCAGAACATTTCTCTAAATATGCGAAAGTAATGTGGTTATCATAGCGTCTATAATATACGGTCTATAGCCAGAATATTTCCCTGACTACGCGAAGGTAATGTGGTTATCATAGCGTTTATAATACACGGTCTATAGCCAGAACATTCCCTGAATATGCTAAGGTAATGTGGTTATCGTAGCGTCTATAATATACGGTCTATAGGCAGAACATTTCCCTGAATATGCTAAGGTAATGTGGTTATCATAGCGTCTATAATATACGGTCTATAGCCAGAACATTTCCCTGAATATGCTAAGGTAATGTGGTTGTCATAGCGTCTATAATATACGGTCTGTAGCCAGAACATTTCCCTGAATATTCTAAGGTAATGTGGTGCTCGTAGCGTCTATAATATACGGTCTATAGCCAAAATATTTCCCTGAATATGCGAAGGTAATGTGGTTATCATAGCGTCTATAATATACGGTCTATAGGCAGAACATTTCCCTGAATATGCTAAGGTAATGTGGTTATCATAGCGTCTATAATATACGGTCTATAGCCAGAACATTTCCCTGAATATGCTAAGGTAATGTGGTTATCGTAGCGTCTATAATATACGGTCTATAGCCAGAACATTTCTCTAAATATGCGAAAGTAATGTGGTTATCATAGCGTCTATAATATACGGTCTATAGCCAGAATATTTCCCTGACTACGCGAAGGTAATGTGGTTATCGTAGCGTCTATAATATACGGTCTATAGCCAGAACATTTCCCTGAATATGCTAAGGTAATGTGGTTATCGTAGCGTCTATAATATACGGTCTATAGCCAGAACATTTCCCTGAATATGCGAAGGTAATGTAGTGCTCGTAGCGTCTGTAATATACGGTCTATAGCCAGAACATTTCCCTGAATATGCTAAGGTAATGTGGTTATCGTAGCGTCTATAATATACGGTCTATAGCCAGAACATTTCCCTGAATATGCTAAGGTAATGTGGTGCTCGTAGCGTCTATAATATACGGTCTATAGCTAGAACATTTCCCTGAATATGCGAAGGTAATGTGGTGCTGGATGGCTGCTTTCAGGACAAAAAAACGATTAGATGTAAAAGCCTATTGTTGTTGTTGTTGTTGTCTCCAGACATCACTAGAGGAGTAGGGAAGAGTGATCGACTTTTCCATGATCCACTAACATGTCTCCACATCTGACGCAGTAGCGCTGATTCTGACCCACATGGCATGACGTCCTGCTTGATGTGGACAGCAACGAGGACCAGTCTGGGAAACGCTTTTATACACTTACTACTCAACAACAGAACATACATGTCTCAGTTACAAACAAGGTTCTTTACGGATAACAAAAAGTAAGTATTTCTTGCTGAATTGTAAAGCTAGCCGCTAGCTAGTTAGCTTGCTCGTTAGGGAGCTAAGTTGCTATCGAGCATGAAGGAGAAGTCTATGGGAGTGTTAGCCATGCTGTTGGTAACGGTAATCATATTGGATCCTTAGCAGGCCAGTTGCATTAAGGTGCTTTGATAATGATGATTTATTGAACTTAGTGTGGGTTAAGCTGACCAGGGAAGATTGTAAATATAAATCCTATGGGTTGCTATGTTTACTAGCCTAGCTGATAACTACAAGTTCAAAGTTAGCTAGCCAACTATCTATTTGTCTGTAAGCAGTGACTTAGTCATGTTAAATGATTGATATAGCATAACCTACCGACGTCGTCCCTCAGATATTCCGTAGATGACGTCCCATTCTCCATCCCTGCTGCCTCAGAGGTGCAGGAACTCAGCAACGTCATCAACAAGCTGCTGGAAGCAAAGAACGGTGAGATTAGATGTCAGAATGGTGCTTTTCTATTGGTTCTTCATTGGGGTTTAATGGCTGTTGGCATCCAGTATAATGTTGCATTACAGCCACCAACTGTAGCTACCTATATCTATTCCAACCGGGCCTTCTGAGGACCTCGCTGACTGCCTCCCCAGCTACTACACTGGAGGCTTGACTGCCTCCCCAGCTACTACACTGGAGGCTTGACTGCCTCCCCAGCTACTACACTGGAGGCTTGACTGCCTCCCCAGCTACTACACTGGAGGCTTGACTGCCTCCCCAGCTACTACACTGGAGGCTTTTCCTCCTGACGGCTTCACTAAATGGAAAGCTCCACCCCACCACATCTCAGCTGGACCTTTCTACACACTGACGCTACATGCCCAAAATTCTGGCACTAACCGGATAACTGTCCTAACATCACCCTATCAGGGAGAACCTCATGGCACAGCATCAGGGCCAGACTCTCCTCCCTCCAGCCACTATATAGTACAGCATCAGGGCCAGACTCTCCTCCCTCCAGCCACTATATAGCACAGTATCAGGGCCATACTCTCCTCCCTCCAGCCACCTCATAGCACAGCATCAAGGCCAGACTCTCCTCCCTCCAGCCACCTCATAGCACAGCATCAGGGCCAGACTCTCCTCCCTCCAGCCACTATATAACACAGCATCAGGGCCAGACTCTCTTCCCTCCAGCCACTATATAGCACAGCATCAGGGCCAGACTCTCCTCCCTCCAGCCACTATATAGCACAGCATCAGGGCCAGACTCTCCACCCTCCAGCCACCTCATAGCACAGCATCAGGGCCAGACTCTCCACCCTCCAGCCACCTCATAGCACAGCATCAGGGCCAGACTCTCCTCCCTCCAGCCACCTCATAGCACAGCATCAGGGCCAGACTCTCCTCCCTCCAGCCACCTCATAGCACAGCATCAGGGCCAGACTCTCCTCCCTCCAGCCACTATATAGCACAGCATCAGGGCCAGACTCTCCTCCCTCCAGCCACCTCATAGCACAGCATCAGGGCCAGACTCTCCTCCCTCCAGCCACCTCATGGCACAGCATCAGGGCCAGACTCTCCTCCCTCCAGCCACCTCATGGCACAGCATCAGGGCCAGACTCTCCTCCCTCCAGCCACTATATAGCACAGCATCAGGGCCAGACTCTCCTCCCTCCAGCCACTATATAGCACAGCATCATGGCCAGACTCTCCTCTCTCCAGCCACCTCATGGCACAGCATCAGGGCCAGACTCTCCTCCCTCCAGGCACTATATAGCACAGCATCAGGGCCAGACTCTCCTCCCTCCAGCCACCTCATAGCACAGCATCAGGGCCAGACTCTCCTCCCTCTAGCCACCTCATGGCACAGCATCAGGGCCAGACTCTCCTCCCTCTAGCCACCTCATGGCACAGCATCAGGGCCAGACTCTCCTCCCTCTAGCCACCACATAGCACAGCATCAGGGCCAGACTCTCCTCCCTCCAGCCACTATATAGCACAGCATCAGGGCCAGACTCTCCTCCCTCCAGCCACTATATAGCACAGCATCAGGGCCAGACTCTCCTCCCTCCAGCCACCTCATGGCACAGCATCAGGGCCAGACTCTCCTCCCTCCAGCCACCTCATGGCACAGCATCAGGGCCAGACTCTCCTCCCTCCAGCCACTATATAGCACAGCATCAGGGCCAGACTCTCCTCCCTCCAGCCACCTCATGGCACAGCATCAGGGCCAGACTCTCCTCCCTCCAGCCACCTCATGGCACAGCATCAGGGCCAGACTCCCCTCCCTCCAGCCACCTCATGGCACAGCATCAGGGCCAGACTCTCCTCCCTCCAGGTACTATATAGCACAGCATCAGGGCCAGACTCTCCTCCCTCCAGCCACCTCATAGCACAGCATCAGGGCCAGACTCTCCTCCCTCTAGCCACCTCATGGCACAGCATCAGGGCCAGACTCTCCTCCCTCTTGCCACCTCATGGCACAGCATCAGGGCCAGACTCTCCTCCCTCCAGCCACCACATAGCACAGCATCAGGGCCAGACTCTCCACCCTCCAGCCACTATATAGCACAGCATCATGGCCAGACTCTCCTCTCTCCAGCCACCTCATGGCACAGCATCAGGGCCAGACTCTCCACCCTCCAGCCACTATATAGCACAGCATCAGGGCCAGACTCTCCTCCCTCCAGCCACTATATAGCACAGCATCATGGCCAGACTCTCCTCTCTCCAGCCACCTCATGGCACAGCATCAGGGCCAGACTCTCCTCCCTCCAGGCACTATATAGCACAGCATCAGGGCCAGACTCTCCTCCCTCTAGCCACCTCATGGCACAGCATCAGGGCCAGACTCTCCTCCCTCTAGCCACCTCATGGCACAGCATCAGGGCCAGACTCTCCTCCCTCTAGCCACCTCATGGCACAGCATCAGGGCCAGACTCTCCTCCCTCTAGCCACCACATAGCACAGCATCAGGGCCAGACTCTCCTCCCTCCAGCCACTATATAGCACAGCATCATGGCCAGACTGTCCTCCCTCCAGCCACCTCATAGCACAGCATCAGGGCCAGACTCTCCTCCCTCCAGCCACCTCATAGCACAGCATCAGGGCCAGACTCTCCTCCCTCCAGCCACCTCATAGCACAGCATCAGGGCCAGACTCCTCCCTCCAGCCACCTGATAGCACAGCATCAGGGCCAGACTCTCCTCCCTCCAGCCACCTCATAGCACAGCATCAGGGCCAGACTCCTCCCTCCAGCCACCTGATAGCACAGCATCAGGGCCAGACTCTCCTCCCTCCAGCCACCTCATAGCACAGCATCAGGGCCAGACTCTCCTCCCTCCAGCCACCTCATAGCACAGCATCAGGGCCAGACTCTCCTCCCTCCAGCCACTATATAGCACAGCATCAGGGCCAGACTCCCCTCCCTCCAGCCACTACATAGCACAGCATCAGGGCCAGACTCTCCACCCTCCAGCCACCTCATAGCACAGCATCAGGGCCAGACTCTCCTCCCTCCAGCCACCTCATAGCACAGCATCAGGGCCAGACTCTCCTCCCTCTAGCCACCTCATAGCACAGCATCAGGGCCAGACTCTCCACTCTCCAGCCACTACATATATCGGAGGAGGTTGGTGGCACCTTAATTAGGGAGGACGGACTCGTGCTAATGGCTGGAGTGGAATGGTATGAAACACATGGTTTCCATGGTTGATGCCGTTCCATTGGCTCCGTTCCGGATGTTATTATGAGCCGTCCTCCCCTCAGTAGCCTCCACTGACATCAATCATAATGAATCCACTTCATGCTACCTTGACTGACTGCAGCTTTCCTAGCTTCTTCTCCACCCGCCCCGATACCACAGACGGACCATACAAAACCCTCAGGAGACATCTGAGCCCCCCAGGTCTATAGGAAGACGTGTGTTTACACTCAGGAGACATCTGAGCCCCCCAGGTCTATAGGAAGACGTGTCCACACTCAGGAGACATCTGAGAGCCCCAGGTCTATAGGAAGACGTGTCCACACTCAGGAGATATCTGAGCCCCCCAGGTCTATAGGAAGACGTGTGTTTACACTCAGGAGACATCTGAGAGCCCCAGGTCTATAGGAAGACGTGTCCACACTCAGGAGATATCTGAGCCCCCCAGGTCTATAGGAAGACGTGTGTTTACACTCAGGAGACATCTGAGAGCCCCAGGTCTATAGGAAGATGTGTGTTTACACTCAGGAGACCAATATTCCATGTCCACCCACTGCCAATGTCCACTCCATGTCTTATATGGCCTTTTGTCACATTACACACATTGTTTGTCCTTGTAACTATTATTCTCCAATTGAATTATTTCAGGACTGGTGCTGTCTTGGTTTGGCCTAGATCACTGATGAATGTATTAGCATCATATTGAGTGTCTCATCTTTGTGCTTTGTTGTTGTAGGGTCTCACAGCCAGATTGAGTTTGACTTCCTGGTGCAAGGTCAGTTCCTGCGGACATCGTTGTCAAATCACATGGAGGCTGAAGGCATCTCAACGGTGAGGAGGACCTCTGGACAGTAGGAGGACCTCTGGACAGTAGGAGGACCTCTGGACAGTAGGAGGACCTCTGGACAGTAGGGTTTACTAGGAGTACCTCTGGACAGTAGGGTTTACTAGGAGGACCTCTGGACAGTAGGAGGACCTCTGGACAGTAGGAGGACCTCTGGACAGTAGGGTTTACTAGGAGGACCTCTGGACAGTAGGAGGACCTCTGGACAGTAGGAGGACCTCTGGACTCTGGACAGTAGGAGGACCTCTGGACAGTAGGGTTTACTAGGAGGACCTCTGGACAGTAGGAGGACCTCTGGACAGTAGGATTTACTAGTAGGACCTCTGGACAGTAGGGTTTACTAGTAGGACCTCTGGACAGTAGGGTTTACTAGTAGGACCTCTGGACAGTAGGAGGACCTCTGGACAGTAGGAGGACCTCTGGACAGTAGGGTTTACTAGGAGGACCTCTGGACAGTAGGAGGACCTCTGGACAGTAGGATTTACTAGTAGGACCTCTGGACAGTAGGGTTTACTAGTAGGACCTCTGGACAGTAGGGTTTACTAGTAGGACCTCTGGACAGTAGGAGGACCTCTGGACAGTAGGAGGACCTCTGGACAGTAGGAGGACCTCTGGACAGTAGGGTTTACTAGGAGGACCTCTGGACAGTAGGGTTTACTAGGAGCCTGCTCAGTATGCCAATATGACTGGAAGCGTGTTTTGACTGTGTTACAGGAAGATGTGGTGGAGATAGAGTATGTGGAGAGGTTCACCGCTCCACAACCAGAGGAGTGTATGATGCATGATGACTGGATCAGTTCAGTGGAGGCAGACTCTGAATGGTAAGAGACCCTAACCCAGAGACCCTAACCCAGACTCTGAATAGTAAGAGACCCTAACCCAGAGACCCTAACCCAGACTCTGAATGGTAAGAGACCCTAACCCAGAGACCCTAACCCAGACTCTGAATGGTAAGAGACCCTAACCCAGAGACCCTAACCCAGACTCTGAATGGTAAGAGACCCTAACCCAGAGACCCTAACCCAGACTCTGAATGGTTGAGACCCTAACCCAGAGACCCTAACCCAGAGACCCTAACCCAGACTCTGAATGGTAAGAGACCCTAACCCAGAGACCCTAACCCAGACTCTGAATGGTTGAGACCCTAACCCAGAGACCCTAACCCAGAGACCCTAACCCAGACTGAATGGTAGAGACCCTAACCCAGAGACCCTAACCCAGACTGAATGGTAGAGACCCTAACCCAGAGACCCTAACCCAGACTCTGAATGGTAGAGACCTTAACCCAGAGACCCTAACCCAGACTCTGAATGGTTGAGACCCTAACCCAGAGACCCTAACCCAGACTCTGAATAGTAAGAGACCCTAACCCAGAGACCCTAACCCAGACTCTGAATGGTAAGAGACCCTAACCCAGAGACCCTAACCCAGACTCTGAATAGTAAGAGACCCTAACCCAGAGACCCTAACCCAGACTCTGAATGGTAAGAGACCCTAACCCAGAGACCCTAACCCAGACTCTGAATGGTAAGAGACCCTAACCCAGAGACCCTAACCCAGACTCTGAATGGTTGAGACCCTAACCCAGAGACCCTAACCCAGAGACCCTAACCCAGACTCTGAATGGTAAGAGACCCTAACCCAGAGACCCTAACCCAGACTCTGAATGGTTGAGACCCTAACCCAGAGACCCTAACCCAGAGACCCTAACCCAGACTGAATGGTAGAGACCCTAACCCAGAGACCCTAACCCAGACTGAATGGTAGAGACCCTAACCCAGAGACCCTAACCCAGACTCTGAATGGTAGAGACCTTAACCCAGAGACCCTAACCCAGACTCTGAATGGTTGAGACCCTAACCCAGAGACCCTAACCCAGACTCTGAATAGTAAGAGACCCTAACCCAGAGACCCTAACCCAGACTCTGAATGGTAAGAGACCCTAACCCAGAGACCCTAACCCAGACTCTGAATAGTAAGAGACCCTAACCCAGAGACCCTAACCCAGACTCTGAATGGTAAGAGACCCTAACCCAGAGACCCTAACCCAGACTCTGAATGGTAAGAGACCCTAACCCAGAGACCCTAACCCAGACTCTGAATGGTAAGAGACCCTAACCCAGAGACCCTAACCCAGACTCTGAATGGTTGAGACCCTAACCCAGAGACCCTAACCCAGAGACCCTAACCCAGACTCTGAATGGTAAGAGACCCTAACCCAGAGACCCTAACCCAGACTCTGAATGGTTGAGACCCTAACCCAGAGACCCTAACCCAGAGACCCTAACCCAGACTGAATGGTAGAGACCCTAACCCAGAGACCCTAACCCAGACTGAATGGTAGAGACCCTAACCCAGAGACCCTAACCCAGACTCTGAATGGTAGAGACCTTAACCCAGAGACCCTAACCCAGACTCTGAATGGTTGAGACCCTAACCCAGAGACCCTAACCCAGACTCTGAATAGTAAGAGACCCTAACCCAGAGACCCTAACCCAGACTCTGAATGGTAAGAGACCCTAACCCAGAGACCCTAACCCAGACTCTGAATAGTAAGAGACCCTAACCCAGAGACCCTAACCCAGACTCTGAATGGTAAGAGACCCTAACCCAGAGACCCTAACCCAGACTCTGAATGGTAAGAGACCCTAACCCAGAGACCCTAACCCAGACTCTGAATGGTAAGAGACCCTAACCCAGAGACCCTAACCCAGACTCTGAATGGTTGAGACCCTAACCCAGAGACCCTAACCCAGAGACCCTAACCCAGACTCTGAATGGTAAGAGACCCTAACCCAGAGACCCTAACCCAGACTCTGAATGGTTGAGACCCTAACCCAGAGACCCTAACCCAGAGACCCTAACCCAGACTGAATGGTAGAGACCCTAACCCAGAGACCCTAACCCAGACTGAATGGTAGAGACCCTAACCCAGAGACCCTAACCCAGACTCTGAATGGTAGAGACCTTAACCCAGAGACCCTAACCCAGACTCTGAATGGTTGAGACCCTAACCCAGAGACCCTAACCCAGACTCTGAATAGTAAGAGACCCTAACCCAGAGACCCTAACCCAGACTCTGAATGGTAAGAGACCCTAACCCAGAGACCCTAACCCAGACTCTGAATAGTAAGAGACCCTAACCCAGAGACCCTAACCCAGACTCTGAATGGTAAGAGACCCTAACCCAGAGACCCTAACCCAGACTCTGAATGGTAAGAGACCCTAACCCAGAGACCCTAACCCAGACTCTGAATGGTAAGAGACCCTAACCCAGAGACCCTAACCCAGACTCTGAATGGTTGAGACCCTAACCCAGAGACCCTAACCCAGAGACCCTAACCCAGACTCTGAATGGTAAGAGACCCTAACCCAGAGACCCTAACCCAGACTCTGAATGGTTGAGACCCTAACCCAGAGACCCTAACCCAGAGACCCTAACCCAGACTGAATGGTAGAGACCCTAACCCAGAGACCCTAACCCAGACTGAATGGTAGAGACCCTAACCCAGAGACCCTAACCCAGACTCTGAATGGTAGAGACCTTAACCCAGAGACCCTAACCCAGACTCTGAATGGTTGAGACCCTAACCCAGAGACCCTAACCCAGACTCTGAATAGTAAGAGACCCTAACCCAGAGACCCTAACCCAGACTCTGAATGGTAAGAGACCCTAACCCAGAGACCCTAACCCAGACTCTGAATAGTAAGAGACCCTAACCCAGAGACCCTAACCCAGACTCTGAATGGTAAGAGACCCTAACCCAGAGACCCTAACCCAGACTCTGAATGGTAAGAGACCCTAACCCAGAGACCCTAACCCAGACTCTGAATGGTTGAGACCCTAACCCAGAGACCCTAACCCAGAGACCCTAACCCAGAGACCCTAACCCAGAGACCCTAACCCAGAGACCCTAACCCAGACTCTGAATGGTAAGAGACCCTAACCCAGAGACCCTAACCCAGACTCTGAATGGTTGAGACCCTAACCCAGAGACCCTAACCCAGACTGAATGGTAGAGACCCTAACCCAGAGACCCTAACCCAGACTGAATGGTAGAGACCCTAACCCAGAGACCCTAACCCAGACTCTGAATGGTAGAGACCTTAACCCAGAGACCCTAACCCAGACTCTGAATGGTTGAGACCCTAACCCAGAGACCCTAACCCAGACTCTGAATAGTAAGAGACCCTAACCCAGAGACCCTAACCCAGACTCTGAATGGTTGAGACCCTAACCCAGAGACCCTAACCCAGAGACCCTAACCCAGACTCTGAATGGTAAGAGACCCTAACCCAGAGACCCTAACCCAGACTCTGAATGGTTGAGACCCTAACCCAGAGACCCTAACCCAGAGACCCTAACCCAGACTGAATGGTAGAGACCCTAACCCAGAGACCCTAACCCAGACTGAATGGTAGAGACCCTAACCCAGAGACCCTAACCCAGACTCTGAATGGTAGAGACCTTAACCCAGAGACCCTAACCCAGACTCTGAATGGTTGAGACCCTAACCCAGAGACCCTAACCCAGACTTTGAATGGTAGAGACCCTAACCTAGAGACCCTAACCCAGAGACCCTAACCCAGACTGAATGGTTGAGACCCTAACCCAGAGACCCTAACCCAGAGACCCTAACCCAGAGACCCTAACCCAGACTCTGAATGGTTGAGACCCTAACCCAGAGACCCTAACGCAGAGACCCTAACCCAGACTCTGAATGGTAGAGACCCTAACCCAGAGACCCTAACCCAGACTCTGAATGGTTGAGACCCTAACCCAGAGACCCTAACCCAGACTCTGAATGGTAGAGACCCTAACCCAGAGACCCTAACCCAGAGACCCTAACCCAGAGACCCTAACCCAGACTCTGAATGGTAGAGACCCTAACCCAGACTCTGAATGGTAGAGACCCTAACCCAGACTCTGAATGGTATAGACCCTAACCCAGATACCCTAACCCAGAGACCCTATTTTAATGATGTCTGCTCCAGGATCCTGACGGGTTCCTATGATAAGACGGCCAAGATCTGGTCTCTGGAGGGCAAGGCTGTGATGACGGTGGCTGGACACACGGACGTGGTGAAGGACGTGGCCTGGGTCAAGAGAGGTGAGGGGGAGGGTCTGGGTCACTAGGAGCTGATTTGCTGGTGTTTTTACAATTGTTGATTATTTTTTAAGTTTGGGGGCCAAATAAAATCACCCACGGGCCAAATTCAGCCTGAGGGCCGCCCGTTGGGGAACCCTGGTCTTGATGGTCTCATCCTGACACCCCTATGTTTGTCTAGATGGCCTCATCCTGACACCCCTATGTTGTCTAGACGGTCTCATCCTGACACCCCTATGTTTGTCTTGATGGCCTCATCCTGACACCCCTATGTTTGTCTTGATGGTCTCATCCTGACACCCCTATGTTTGTCTAGATGGCCTCATCCTGACACCCCTATGTTTGTCTAGATGGTCTCATCCTGTCACCCCTATGTTTGCCTAGACGGTCTCATCCTGACACCCCTATGTTTGCCTAGATGGTCTCATCCTGACACCCCTATGTCTGCCTAGATGGTCTCATCCTGACACCCCTATGTCTGCCTAGATGGTCTCATCCTGACACCCCTATGTCTGCCTAGATGGTCTCATCCTGACACCCCTATGTTTGTCTAGATGGTCTCATCCTGACACCCCTATGTTTGCCTAGACGGTCTCATCCTGACACCCCTATGTTTGTCTAGATGGCCTGACCTCCCTGCTGCTCACGGCCTCTCTGGACCAAACCATTCTGCTGTGGGAGTGGAACTCTGAGAGGAACAAGCTGAAAGCTAGACACTGTTGCCGTGGACACGCTGGGAGCGTTGACACTATCGCCACGGATCCCACACGCACTAAGGTGAGAGGGGGGGAAGGATAAGACTGGGGGGGAAGGATAAGACTGGGGGGGAGATAAGACTGGGGGTGGAGAAGAAGGAGAAGACTGGGGGTGGAGAAGAAGGAGAAGACTGGGGGTGGAGAAGAAGGAGAAGACTGGGGGTGGAGAAGAGGGAGAAGACTGGGGGTGGAGAAGAGGGAGAAGACTGGGGGTGGAGAAGAGGGAGAAGACTGGGGGTGGAGAAGAGGGAGAAGACTGGGGGTGGAGAAGAGGGAGAAGACTGGGGGTGGAGAAGAGGGAGAAGACTGGGGGTGGAGAAGAGGGAGAAGACTGGGGGTGGAGAAGAGGGAGAAGACTGGGGGTGGAGAAGAAGGAGAAGACTGGGGGTGGAGAAGAAGGAGAAGACTGGGGGTGGAGAAGAAGGAGAAGACTGGGGGTGGAGAAGAAGGAGAAGACTGGGGGTGGAGAAGAAGGAGAAGACTGGGGGTGGAGAAGAAGGAGAAGACTGGGGGTGGAGAAGAAGGAGAAGACTGGGGGTGGAGAAGACTGGGGGTGGAGAAGAAGGAGAAGACTGGGGGTGGAGAAGACTGGGGGTGGAGAAGACTGGGGGTGGAGAAGACTGGGGGTGGAGAAGACTGGGGGTGGAGAAGAAGGAGAAGACTGGGGGTGGAGAAGAAGGAGAAGACTGGGGGTGGAGAAGAAGGAGAAGACTGGGGGTGGAGAAGAAGGAGAAGACTGGGGGTGGAGAAGAAGGAGAAGACTGGGGGTGGAGAAGAAGGAGAAGACTGGGGGGTGGGAGAAGGAGAAGACTGGGGGGTGGGAGAAGGGGAAGACTGGGGGGTGTGGGAGAAGGAGAAGACTGGGGGGAGAAGGAGAAGACTGGGGGTGGGAGGGGAGAAGACTGGGGGTGGGAGGGGGAGAAGACGGGGGGAGGAGGAGAAGGGGAGAAGGAGAAGACTGGGGGGAGAAGGAGAAGACTGGGGGGTGGGAGGGGAGAAGACTGGGGTGGGAGGGGGAGAAGATGGGGGGAGGAGGAGAAGACTGGGGGTGGGAGAAAAAGAAGACTGGGGGGAAGAGAAGACTGGGGGGGAGGAGGAGAAGACGGGGGTAAGAAGAAGACTGGGGGAGGAGAAGAAGACTGGGGGTGGGAGAAGGAGAAGACTGGGGGTGGGAGAAGGAGAAGACTGAAGGAGAAGACTGTGGGTGGGTGAAGGAGAAGACTGGGGGAGGAGGAGGAGGGGGAGGAGAAGACTGGGGGGAGGAGGAGAAGACTGGGGGGAGGAGAAGGAGAAGACTGGGGAGAGGAGGAGAAGAATGGGGGAGGAGGAGAAGACTGGGGGTGGGAGAAGGAGAAGACTGGGTGGGAGAAGGAGAAGACTGGGGGTGGGAGAAGACTGGGGGTGGGAGGAGGAGACTGGGGGGGATGAGGAGAAGACTGGGGGGAGGAGGAGAAGAAGACTGGGGGGAGGAGGAGAAGACTGGGGGGAGGAGGAGGAGGAGGAGAAGACTGGGGGTGGGAGAAGGAGAAGACTGGGGGTGGGAGGAGGAGAAGACTGGGGGTGGGAGGAGGAGAAGACGGGGTGGGAGGAGGAGAAGACTGGGGGTGGGAGGAGGAGAAGACTGGGGGTGGGAGGAGGAGAAGACGGGGTGGGAGGAGGAGAAGACTGGGGGTGGGAGGAGGAGAAGACTGGGGGTGGGAGGAGGAGAAGACTGGGGGTGGGAGAAGGAGAAGACTGGGGGTGGGAGAAGGAGAAGACGGGGTGGGAGAAGGAGACTGGGGGTGGGAGAAGGAGAAGACGGGGTGGGAGAAGGAGGCTGGGGGTGGGAGAAGGAGAAGACTGGGGGTGGGAGGAGGAGAAGACTGGGGGTGGGAGGAGGAGAAGACTGGGGGTGGGAGAAGGAGAAGACTGGGGGTGGGAGAAGGAGAAGACTGGGGGTGGGAGAAGGAGAAGACTGGTGGGAGGAGGAGAAGACTGGGGGGATATGCAGTTGTCAACATCACTGCTCAGGAACTAATAGATGTATATGTGTCTACCTTCCTCTCAGTTCTGCAGTGGTTCCTGGGACAAGATGCTGAAGATCTGGTCAGCAGGTACAGTCCTATTGGACAACCTCTGGGTTGTTTGGGATGATAATGGAGTTAGATTAGTTTACAGCTCCATGTACAGTTGAAGGTGGAAGTTTACATACACTGAGGTTGGAGTCATTAAAACTTGTTTTTCAACCACTCCGCAAATTTCTTGTTAACAAACTATAGTTTTGGCAAGTCGGTTAGGACATCCACTTTGTGCATGACACAAGTAATTTTTCCAACAAATGTTTACAGAGAGATTATTTCACTTATAATCCACTGTATCACAATTCCAGTGGGTCAGAAGTTTACATACACTAAGTTGACTGTGCCTTTAAACAGCTTGGAAAATTCCAGAAAATGATCTCATGGCTTTAGAAGCTTCTGATAGGCTAATTGACATCGTTTGAGTCAATTGGAGGTGTACCTGTGGATGTATTTCAAAGCTTACCTTCAAACTCAGTGCCTCTTTGCTTGACATCATGGGAAAATCAAAAGAAATCAACCAAGACCTCAGAAAAAAGAATTGTAGTCCTCCACAAGTCTAGCTCGTCCTTGGGAGCAATTTACAAATGCCTGAAGGTACCACGTTCATCTGTACAAACAATAGTACGCAAGTATAAACACCATGAGACCACGCAGCCGTCATACCGCTCAGGAAGGAGACACGTTCTGTCTCCTAGAGATGAATGTACTTTGGTGTGAAAAGTGCAAATCAATCCCAGAACAACAGCAAAGGACCTTGTGAAGATTCTGGAGGAAACAGGTACAAAAGTATCTATATCCACAGTAAAACGGCGGTGGCAGCATCATGTTGTGGGGGTGCTTTGCTGCAGGTGGGACTGGTGCACTTCACAAATAGATGGTATCATGAGGATGGAAAATTATGTGGATATATTGAAGCAACATCTCAAGACATCAATCAGGAAGTTAAAGCTTGGTCGCGTACTTCCAAAGTTGTGGCAAAATGGCTTAAGGACAACAAAGTCAAGGTATTGGTGTGGCCATCACAAAGCCCTGACCTCAATCCTATAGAAAATTTGTGGGCAGAACTGAAAAAGCGTGTGCGAGCAAGGAGGCCTACAAACCTGACTCAGCTACACCAGCTCTGTCAGGAGGAATGGGACAAAATTCACCCAACTTATTGCGGGAAGCTTGTGGAAGGATACCCGAAACGCTTGACCCAAGTTAAACAATTTAAAGGCAACGCTACCAAATACTAATTGAGTGTATGTAAACTTCTGACCCACTGGGAATGTGATGAAAGAAATAAAAGCTGAAATAAATCATTCTCTCTACTATTATTCTGACATTTCACATTCTTAAAATAAAGTGGTGATCGTAACTGACCTCAGACAGGGAAATTTTACTAGGATTAAATGTCAGGAATTGTGAAAAACTGAGTTGAAATGTATTTGTCTCAGGTGTATGTAAACTTCCGACTTCAACTATATCTATAGTATCTATAGTGTCCATAGTATCCATGTTAACTATGTGTCTCCTGTGTTTCCCTGCTAACTGTTCTGTTGTCCTGCCAGTGGCCACAGAGGAAGAGGAGGAGGAAGAGGAGCCTCCCAGCAGACCCAGAAAGAAACAGAAGACTGAACAGCTGGGACTGACCAGGGTGAGGAGAGCAGCCTGACCCAGACTAACCCAGACTAGCCTAGACTGACCAGGATGAGGAGAGCAGCCTAACCCTTACATTAACCCAGACTGACCAGGGTGAGGAGAGCAGACTAACCCAGACTGACCCTTACATTAACCCAGACTGACCAGGGTGAGGAGAGCAGCCTAACCCTTACATTAACCCAGACTAACCCAAACTGACCAGGGTGAGGAGAGCAGCCTGACCCAGACTAACCTAGACTGACCAGGGTGAGGAGAACAGCCTAACCCTTACATTAGCCCAGACTGACCAGGGTGAGGAGAGCAGCCTAACCCAGACTAACCCAGACTGACCAGGGTGAGGAGAGCAGCCTAACCCTTACATTAACCCAGACTGACCAGGGTGAGGAGAGCAGACTAACCCTGACATTAACCCAGACTAACCCAGACTGACCAGGGTGAGGAGAGCAGCCTAACCCAGACTAACCCAGACTGACCAGGGTGAGGAGAGCAGCCTAACCCTTACATTAACCCAGACTGACCAGGGTGAGGAGAGCAGACTAACCCTGACATTAACCCAGACTAACCCAGACTGACCAGGGTGAGGAGAGCATGCTAACCCTTACATTAACCCAGACTGACCAGGGTGAGGAGTGTTAGGGGGATCCCTCGTGGTGTTATCCAGGGTTAGGGGGGATCCCTCGTGGTGTTATCCAGGGTTAGGGGGGATCCCTCGCGGCGTTACCCGGGGTTAGGGGGGGGATCCCTCGCGGCGTTACCCGGGGTTAGGGGGGGGATCCCTCGCGGCGTTATTCGGGGTTAGGGGGGGGATCCCTCGCGGCGTTATCCGGGGTTAGGGGGGGATCCCTTGCGGCGTTATCCGGGGTTAGGGGGGGATCCCTTGCGGCGTTATCCGGGGTTAGGGGGGGATCCCTCGCGGCGTTATCCGGGGTTAGGGGGGTATCCCTCGCGGCGTTATCCGGGGTTAGGGGGGGATCCCTCGCGGCGTTATCCGGGGTTAGGGGGGATCCCTCGCGGCGTTATCCGGGGTTAGGGGGGATCATAGTATTAATCATCTTAACCAAACCCCATATACTACCCACCATCAGTTACATAATACAGTCTATCACAGTGCCATCCGTTTTGTCACCAAAGCCCCATATACTACCACCACTGCGACCTGTACATAGCCCATCTGTAAATAGCCCACCCAACTACCTCATCCCCATACTGTATTTATTTATTTATTTATCTATCTTGCTCCTTTGCACCCCAGTATATCTACTTGCTCATTCATCTTCTGCACATCTACCATTCCAGTGTTTAATTGCTATATTGTAATTACTTCACCACTATGGCCTATTTATTGCCTTAACTCCCTTATCTTATCTCATTTGCACTCACTGTATATAGACTTTTTTTTACTGTATTATTTACTGTATGTTTGTTTATTCCATGTGTAACTCTGTGTTGTTGTATGTGTCCCACTGCTTTGCTTTATCTTGGCCAGGTTGCAGTTGTAAATGAGAACTTGTTCTCAACTGGCCTACCTGGTTAAATAAAGGACTTGTTCTAAACTGGCCTACCTGGTTAAATAAAAAAACAAAAAATCTTCCTCTTCTAGACACCCCTCATGACATTGTCTGGTCACAACGAGGCGGTGTCGTCTGTCCTCTGGTTGGACAGCGAGGAGATCTGCAGTGCATCCTGGGACCACACCATCCGCCTCTGGGACGCCGAGACCGGAAGCGTGAAGACCACACTGGTGAGAGACTCTAACCCTAGACCACACTGGTGAGAGACTCTAACCCTAGACCACACTGGTGAGAGACTCCAACCCTAGACCACACTGGTGAGAGACTCCATAGACCACACTGGTGAGACACTCTAACCCTAGACCACACTGGTGAGAGACTCTAACCCTAGACTACCACACTGGTGAGAGACTCTAACCCTAGACCACACTGGTGAGAGACTCTATCCCTAGACTACCACACTGGTGAGAGACTCTAACCCTAGACCACACTGGTGAGAGACTCTAACCCTAGACCACACTGGTGAGAGACTCTATCCCTAGACTACCACACTGGTGAGAGACTCTATCCCTAGACTACCACACTGGTGAGAGACTCTAACCCTAGACCACACTGGTGAGAGACTCTAACCCTAGACCACACTGGTGAGAGACTCTAACCCTAGACCACCACACTGGTGAGAGACTCTAACCCTAGACTACCACACTGGTGAGAGACTCTAACCCTAGACCACACTGGTGAGAGACTCTATCCCTAGACCACACTGGTGAGAGACTCTAACCCTAGACCACACTGGTGAGAGACTCTATCCCTAGACCACACTGGTGAGAGACTCTAACCCTAGACCACACTGGTGAGAGACTCTATCCCTAGACCACACTGGTGAGAGACTCTATCCCTAGACCACACTGGTGAGAGACTCTAACCCTAGACCACACTGGTGAGAGACTCTAACCCTAGACTACCACACTGGTGAGAGACTCTAACCCTAGACCACACTGGTGAGAGACTCTATCCCTAGACCACACTGGTGAGAGACTCTATCCCTAGACCACACTGGTGAGAGACTCTATCCCTAGACCACACTGGTGAGACACTCTAACCCTAGACCACACTGGTGAGAGACTCTATCCCTAGACCACACTGGTGAGAGACTCTAACCCTAGACCACACTGGTGAGAGACTCTATCCCTAGACCACACTGGTGAGACTCTAACCCTAGACCACACTGGTGAGAGACTCTATCCCTAGACTACCACACTGGTGAGAGACTCTAACCCTAGACTACCACACTGGTGAGAGACTCTAACCCTAGACTACCACACTGGTGAGAGACTCTAACCCTAGACTACCACACTGGTGAGAGACTCTAACCCTAGACTACCACACTGGTGAGAGACTCTAACCCTAGACTACCACACTGGTGAGAGACTCTAACCCTAGACTACCACACTGGTGAGAGACTCTAACCCTAGACTACCACACTGGTGAGAGACTCTAACCCTAGACTACCACACTGGTGAGAGACTCTAACCCTAGACTACCACACTGGTGAGAGACTCTAACCCTAGACTACCACACTGGTGAGAGACTCTAACCCTAGACTACCACACTGGTGAGAGACTCTAACCCTAGACTACCACACTGGTGAGAGACTCTAACCCTAGACTACCACACTGGTGAGAGACTCTAACCCTAGACTACCACACTGGTGAGAGACTCTATCCCTAGACTACCACACTGGTGAGAGACTCTAACCCTAGACTACCACACTGGTGAGAGACTCTAACCCTAGACTACCACACTGGTGAGAGACTCTAACCCTAGACTACCACACTGGTGAGAGACTCTAACCCTAGACTACCACACTGGTGAGAGACTCTAACCCTAGACTACCACACTGGTGAGAGACTCTAACCCTAGACTACCACACTGGTGAGAGACTCTAACCCTAGACTACCACACTGGTGAGAGACTCTAACCCTAGACTACCACACTGGTGAGAGACTCTAACCCTAGACTACCACACTGGTGAGAGACTCTAACCCTAGACTACCACACTGGTGAGAGACTCTAACCCTAGACTACCACACTGGTGAGAGACTCTAACCCTAGACTACCACACTGGTGAGAGACTCTAACCCTAGACTACCACACTGGTGAGAGACTCTAACCCTAGACTACCACACTGGTGAGAGACTCTAACCCTAGACTACCACACTGGTGAGAGACTCTAACCCTAGACTACCACACTGGTGAGAGACTCTAACCCTAGACTACCACACTGGTGAGAGACTCTAACCCTAGACTACCACACTGGTGAGAGACTCTAACCCTAGACTACCACACTGGTGAGAGACTCTAACCCTAGACTACCACACTGGTGAGAGACTCTAACCCTAGACTACCACACTGGTGAGAGACTCTAACCCTAGACTACCACACTGGTGAGAGACTCTAACCCTAGACTATCACACTGGTGAGAGACTCTAACCCTAGACTACCACACTGGTGAGAGACTCTAACCCTAGACTACCACACTGGTGAGAGACTCTAACCCTAGACTACCACACTGGTGAGAGACTCTAACCCTAGACTATCACACTGGTGAGAGACTCTAACCCTAGACTACCACACTGGTGAGAGACTCTAACCCTAGACTACACCCCTCACAACCTCTTAGTTGATGACTGATTGGTTAATCTCTCCTTCTCTTCTTGTCTATAGACGGGCAGTAAGGTGTTCAACCACATCTCCTACTCTCCACTGTGTCGTCGCCTGGCTTCTGGCAGCACTGACAGACACGTCCGGCTGTGGGACCCTCGCTCCAAAGGTCACAACTAAATCAAACTTCATTTAAACATCTCCGTACACTTTCCACTGTACATTACAACATCTCTCTTACGTGAGTGTATTTGTGTTTTATTATTTATCCCCATTAGTTCCTGTCAAGGCAGCAGCTACTCTTCCTGGGGTTTATTATGGATCCCCATTAGTTCCTGCCAAGGCAGCAGCTACTCTTCCTGGGGTTTATTATGGATCCCCATTAGTTCCTGCCAAGGCAGCAGCTACTCTTCCTGGGGTTTATTATGGATCCCCATTAGTTCCTGCCAAGGCAGCAGCTACTCTTCCTGGGGTTTATTATGGATCCCCATTAGTTCCTGTCAAGGCAGCGGCTACTCTTCCTGGGGTTTATTATGGATCCCCATTAGTTCCTGCCAAGGCAGCAGCTACTCTTCCTGGGGTTTATTATGGATCCCCATTAGTTCCTGTCAAGGCAGCAGCTACTCTTCCTGGGGTTTATTATGGATCCCCATTAGTTCCTGCCAAGGCAGCAGCTACTCTTCCTGGGGTTTATTATGGATCCCCATTAGTTCCTGTCAAGGCAGCGGCTACTCTTCCTGGGGTTTATTATGGATCCCCATTAGTTCCTGCCAAGGCAGCAGCTACTCTTCCTGGGGTTTATTATGGATCCCCATTAGTTCCTGCCAAGACAGCAGCTACTCTTCCTGGGGTTTATTATGGATCTCCATTAGTTCCTGCCAAGGCAGCAGCTACTCTTCTTGGGGTCCAGCAACATTAAGGCAGTTATATACAATTTTAAATATTACATGACATTACATTTCATAACACTTTTCACACCACACTGTGCTCCCTCAGGCTACTACCACTACTCTACTACCACATCTACAATACATTTAGTGTGTTACCTCAGACCACATATCTACAATACATTTAGTGTGTTACCTCAGACCACTACTCTACTACCACATCTACAATACATTTAGTGTGTTACCTCAACCACTACTCTACTACCACATATCTACAATACATTTAGTGTGTTACCTCAGACCACATATCTACAATACATTTAGTGTGTTACCTCAGACCACTACTACCACATATCTACAATACATTTAGTGTGTTACCTCAGACCACATATCTACAATACATTTAGTGTGTTACCTCAGACCACTACTCTACTACCACATCTACAATACATTTAGTGTGTTACCTCAGACCACATATCTACAATACATTTAGTGTGTTACCTCAACCACTACTCTACTACCACATATCTACAATACATTTAGTGTGTTACCTCAGACCACATATCTACAATACATTTAGTGTGTTACCTCAGACCACATATCTACAATACATTTAGTGTGTTACCTCAGACCACTACTCTACTACCACATATCTACAATACAACACCCATGTGTATGTGTATTATTATCGTGTGTTTCTCTTCACAGTCTCCGCTGTTCCACAAGGTGTGTATTTATCTGTGTGTGTGTGTAGAGTGCGTGTGTTATCGTGTGTGTGTTTCTCTTCACAGTCCCTGCTGTTCCATAAGGTGTGTATTTATCTGTGTGTGTGTGTGTTTGTGTAGACGGGTCGCTGGTGTTGCTGTCTCTTACCTCTCACAGCGGCTGGGTCACAGCGGTGAAGTGGGCTCCTTCCCATGAGCACCAACTGGTGTCTGGTTCCCTCGACAACCTGGTCAAACTCTGGGACACCAGGAGGTCAGTATGCTGTAGGGGCTAGAGCCTGTAGGTGCTAGAGACTGTAGGGGTTAGAGGATGGGAGATGTTAAGGTAGAGGCTGGGGTGGTTGGGGCTAGAGGCTGTAGGGGCTAGAGGCTGTAGGGGCTAGAGGCTGTAGGGGCTAGAGGCTGTAGGGGCTAGAGGCTGTAGGGGCTAGAGGCTGTAGGGGCTAGAGGCTGGAGGGGCTGGAGGGGCTGGAGGCTGTGCTAGGGGTTAGAGTCTGGGAGATAGAGATGGAGCCTGGGGTGGTAGGGGTTAGAAGATGGGGTGCTAGGGGTTAGAGGCCGGGGTGCTAGGGGTTAGAGGCCGGGGTGCTAGGGGTTAGAGGCCGGGGTGCTAGGGGTTAGAGGCCGGGGTGCTAGGGGTTAGAGGCCGGGGGGCTAGAGGCTGTAGGGGGTTAGAGGCTGGGGTGCTTAGAGGCCGGGGGGTAGAGTCTGGTGTGGTAGGGGATCTAGTGTTTACAAAAGTGTGTTTGTGTTCCAGCTGCAAGGCCCCTTTGTATGATATGTCTGCCCATGAGGACAAGGTGCTCTGTGTGGACTGGACTGACAGCAGGGTGAGACACCAGCACACATCTAGCCTGTATTAACCTGGAGACACCAGCACACATCTAGCCTGTATTAACCTGGAGAGACACCAACACACATCTAGCCTGTATTAACCTGGAGACACCAGCACACATCTAGCCTGTATTAACCTGGAGACACCAACACACATCTATCCTGTATTAACCTGGAGACACCAACACACATCTAGCCTGTATTAACCTGGAGAGACACCAACAAACATCTAGCCTGTATTAACCTGGAGAGACACCAACACACATCTAGCCTGTATTAACCTGGAGACACCAGCACACATCTAGCCTGTATTAACCTGGAGACACCAACACACATCTATCCTGTATTAACCTGGAGACACCAACACACATCTAGCCTGTATTAACCTGGAGAGACACCAACAAACATCTAGCCTGTATTAACCTGGAGAGACACCAGCACACATCTAGCCTGTATTAACCTGTATTTTGTTCACTGTTTTGTGTTCCCTCTGTCTCTGTTCCCTCTGTCTCTGTTCCCTCTGTCTCTGTTCCCTCTGTCTCTGTTCCCTCTGTCTCTGTTCCCTCTGTCTCTGTTCCCTCTGTCTCTGTTCCCTCTGTCTCTGTTCCCTCTGTCTCTGTTCCCTCTGTCTCTTCCAACTGTTGTACCTCCTCTCCTCCTCTCCTCGTCTCCTCTCCTCCTCTCCTTGTCTCCTCTCCTCGTCTTCTCTCTTCGTCTCCTCGTCTCCTCTCCTCCTCTCCTTTTGCAGTTGATGTTGAGTGGAGGAGCTGACAACAAGCTGTACACATACAGATACACAGCCTGCGAGACAGACGCTGGAGCGTAGACGAGACAGAGGGGAGACAGACGCTGGAGCGTAGACGAGACAGACTGGAGACGGAGGGGAGACAGACGCTGGAGCGTAGGGGAGACAGAGGGGAGACAGACGCTGGAGCGTAGGGGAGACAGACGCTGGAGCGTAGACGAGACAGAGGGGAGACAGACGCTGGAGCGTAGACGAGACAGAGGGGAGACAGACGCTGGAGCGTAGACGAGACAGAGGGGAGACAGACGCTGGAGCGTAGACGAGACAGAGGGGAGACAGGCGCTGGAGCGTAGACGAGACAGAGGGGAGACAGGCGCTGGAGCGTAGACGAGACAGAGGGGAGACAGGCGCTGGAGCGTAGACGAGACAGAGGGGAGACAGGCGCTGGAGCGTAGACGAGACAGAGGGGAGACAGACGCTGGAGCGTAGACGAGACAGAGGGGAGACAGACGCTGGAGCGTAGACGAGACAGAGGGGAGACAGACGCTGGAGCGTAGACGAGACAGAGGGGAGACAGACGCTGGAGCGTAGACGAGACAGAGGGGAGACAGACAGACGCTGGAGCGTAGACTAGACAGGGTGGAGACAGACAGACGCTGGAGCGTAGACTAGACAGGGTGGAGACAGACAGACGCTGGAGCGTAGACGAGACAGAGGGGAGACAGACAGACGCTGGAGCGTAGACGAGACAGAGGGGAGACAGACAGACGCTGGAGCGTAGACGAGACAGAGGGGAGACAGACAGACGCTGGAGCGTAGACGAGACAGAGGGGAGACAGACAGACGCTGGAGCGTAGACGAGACAGAGGGGAGACAGACAGACGCTGGAGCGTAGACGAGACAGAGGGGAGACAGACAGACGCTGGAGCGTAGACGAGACAGAGGGGAGACAGACAGACGCTGGAGCGTAGACGAGACAGAGGGGAGACAGACAGACGCTGGAGCGTAGACGAGACAGAGGGGAGACAGACAGACGCTGGAGCGTAGACGAGACAGAGGGGAGACAGACAGACGCTGGAGCGTAGACGAGACGGACTGGAGACGGACGGGAGAGGGACAGATATAGCACCTGTGTTTTTATTGGATGTTATTGAAATGCAGTATCCAGTCTGTGATTATTCTGAATTCTAATTGGTTTTGTTACTGTTTTTATTTCACTGATCTATTGCCTGTTAATTAAAGCCTTTCCTGATGTGGATGTGTGTGTTTATGAACTGCTACAGTTGGGTTGATCGAGGCTGTTCTTCATGATATGAGATGGTCTCCATTTAATACTGTGTATGTATGTAGCCACATCGTTTCCAGATTGAACTACTGTATTGAGAACCATCAGTGGCAGGTCTGGTCTCTATACTGCCCTCTCTGGGGATAATAGATACAGGTCTGTTCTCTCTACCTCCCCTTCTGGGCATAATAGATACAGGTCTGTTCTCTATACTGCCCCCTCTGGGGATAATAGATACAGGTCTGTTCTCTCTACTACCCCCTCTGGGGAAAATAGATACAGGTCTGTTCTCTAGACAGCCCTCTCTGGGGATAATAGATACAGGTCTGTTCTCTCTACTGCCCCCTCTGGGGATAATAGATACAGGTCTGTTCTCTCTACTGCCCCCTCTGGGGATAATAGATACAGGTCTGTTCTCTCTACTGCCCTCTCTGCGGATAATAGATACAGGCCTACTGTGTTCATAATGTGGTTTATCATTCCCACTGTCTGGTCTCTCTACTGCCCCCTCTGGGGATAATAGATACAGGTCTGTTCTCTCTACCTCCCCTTCTGGGCATAATAGATACAGGTCTGTTCTCTATACTGCCCCCTCTGGGGATAATAGATACAGGTCTGTTCTCTCTACTACCCCCTCTGGGGAAAATAGATACAGGTCTGTTCTCTAGACAGCCCTCTCTGGGGATAATAGATACAGGTCTGTTCTCTCTACTGCCCCCTCTGGGGATAATAGATACAGGTCTGTTCTCTCTACTGCCCCCTCTGGGGATAATAGATACAGGTCTGTTCTCTCTACTGCCCTCTCTGCGGATAATAGATACAGGCCTACTGTGTTCATAATGTGGTTTATCATTCCCACTGTCTGGTCTCTCTACTGCCCCCTCTGGGGATAATAGATACAGGTCTGTTCTCTACTTCCCCCTCTGGGGATAATAGATACAGGCCTGTTCTCTATACTGCCCCCTCTGGGGATAATAGATACAGGTCTACTGTGTTCATAATGTGGCTTTATCATTCCCACTGTCTGTTCTCTATACTGCCCTCTCTGGGGATAAAAGATACATGTCTACTGCATTCATAATGTGGCTTTATCATTCCCACTGTCTGTTCTCTCTACTGCCCCCTCTGGGGATAATAGATACAGGTCTACTGTGTTCATAATGTGGCTTTATCATTCCCACTGTCTGTTCTCTATACTGCCCTCTCTGGGGATAAAAGATACATGTCTACTGCATTCATAATGTGGCTTTATCATTCCCACTGTCTGTTCTCTCTACTGTCCTCTCTGGGGATAATAGATTCAGGTCTGTTCTCTCTACTGCCCTCTCTGAGGATAATAGATACAGGTCTGTTCTCTCTACTGCCCTCTCTGGGGATAATAGATACAGGTCTGTTCTCTCTACTGCCCTCTCTGGTGATAATAGATACAGGTCTGTTCTCTCTACTGCCCCCTCTGGGGATAATAGATACAGGTCTGTTCTCTCTACTGCCCCCTCTGGGGATAATAGATACAGGTCTGTTCTCTCTACTGCCCCCTCTGGGGATAATAGATACAGGTCTGTTCTCTCTACTGCCCTCTCTGGGGATAATAGATACAGGCCTACTGTGTTCATAATGTGGTTTATCATTCCCACTGTCTGGTCTCTCTACTGCCCCCTCTGGGGATAATAGATACAGATCTGTTCTCTACTTCCCCCTCTGGGGATAATAGATACAGGTCTGTTCTCTATACTGCCCCCTCTGGGGATAATAGATACAGGTCACTGTGTTCATAATATGGCTTTATCATTCCCACTGTCTGTTCTCTATACTACCCTCTCTGGGGATAAAAGATACAGGTCTACTGCGTTCATAATGTGGCTTTATCATTCCCACTGTCTGTTCTCTCTACTGCCCTCTCTGGGGATAATAGATACAGGTCTACTGCGTTCATAATGTGGCTTTATCATTCCCACTGTCTGTTCTCTCTACTGCCCTCTCTGGGGATAATAGATACAGGTCTACTGCGTTCATAATGTGGCTTTATCATTCCCACTGTCTGGTCTCTCTACTGTCCTCTCTGGGGATAATAGATTCAGGTCTGTTCTCTCTACTGCCCTCTCTGGGGATAATAGATACAGGTCTGTTCTCTCTACTGCCCTCTCTGGGGATAATAGATATAGGTCTGTTCTCTCTACTGCCCCCTCTGGGGATAATAGATACAGGTCTGTTCTCTCTACTGCCCCCTCTGGGGATAATATATACAGGCCTGTTCTCTCTACTGCCCCCTCTGGGGATAATAGATACAGGTCTGTTCTCTATACTGCCCTCTCTGGGGATAATAGATACAGGTCTACTGCATTCATAATGTGGCTTTATCATTCCCACTGTCTGTTCTCACTACTGTCCTCCCTGGGGATAATAGATACAGGTCTGTTCTCTCTACTGCCCCCTCTGGGGATAATAGATACAGATCTGTTCTCTCTACTGCCCCCTCTGGGGATAATAGATACAGGTCTGGTCTCTATACTGCCCTCTCTGGGGATAATAGATAAAGGTCTGTTCTATCTACTGCCCCCTCTGGGGATAATAGATACAGGTCTGTTCTCTATACTGCCCTCTCTGGGGATAATAGATACAGGTCTACTGTGTTCATAATGTGGTTTATCATTCCCACTGTCTGTTCTCTCTACTGCCCTCTCTGGGGATAATAGATACAGGGCTGTTCTCTCTACTGCCCTCTCTGGGGATAATAGATACAGGTCTGTTCTCTATACTGCCCCCTCTGGGGATAATAGATACAGGTCTATTCTCTCTACTGCCCCCTCTGGGGATAATAGATACAGGTCTGTTCTCTCTACTGCCCTCTCTGGGAATAATAGATACATGTCTACTGTGTTCATAATGTGGCTTTATCATTCCCACTGTCTGTTCTCTCTACTGCCCTCTCTGGGGATAATAGATACAGGTCTGGTCTCTCTACTGCCCCCTCTGGGGATAATAGATACAGGTCTGTTCTCTACTGCCCTCTCTGGGGATAATAGATACAGGCCTACTGTGTTCATAATGTGGTTTATCATTCCCACTGTCTGGTCTCTCTACTGCCCCCTCTGGGGATAATAGATACAGATCTGTTCTCTACTTCCCCCTCTGGGGATAATAGATACAGGCCTGTTCTCTATACTGCCCCCTCTGGGGATAATAGATACAGGTCACTGTGTTCATAATATGGCTTTATCATTTCCACTGTCTGTTCTCTATACTACCCTCTCTGGGGATAAAAGATACAGGTCTACTGCGTTCATAATGTGGCTTTATCATTCCCACTGTCTGTTCTCTCTACTGCCCTCTCTGGGGATAATAGATACAGGTCTACTGCGTTCATAATGTGGCTTTATCATTCCCACTGTCTGGTCTCTCTACTGTCCTCTCTGGGGATAATAGATTCAGGTCTGTTCTCTCTACTGCCCTCTCTGGGGATAATAGATACAGGTCTGTTCTCTCTACTGCCCTCTCTGGGGATAATAGATATAGGTCTGTTCTCTCTACTGCCCCCTCTGGGGATAATAGATGCAGGTTTGTTCTCTCTACTGCCCCCTCTGGGGATAATAGATACAGGTCTGTTCTCTCTACTGCCCTTTCTGGGATAATAGATACAGGTCTGTTCTCTCTACTGTCCTCTCTGGGGATAATAGATACAGGTCTACTGTGTTCATAATGTGGCTTTATCATTCCCACTGTCTGTTCTCTATACTGCCCTCTCTGGGGATAATAGATACAGGTCTGTTCTCTCTACTGCCCTCTCTGGGGATAATAGATACAGGTCTGTTCTCTCTACTGCCCTCTCTGGGGATAATAGATATAGGTCTGGTCTCTCTACTGCCCTCTCTGGGGATAATAGATACAGGTCTGTTCTCTCTACTGCTCCCTCTGGGGATAATATATACAGGTCTGTTCTCTCTACTGCCCCCTCTGGGGATAATAGATACAGGTCTGTTCTCTCTACTGCCCTCTCTGGGATAATAGATACAGGTCTGTTCTCTCTACTGCCCTCTCTGGGGATAATAGATACAGGTCTGTTCTCTCTACTGCCCCCTCTGGGGATAATAGATACAGATCTGTTCTCTCTACTGCCCCCTCTGGGGATAATAGATACAGCTCTGTTCTCTCTACTGCACCCTCTGGGGATAATAGATACAGCTCTGTTCTCTCTACTGCCCTCTCTGGGGATAATAGATACAGGCCTACTGTGTTCATAATGTGGTTTATCATTCCCACTGTCTGGTCTCTCTACTGCCCTCTCTGGGGATATTAGATACAGGTCTGTTCTCTCTACTGCCCTCTCTGGGGATAATAGATACAGGTCAGTTCTCTATACTGCCCCCTCTGGGGATAATAGATACAGGTCTGTTCTCTCTACTGCCCTCTCTGGGGATAATAGATACAGGTCTGTTCTCTATACTGCCCTCTCTGGGGATAATAGATACAGGTCTGTTCTCTCTACTGCCCTCTCTGGGGATAATAGATACAGGTCTGTTCTCTATACTGCCCTCTCTGGGGATAATAGATACAGGTCTACTGCGTTCATAATGTGGCTTTATCATTCCCACTGTCTGTTCTCACTACTGTCCTCCCTGGGGATAATAGATACAGGTCTGTTCTCTCTACTGCCCCCTCTGGGGATAATAGATACAGATCTGTTCTATCTACTGCCCCCTCTGGGGATAATAGATACAGGTCTGTTCTCTATACTGCCCTCTCTGGGGATAATAGATACAGGTCTACTGTGTTCATAATGTGGCTTTATCATTCCCACTGTCTGTTCTCTCTACTGCCCTCTCTGGGGATAATAGATACAGGTCTGGTCTCTCTACTGCCCCCTCTGGGGATAATAGATACAGGTCTGTTCTCTACTGCCCTCTCTGGGGATAATAGATACAGGCCTACTGTGTTCATAATGTGGTTTATCATTCCCACTGTCTGGTCTCTCTACTGCCCCCTCTGGGGATAATAGATACAGATCTGTTCTCTACTTCCCCCTCTGGGGATAATAGATACAGGCCTGTTCTCTATACTGCCCCCTCTGGGGATAATAGATACAGGTCACTGTGTTCATAATATGGCTTTATCATTTCCACTGTCTGTTCTCTATACTACCCTCTCTGGGGATAAAAGATACAGGTCTACTGCGTTCATAATGTGGCTTTATCATTCCCACTGTCTGTTCTCTCTACTGCCCTCTCTGGGGATAATAGATACAGGTCTACTGCGTTCATAATGTGGCTTTATCATTCCCACTGTCTGGTCTCTCTACTGTCCTCTCTGGGGATAATAGATTCAGGTCTGTTCTCTCTACTGCCCTCTCTGGGGATAATAGATACAGGTCTGTTCTCTCTACTGCCCTCTCTGGGGATAATAGATATAGGTCTGTTCTCTCTACTGCCCCCTCTGGGGATAATAGATGCAGGTTTGTTCTCTCTACTGCCCCCTCTGGGGATAATAGATACAGGTCTGTTCTCTCTACTGCCCTTTCTGGGATAATAGATACAGGTCTGTTCTCTCTACTGTCCTCTCTGGGGATAATAGATACAGGTCTACTGTGTTCATAATGTGGCTTTATCATTCCCACTGTCTGTTCTCTATACTGCCCTCTCTGGGGATAATAGATACAGGTCTGTTCTCTCTACTGCCCTCTCTGGGGATAATAGATACAGGTCTGTTCTCTCTACTGCCCTCTCTGGGGATAATAGATATAGGTCTGGTCTCTCTACTGCCCTCTCTGGGGATAATAGATACAGGTCTGTTCTCTCTACTGCTCCCTCTGGGGATAATATATACAGGTCTGTTCTCTCTACTGCCCCCTCTGGGGATAATAGATACAGGTCTGTTCTCTCTACTGCCCTCTCTGGGATAATAGATACAGGTCTGTTCTCTCTACTGCCCTCTCTGGGGATAATAGATACAGGTCTGTTCTCTCTACTGCCCCCTCTGGGGATAATAGATACAGATCTGTTCTCTCTACTGCCCCCTCTGGGGATAATAGATACAGGTCTGTTCTCTCTACTGCACCCTCTGGGGATAATAGATACAGCTCTGTTCTCTCTACTGCCCTCTCTGGGGATAATAGATACAGGCCTACTGTGTTCATAATGTGGTTTATCATTCCCACTGTCTGGTCTCTCTACTGCCCTCTCTGGGGATATTAGATACAGGTCTGTTCTCTCTACTGCCCTCTCTGGGGATAATAGATACAGGTCAGTTCTCTATACTGCCCCCTCTGGGGATAATAGATACAGGTCTGTTCTCTCTACTGCCCTCTCTGGGGATAATAGATACAGGTCTGTTCTCTATACTGCCCTCTCTGGGGATAATAGATACAGGTCTGTTCTCTCTACTGCCCTCTCTGGGGATAATAGATACAGGTCTGTTCTCTATACTGCCCTCTCTGGGGATAATAGATACAGGTCTACTGCGTTCATAATGTGGCTTTATCATTCCCACTGTCTGTTCTCACTACTGTCCTCCCTGGGGATAATAGATACAGGTCTGTTCTCTCTACTGCCCCCTCTGGGGATAATAGATACAGATCTGTTCTATCTACTGCCCCCTCTGGGGATAATAGATACAGGTCTGTTCTCTATACTGCCCTCTCTGGGGATAATAGATAAAGGGCTGTTCTCTCTACTGCCCTCTCTGGGGATAATAGATACAGGTCTTTTCTCTATACTGCCCCCTCTGGGGATAATAGATACAGGTCTATTCTCTCTACTGCCCCCTCTGGGGATAATAGATACAGGTCTGTTCTCTCTACTGCCCTCTCTGGGAATAATAGATACATGTCTACTGTGTTCATAATGTGGCTTTATCATTCCCACTGTCTGTTCTCTCTACTGCCCTCTCTGGGGATAATAGATACAGGTCTGGTCTCTCTACTGCCCCCTCTGGGGATAATAGATACAGGTCTGTTCTCTACTGCCCCCTCTGGGGATAATAGATACAGGTATGTTCTCTCTACTGCCCCCTCTGGGGATAATAGATACAGGCCTGTTCTCTCTACTGCCCCCTCTGGGGATAATAGATACAGGTCTGTTCTCTACTGCCCCCTCTGGGGATAATAGATACAGGTCTGTTCTCTATACTGTCCCCTCTGGGGATAATAGATACAGGTCTGTTCTCTACTGCCCTCTCTGGGGATAATAGATACAGGTCTGTTCTCTCTACTGCCCTCTCTGGGGATAATAGATACAGGTCTGTTCTCTCTACTGCCCCCTCTGGGGATAATATATACAGGCCTGTTCTCTCTACTGCCCCCTCTGGGGATAATAGATACAGGTCTGTTCTCTCTACTGCCCTCTCTGGGGATAATAGATACAGGCCTACTGTGTTCATAATGTGGTTTATCATTCCCACTGTCTGGTCTCTCTACTGCCCCCTCTGGGGATAATAGATACAGGTCTGTGTTCATAATGTGGTTTATCATTCCCCCTGTCTGTTCTCTCTACTGCCCCCTCTGGGGATAATAGATACAGGTCTGTGAACCACGCGTTCTGTTTCCTGTCCAGTTCTCTCTCTGTGTTACTGTGAACCACGTGTTCTGTTTCCTGTCCAGTTCTCTCTCTGTGTTACTGTGAACCACGCGTTCTGTTTCCTGTCCAGTTCACTCTCTGTGTTAGTGTGAACCTCGCGTTCTGTTTCCTGTCCAGTTCTCTCTCTGTGTTACTAACTGTGAACCTCGCGTTCTGTTTCCTGTCCAGTTCTCTCTCTGTGTTACTAACTGTGAACCACGCGTTCTGTTTCCTGTCCAGTTTCTCTCTGTGTTACTAACTGTGAACCACACGTTCTGTTTCCTGTCCAGTTCTCTCTGTGTTACTGTGAACCACGCGTTCTGTTTCCTGTCCAGCTCTCCTTGTGTTACTAACTGTGAACCACGCGTTCTGTTTCCTGTCCAGTTCTCTCTCTGTGTTACTGTGAACCACGCGTTCTGTTTCCTGTCCAGTTCTCTCTCTGTGTTACTGTGAACCACGCGTTCTGTTTCCTGTCCAGTTCTCTCTCTGTGTTACTAACTGTGAACCTCGTTTTCTGTTTCCTGTCCAGTTCTCTCTCTGTGTTACTAACTGTGAACCACGCGTTCTGTTTCCTGTCCAGTTCTCTCTCTGTGTTACTGTGAACCATGCGTTCTGTTTCCTGTCCAGTTCTCTCTGTGTTACTAACTGTGAACCACGCGTTCTGTTTCCTGTCCAGTTTTCTCTCTCTGTGTTACTGTGAACCACGCGTTCTGTTTCCTGTCCAGTTCTCTCTCTGTGTTACTAACTGTGAACCTCGCGTTCTGTTTCCTGTCCAGTTCTCTCTCTGTGTTACTGTGAACCACGCGTTCGTTTTCTTGTCCAGTTCTCTCTCTGTGTTACTGTGAACCACGCGTTCTGTTTCCTGTCCAGTTCTCTCTCTGTGTTACTGTGAACCACGCGTTCTGTTTCCTGTCCAGTTCTCTCTCTGTGTTACTGTGAACCACGCGTTCTGTTTCCTGTCCAGTTCTCTCTCTGTGTTACTAACTGTGAACCTCGTGTTCTGTTTCCTGTCCAGTTCTCTCTCTGTGTTACTAACTGTGAACCACGCGTTCTGTTTCCTGTCCAGTTCTCTCTCTGTGTTACTGTGAACCATGCGTTCTGTTTCCTGTCCAGTTCTCTCTGTGTTACTAACTGTGAACCACGCGTTCTGTTTCCTGTCCAGTTTTCTCTCTCTGTGTTACTGTGAACCACGCGTTCTGTTTCCTGTCCAGTTCTCTCTCTGTGTTACTAACTGTGAACCTCGCGTTCTGTTTCCTGTCCAGTTCTCTCTCTGTGTTACTGTGAACCACGCGTTCTGTTTCCTGTCCAGTTCTCTCTCTGTGTTACTAACTGTGAACCACGCGTTCTGTGTCCTGTCCAGTTCTCTCTCTGTGTTACTGTGAACCACGCGTTCTGTTTCCTGTCCAGTTCTCTCTCTCTGTATTACTGTGAACCACGCGTTCTGTTTCCTGTCCAGTTCTCTCTCTGTGTTACTGTGAACCACGCGTTCTGTTTCCTGTCCAGTTTTCTCTCTGTGTTACTGTGAACCACACGTTCTGTTTCCTGTCCAGTTCTCTCTCTGTGTTACTGTGAACCATGCGTTCGTTTTCTTGTCCAGTTCTCTCTCTGTGTTACTGTGAACCACGCGTTCTGTTTCCTGTCCAGTTCACTCTCTGTGTTACTGTGAACCTCGCGTTCTGTTTCCTGTCTAGTTCTCTCTCTGTGTTCCGGTGAACCACGCATTCTGTTTCCTGTCCAGTTCTCTCTGTGTTACTGTGAACCACGTGTTCTGTTTCCTGTCCAGTTCTCTCTCTGTGTTACTGTGAACAACGCGTTCTGTTTCCTGTCCAGTTCACTCTCTGTGTTACTAACTGTGAACCACGCGTTCTGTTTCCTGTCCAGTTCTCTCTCTGTGTTACTAACTGTGAACCACGCGTTCTGTTTCCTGTCCAGTTTCTCTCTGTGTTACTAACTGTGAACCACACGTTCTGTTTCCTGTCCAGTTCTCTCTGTGTTACTGTGAACCACGCATTCTGTTTCCTGTCCAGCTCTCCTTGTGTTACTAACTGTGAACCACGCGTTCTGTTTCCTGTCCAGTTCTCTCTCTGTGTTCCGGTGAACCACGCATTCTGTTTCCTGTCCAGTTCTCTCTGTGTTACTGTGAACCACGTGTTCTGTTTGCTGTCCAGTTCTCTCTCTGTGTTACTGTGAACCACGCGTTCTGTTTCCTGTCCAGTTCACTCTCTGTGTTACTAACTGTGAACCACGCGTTCTGTTTCCTGTCCAGTTCTCTCTCTGTGTTACTAACTGTGAACCACGCGTTCTGTTTCCTGTCCAGTTTCTCTCTGTGTTACTAACTGTGAACCACACGTTCTGTTTCCTGCCGAGTTCTCTCTGTGTTACTGTGAACCACGCATTCTGTTTCCTGTCCAGCTCTCCTTGTGTTACTAACTGTGAACCACGCGTTCTGTTTCCTGTCCAGTTCTCTCTCTGTGTTACTGTGAACCACGCGTTCTGTTTCCTGTCCAGTTCTCTCTCTGTGTTACTGTGAACCACGCGTTCTGTTTCCTGTCCAGTTCTCTCTCTGTGTTACTAACTGTGAACCTCGTGTTCTGTTTCCTGTCCAGTTCTCTCTCTGTGTTACTAACTGTGAACCACGCGTTCTGTTTCCTGTCCAGTTCTCTCTCTGTGTTACTGTGAACCTCGCATTCTGTTTCCTGTCCAGTTCTCTCTCTGTGTTACTAACTGTGAACCTCGCGTTCTGTTTCCTGTCCAGTTCTCTCTCTGTGTTACTAACTGTGAACCACGCGTTCTGTTTCCTGTCCAGTTCTCTCTCTGTGTTACTAACTGTGAACCACGCGTTCTGTGTCCTGTCCAGTTCTCTCTCTGTGTTACTGTGAACCACGCGTTCTGTTTCCTGTCCAGTTCTCTCTCTGTGTTACTGTGAACCACGCGTTCTGTTTCCTGTCCAGTTCTCTCTGTGTTACTAACTGTGAACCTCGTGTTCTGTTTCCTGTCCAGTTCTCTCTCTGTGTTACTAACTGTGAACCACGCGTTCTGTTTCCTGTCCAGTTCTCTCTCTGTGTTACTGTGAACCTCGCGTTCTGTTTCCTGTCCAGTTCTCTCTCTGTGTTACTAACTGTGAACCTCGCGTTCTGTTTCCTGTCCAGTTCTCTCTCTGTGTTACTAACTGTGAACCACGCGTTCTGTTTCCTGTCCAGTTCTCTCTCTGTGTTACTAACTGTGAACCTCGCGTTCTGTTTCCTGTCCAGTTCTCTCTCTGTGTTACTGTGAACCACGCGTTCTGTTTCCTGTCCAGTTCTCTCTCTGTGTTACTAACTGTGAACCACGCGTTCTGTGTCCTGTCCAGTTCTCTCTCTGTGTTACTGTGAACCACGCGTTCTGTTTCCTGTCCAGTTCTCTCTCTGTGTTACTGTGAACCACGCGTTCTGTTTCCTGTCCAGTTCTCTCTCTCTGTATTACTGTGAACCACGCGTTCTGTTTCCTGTCCAGTTCTCTCTCTGTGTTACTGTGAACCACGCGTTCTGTTTCCTGTCCAGTTTTCTCTCTGTGTTACTGTGAACCACACGTTCTGTTTCCTGTCCAGTTCTCTCTCTGTGTTACTGTGAACCATGCGTTCGTTTTCTTGTCCAGTTCTCTCTCTGTGTTACTGTGAACCACGCGTTCTGTTTCCTGTCCAGTTCACTCTCTGTGTTACTGTGAACCTCGCGTTCTGTTTCCTGTCTAGTTCTCTCTCTGTGTTCCGGTGAACCACGCATTCTGTTTCCTGTCCAGTTCTCTCTGTGTTACTGTGAACCACGTGTTCTGTTTCCTGTCCAGTTCTCTCTCTGTGTTACTGTGAACCACGCGTTCTGTTTCCTGTCCAGTTCACTCTCTGTGTTACTAACTGTGAACCACGCGTTCTGTTTCCTGTCCAGTTCTCTCTCTGTGTTACTAACTGTGAACCACGCGTTCTGTTTCCTGTCCAGTTTCTCTCTGTGTTACTAACTGTGAACCACACGTTCTGTTTCCTGCCCAGTTCTCTCTGTGTTACTGTGAACCACGCATTCTGTTTCCTGTCCAGCTCTCCTTGTGTTACTAACTGTGAACCACGCGTTCTGTTTCCTGTCCAGTTCTCTCTCTGTGTTACTGTGAACCACGCGTTCTGTTTCCTGTCCAGTTCTCTCTCTGTGTTACTGTGAACCACGCGTTCTGTTTCCTGTCCAGTTCTCTCTCTGTGTTACTAACTGTGAACCTCGTGTTCTGTTTCCTGTCCAGTTCTCTCTCTGTGTTACTAACTGTGAACCACGCGTTCTGTTTCCTGTCCAGTTCTCTCTCTGTGTTACTGTGAACCTCGCATTCTGTTTCCTGTCCAGTTCTCTCTCTGTGTTACTAACTGTGAACCACGCGTTCTGTTTCCTGTCCAGTTTTCTCTCTGTGTTACTGTGAACCACGCGTTCTGTTTCCTGTCCAGTTCTCTCTCTCTGTATTACTGTGAACCACACGTTCTGTTTCCTGTCCAGTTCTCTCTCTGTGTTACTAACTGTGAACCTCGTGTTCTGTTTCCTGTCCAGTTCTCTCTCTGTGTTACTAACTGTGAACCACGCGTTCTGTTTCCTGTCCAGTTCTCTCTCTGTGTTACTGTGAACCTCGCGTTCTGTTTCCTGTCCAGTTCTCTCTCTGTGTTACTAACTGTGAACCTCGCGTTCTGTTTCCTGTCCAGTTCACTCTCTGTGTTACTAACTGTGAACCACGCGTTCTGTTTCCTGTCCAGTTCTCTCTCTGTGTTACTAACTGTGAACCACGCGTTCTGTTTCCTGTCCAGTTTCTCTCTGTGTTACTTACTGTGAACCACACGTTCTGTTTCCTGTCCAGTTCTCTCTGTGTTACTGTGAACCACGCATTCTGTTTCCTGTCCAGCTCTCCTTGTGTTACTAACTGTGAACCACGCGTTCTGTTTCCTGTCCAGCTCTCTCTCTGTGTTACTGTGAACCACGCGTTCTGTTTCCTGTCCAGTTCTCTCTCTGTGTTACTAACTGTGAACCACGCGTTCTGTTTCCTGTCCAGTTCTCTCTCTGTGTTACTGTGAACCTCGCGTTCTGTTTCCTGTCCAGTTCTCTCTCTGTGTTACTAACTGTGAACCACACGTTCTGTTTCCTGTCCAGTTTTCTCTGTGTTACTGTGAACCACGCATTCTGTTTCCTGTCCAGCTCTCCTTGTGTTACTAACTGTGAACCACGCGTTCTGTTTCCTGTCCAGTTCTCTCTCTGTGTTACTGTGAACCACGCGTTCTGTTTCCTGTCCAGTTTTCTCTCTGTGTTACTGTGAACCACGCGTTCTGTTTCCTGTCCAGTTCTCTCTGTGTTACTGTGAACCACGCATTCTGTTTCCTGTCCAGCTCTCCTTGTGTTACTAACTGTGAACCACGCGTTCTGTTTCCTGTCCAGTTCTCTCTCTGTGTTACTGTGAACCACGCGTTCTGTTTCCTGTCCAGTTTTCTCTCTGTGTTACTGTGAACCACGCGTTCTGTTTCCTGTCCAGTTCTCTCTGTGTTACTGTGAACCACGCATTCTGTTTCCTGTCCAGCTCTCCTTGTGTTACTAACTGTGAACCACGCGTTCTGTTTCCTGTCCAGTTCTCTCTCTGTGTTACTGTGAACCACGCGTTCTGTTTCCTGTCCAGCTCTCTCTCTGTGTTACTGTGAACCACGCGTTCTGTTTCCTGTCCAGTTCTCTCTCTGTGTTACTAACTGTGAACCACGCGTTCTGTTTCCTGTCCAGTTCTCTCTCTGTGTTACTGTGAACCTCGCGTTCTGTTTCCTGTCCAGTTCTCTCTCTGTGTTACTAACTGTGAACCACACGTTCTGTTTCCTGTCCAGTTTTCTCTGTGTTACTGTGAACCACGCATTCTGTTTCCTGTCCAGCTCTCCTTGTGTTACTAACTGTGAACCACGCGTTCTGTTTCCTGTCCAGTTCTCTCTCTGTGTTACTGTGAACCACGCGTTCTGTTTCCTGTCCAGTTTTCTCTCTGTGTTACTGTGAACCACGCGTTCTGTTTCCTGTCCAGTTCTCTCTGTGTTACTGTGAACCACGCATTCTGTTTCCTGTCCAGCTCTCCTTGTGTTACTAACTGTGAACCACGCGTTCTGTTTCCTGTCCAGTTCTCTCTCTGTGTTACTGTGAACCACGCGTTCTGTTTCCTGTCCAGTTTTCTCTCTGTGTTACTGTGAACCACGCGTTCTGTTTCCTGTCCAGTTCTCTCTGTGTTACTGTGAACCACGCATTCTGTTTCCTGTCCAGCTCTCCTTGTGTTACTAACTGTGAACCACGCGTTCTGTTTCCTGTCCAGTTCTCTCTCTGTGTTACTGTGAACCACGCGTTCTGTTTCCTGTCCAGTTCTCTCTCTGTGTTACTGTGAACCACGCGTTCTGTTTCCTGTCCAGTTCTCTCTCTGTGTTACTAACTGTGAACCACGCGTTCTGTTTCCTGTCCAGTTCTCTCTCTCTGTGTTACTGTGAACCTCGCGTTCTGTTTCCTGTCCAGTTCTCTCTCTGTGTTACTAACTGTGAACCTCGCGTTCTGTTTCCTGTCCAGTTCTCTCTCTGTGTTACTAACTGTGAACCACGCGTTCTGTTTCCTGTCCAGTTTCTCTCTGTGTTACTAACTGTGAACCACGCGTTCTGTTTCCTGTCCAGTTCTCTCTCTGTGTTACTGTGAACCACGCGTTCTGTTTCCTGTCCAGTTCTCTCTCTGTGTTACTGTGAACCACGCGTTCTGTTTCCTGTCCAGTTCTCTCTCTGTGTTACTGTTAACCACGCGTTCTGTTTCCTGTCCAGTTCTCTCTCTCTGTATTACTGTGAACCACACGTTCTGTTTCCTGTCCAGTTCTCTCTCTGTGTTACTAACTGTGAACCTCGTGTTCTGTTTCCTGTCCAGTTCTCTCTCTGTGTTACTAACTGTGAACCACGCGTTCTGTTTCCTGTCCAGTTCTCTCTCTGTGTTACTGTGAACCTCGCGTTCTGTTTCCTGTCCAGTTCTCTCTCTGTGTTACTAACTGTGAACCTCGCGTTCTGTTTCCTGTCCAGTTCACTCTCTGTGTTACTAATTGTGAACCACGCGTTCTGTTTCCTGTCCAGTTCTCTCTCTGTGTTACTAACTGTGAACCACGCGTTCTGTTTCCTGTCCAGTTTCTCTCTGTGTTACTTACTGTGAACCACACGTTCTGTTTCCTGTCCAGTTCTCTCTGTGTTACTGTGAACCACGCATTCTGTTTCCTGTCCAGCTCTCCTTGTGTTACTAACTGTGAACCACGCGTTCTGTTTCCTGTCCAGCTCTCTCTCTGTGTTACTGTGAACCACGCGTTCTGTTTCCTGTCCAGTTCTCTCTCTGTGTTACTAACTGTGAACCACGCGTTCTGTTTCCTGTCCAGTTCTCTCTCTGTGTTACTGTGAACCTCGCGTTCTGTTTCCTGTCCAGTTCTCTCTCTGTGTTACTAACTGTGAACCTCGCGTTCTGTTTCCTGTCCAGTATCTCTCTGTGTTACTAACTGTGAACCACACGTTCTGTTTCCTGTCCAGTTCTCTCTGTGTTACTGTGAACCACGCATTCTGTTTCCTGTCCAGCTCTCCTTGTGTTACTAACTGTGAACCACGCGTTCTGTTTCCTGTCCAGTTCTCTCTCTGTGTTACTGTGAACCACGCGTTCTGTTTCCTGTCCAGTTTTCTCTCTGTGTTACTGTGAACCACGCTTTCTGTTTCCTGTCCAGTTCTCTCTCTGTGTTACTGTGAACCACGCGTTCGTTTTCTTGTCCAGTTCTCTCTCTGTGTTACTGTGAACCACGCGTTCTGTTTCCTGTCCAGTTCACTCTCTGTGTTACTGTGAACCTCGCGTTCTGTTTCCTGTCTAGTTCTCTCTCTGTGTTCCGGTGAACCACGCATTCTGTTTCCTGTCCAGTTCTCTCTGTGTTACTGTGAACCACGTGTTCTGTTTCCTGTCCAGTTCTCTCTCTGTGTTACTGTGAACCACGCGTTCTGTTTCCTGTCCAGTTCACTCTCTGTGTTACTAACTGTGAACCACGCGTTCTGTTTCCTGTCCAGTTCTCTCTCTGTGTTACTAACTGTGAACCACGCGTTCTGTGTCCTGTCCAGTTCTCTCTCTGTGTTACTGTGAACCACGCGTTCTGTTTCCTGTCCAGTTCTCTCTCTGTGTTACTGTGAACCACGCGTTCTGTTTCCTGTCCAGTTCACTCTCTGTGTTACTAACTGTGAACCACGCGTTCTGTTTCCTGTCCAGTTCTCTCTCTGTGTTACTAACTGTGAACCACGCGTTCTGTTTCCTGTCCAGTTTCTCTCTGTGTTACTAACTGTGAACCACACGTTCTGTTTCCTGTCCAGTTCTCTCTGTGTTACTGTGAACCACGCATTCTGTTTCCTGTCCAGCTCTCCTTGTGTTACTAACTGTGAACCACGCGTTCTGTTTCCTGTCCAGTTCTCTCTCTGTGTTCCGGTGAACCACGCATTCTGTTTCCTGTCCAGTTCTCTCTGTGTTACTGTGAACCACGTGTTCTGTTTCCTGTCCAGTTCTCTCTCTGTGTTACTGTGAACCACGCGTTCTGTTTCCTGTCCAGTTCACTCTGTGTTACTAACTGTGAACCACGCGTTCTGTTTCCTGTCCAGTTCTCTCTCTGTGTTACTAACTGTGAACCACGCGTTCTGTTTCCTGTCCAGTTTCTCTCTGTGTTACTAACTGTGAACCACACGTTCTGTTTCCTGCCGAGTTCTCTCTGTGTTACTGTGAACCACGCATTCTGTTTCCTGTCCAGCTCTCCTTGTGTTACTAACTGTGAACCACGCGTTCTGTTTCCTGTCCAGTTCTCTCTCTGTGTTACTGTGAACCACGCGTTCTGTTTCCTGTCCAGTTCTCTCTCTGTGTTACTGTGAACCACGCGTTCTGTTTCCTGTCCAGTTCTCTCTCTGTGTTACTAACTGTGAACCTCGTGTTCTGTTTCCTGTCCAGTTCTCTCTCTGTGTTACTAACTGTGAACCACGCGTTCTGTTTCCTGTCCAGTTCTCTCTCTGTGTTACTGTGAACCTCGCATTCTGTTTCCTGTCCAGTTCTCTCTCTGTGTTACTAACTGTGAACCTCGCGTTCTGTTTCCTGTCCAGTTCTCTCTCTGTGTTACTAACTGTGAACCACGCGTTCTGTTTCCTGTCCAGTTCTCTCTCTGTGTTACTAACTGTGAACCACGCGTTCTGTGTCCTGTCCAGTTCTCTCTCTGTGTTACTGTGAACCACGCGTTCTGTTTCCTGTCCAGTTCTCTCTCTGTGTTACTGTGAACCACGCGTTCTGTTTCCTGTCCAGTTCTCTCTGTGTTACTAACTGTGAACCTCGTGTTCTGTTTCCTGTCCAGTTCTCTCTCTGTGTTACTAACTGTGAACCACGCGTTCTGTTTCCTGTCCAGTTCTCTCTCTGTGTTACTGTGAACCTCGCGTTCTGTTTCCTGTCCAGTTCTCTCTCTGTGTTACTAACTGTGAACCTCGCGTTCTGTTTCCTGTCCAGTTCTCTCTCTGTGTTACTAACTGTGAACCACGCGTTCTGTTTCCTGTCCAGTTCTCTCTCTGTGTTACTAACTGTGAACCTCGCGTTCTGTTTCCTGTCCAGTTCTCTCTCTGTGTTACTGTGAACCACGCGTTCTGTTTCCTGTCCAGTTCTCTCTCTGTGTTACTAACTGTGAACCACGCGTTCTGTGTCCTGTCCAGTTCTCTCTCTGTGTTACTGTGAACCACGCGTTCTGTTTCCTGTCCAGTTCTCTCTCTGTGTTACTGTGAACCACGCGTTCTGTTTCCTGTCCAGTTCTCTCTCTCTGTATTACTGTGAACCACGCGTTCTGTTTCCTGTCCAGTTCTCTCTCTGTGTTACTGTGAACCACGCGTTCTGTTTCCTGTCCAGTTTTCTCTCTGTGTTACTGTGAACCACACGTTCTGTTTCCTGTCCAGTTCTCTCTCTGTGTTACTGTGAACCATGCGTTCGTTTTCTTGTCCAGTTCTCTCTCTGTGTTACTGTGAACCACGCGTTCTGTTTCCTGTCCAGTTCACTCTCTGTGTTACTGTGAACCTCGCGTTCTGTTTCCTGTCTAGTTCTCTCTCTGTGTTCCGGTGAACCACGCATTCTGTTTCCTGTCCAGTTCTCTCTGTGTTACTGTGAACCACGTGTTCTGTTTCCTGTCCAGTTCTCTCTCTGTGTTACTGTGAACCACGCGTTCTGTTTCCTGTCCAGTTCACTCTCTGTGTTACTAACTGTGAACCACGCGTTCTGTTTCCTGTCCAGTTCTCTCTCTGTGTTACTAACTGTGAACCACGCGTTCTGTTTCCTGTCCAGTTTCTCTCTGTGTTACTAACTGTGAACCACACGTTCTGTTTCCTGCCCAGTTCTCTCTGTGTTACTGTGAACCACGCATTCTGTTTCCTGTCCAGCTCTCCTTGTGTTACTAACTGTGAACCACGCGTTCTGTTTCCTGTCCAGTTCTCTCTCTGTGTTACTGTGAACCACGCGTTCTGTTTCCTGTCCAGTTCTCTCTCTGTGTTACTGTGAACCACGCGTTCTGTTTCCTGTCCAGTTCTCTCTCTGTGTTACTAACTGTGAACCTCGTGTTCTGTTTCCTGTCCAGTTCTCTCTCTGTGTTACTAACTGTGAACCACGCGTTCTGTTTCCTGTCCAGTTCTCTCTCTGTGTTACTGTGAACCTCGCATTCTGTTTCCTGTCCAGTTCTCTCTCTGTGTTACTAACTGTGAACCACGCGTTCTGTTTCCTGTCCAGTTCTCTCTCTGTGTTACTGTGAACCACGCGTTCTGTTTCCTGTCCAGTTCTCTCTCTCTGTATTACTGTGAACCACACGTTCTGTTTCCTGTCCAGTTCTCTCTCTGTGTTACTAACTGTGAACCTCGTGTTCTGTTTCCTGTCCAGTTCTCTCTCTGTGTTACTAACTGTGAACCACGCGTTCTGTTTCCTGTCCAGTTCTCTCTCTGTGTTACTGTGAACCTCGCGTTCTGTTTCCTGTCCAGTTCTCTCTCTGTGTTACTAACTGTGAACCTCGCGTTCTGTTTCCTGTCCAGTTCACTCTCTGTGTTACTAACTGTGAACCACGCGTTCTGTTTCCTGTCCAGTTCTCTCTCTGTGTTACTAACTGTGAACCACGCGTTCTGTTTCCTGTCCAGTTTCTCTCTGTGTTACTTACTGTGAACCACACGTTCTGTTTCCTGTCCAGTTCTCTCTGTGTTACTGTGAACCACGCATTCTGTTTCCTGTCCAGCTCTCCTTGTGTTACTAACTGTGAACCACGCGTTCTGTTTCCTGTCCAGCTCTCTCTCTGTGTTACTGTGAACCACGCGTTCTGTTTCCTGTCCAGTTCTCTCTCTGTGTTACTAACTGTGAACCACGCGTTCTGTTTCCTGTCCAGTTCTCTCTCTGTGTTACTGTGAACCTCGCGTTCTGTTTCCTGTCCAGTTCTCTCTCTGTGTTACTAACTGTGAACCACACGTTCTGTTTCCTGTCCAGTTCTCTCTGTGTTACTGTGAACCACGCATTCTGTTTCCTGTCCAGCTCTCCTTGTGTTACTAACTGTGAACCACGCGTTCTGTTTCCTGTCCAGTTCTCTCTCTGTGTTACTGTGAACCACGCGTTCTGTTTCCTGTCCAGTTTTCTCTCTGTGTTACTGTGAACCACGCGTTCTGTTTCCTGTCCAGTTCTCTCTGTGTTACTGTGAACCACGCATTCTGTTTCCTGTCCAGCTCTCCTTGTGTTACTAACTGTGAACCACGCGTTCTGTTTCCTGTCCAGTTCTCTCTCTGTGTTACTGTGAACCACGCGTTCTGTTTCCTGTCCAGTTTTCTCTCTGTGTTACTGTGAACCACGCGTTCTGTTTCCTGTCCAGTTCTCTCTGTGTTACTGTGAACCACGCATTCTGTTTCCTGTCCAGCTCTCCTTGTGTTACTAACTGTGAACCACGCGTTCTGTTTCCTGTCCAGTTCTCTCTCTGTGTTACTGTGAACCACGCGTTCTGTTTCCTGTCCAGTTCTCTCTCTGTGTTACTGTGAACCACGCGTTCTGTTTCCTGTCCAGTTCTCTCTCTGTGTTACTAACTGTGAACCTCGTGTTCTGTTTCCTGTCCAGTTCTCTCTCTGTGTTACTAACTGTGAACCACGCGTTCTGTTTCCTGTCCAGTTCTCTCTCTCTGTGTTACTGTGAACATCGCGTTCTGTTTCCTGTCCAGTTCTCTCTCTGTGTTACTAACTGTGAACCTCGCGTTCTGTTTCCTGTCCAGTTCTCTCTCTGTGTTACTAACTGTGAACCACGCGTTCTGTTTCCTGTCCAGTTTCTCTCTGTGTTACTGTGAACCACGCGTTCTGTTTCCTGTCCAGTTCTCTCTGTTTTACTAACTGTGAACCACGCGTTCTGTTTCCTGTCCAGTTCTCTCTCTCTGTATTACTGTGAACCACGCGTTCTGTTTCCTGTCCAGTACTCTCTCTGTGTTACTGTGAACCAATCGTTCTGTTTCCTGTCCAGTTTTCTCTCTGTGTTACTGTGAACCACGCGTTCTGTTTCCTGTCCAGTTCTCTCTCTGTGTTACTGTGAACCACGCGTTCTGTTTCCTGTCCAGTTCTCTCTGTGTTACTAACTGTGAACCACGCGTTCTGTTTCCTGTCCAGTTCTCTCTCTGTGTTACTAACTGTGAACCACGCGTTCTGTTTCCTGTCCAGTTCTCTCTCTGTGTTACTGTGAACCACGCGTTCTGTTTCCTGTCCAGTTCTCTCTCTGTGTTACTGTGAACCACGCGTTCTGTTTCCTGTCCAGTTCTCTCTCTCTGTGTTACTGTGAACCACGCGTTCTGTTTCCTGTCCAGTTCTCTCTCTGTGTTACTAACTGTGAACCTCGCGTTCTGTTTCCTGTCCAGTTCTCTCTCTGTGTTACTAACTGTGAACCACGCGTTCTGTTTCCTGTCCAGTTCTCTCTCTGTGTTACTGTGAACCTCGCGTTCTGTTTCCTGTCCAGTTCTCTCTCTGTGTTACTAACTGTGAACCTCGCGTTCTGTTTCCTGTCCAGTTCACTCTCTGTGTTACTAACTGTGAACCACGCGTTCTGTTTCCTGTCCAGTTCTCTCTCTGTGTTACTAACTGTGAACCACGCGTTCTGTTTCCTGTCCAGTTTCTCTCTGTGTTACTTACTGTGAACCACACGTTCTGTTTCCTGTCCAGTTCTCTCTGTGTTACTGTGAACCACGCATTCTGTTTCCTGTCCAGCTCTCCTTGTGTTACTAACTGTGAACCACGCATTCTGTTTCCTGTCCAGCTCTCTCTCTGTGTTACTGTGAACCACGCGTTCTGTTTCCTGTCCAGTTCTCTCTCTGTGTTACTAACTGTGAACCACGCGTTCTGTTTCCTGTCCAGTTCTCTCTCTGTGTTACTGTGAACCTCGCGTTCTGTTTCCTGTCCAGTTCTCTCTCTGTGTTACTAACTGTGAACCTCGCGTTCTGTTTCCTGTCCAGTATCTCTCTGTGTTACTAACTGTGAACCACACGTTCTGTTTCCTGTCCAGTTCTCTCTGTGTTACTGTGAACCACGCATTCTGTTTCCTGTCCAGCTCTCCTTGTGTTACTAACTGTGAACCACGCGTTCTGTTTCCTGTCCAGTTCTCTCTCTGTGTTACTGTGAACCACGCGTTCTGTTTCCTGTCCAGTTTTCTCTCTGTGTTACTGTGAACCACGCGTTCTGTTTCCTGTCCAGTTCTCTCTCTGTGTTACTGTGAACCACGCGTTCGTTTTCTTGTCCAGTTCTCTCTCTGTGTTACTGTGAACCACGCGTTCTGTTTCCTGTCCAGTTCACTCTCTGTGTTACTGTGAACCTCGCGTTCTGTTTCCTGTCTAGTTCTCTCTCTGTGTTCCGGTGAACCACGCATTCTGTTTCCTGTCCAGTTCTCTCTGTGTTACTGTGAACCACGTGTTCTGTTTCCTGTCCAGTTCTCTCTCTGTGTTACTGTGAACCACGCGTTCTGTTTCCTGTCCAGTTCACTCTCTGTGTTACTAACTGTGAACCACGCGTTCTGTTTCCTGTCCAGTTCTCTCTCTGTGTTACTAACTGTGAACCACGCGTTCTGTTTCCTGTCCAGTTCTCTCTCTGTGTTACTGTGAACCACGCGTTCTGTTTCCTGTCCAGTTCTCTCTCTGTGTTACTGTGAACCACGCGTTCTGTTTCCTGTCCAGTTCACTCTCTGTGTTACTAACTGTGAACCACGCGTTCTGTTTCCTGTCCAGTTCTCTCTCTGTGTTACTAATTGTGAACCACGCGTTCTGTTTCCTGTCCAGTTTCTCTCTGTGTTACTAACTGTGAACCACACGTTCTGTTTCCTGTCCAGTTCTCTCTGTGTTACTGTGAACCACGCATTCTGTTTCCTGTCCAGCTCTCCTTGTGTTACTAACTGTGAACCACGCGTTCTGTTTCCTGTCCAGTTCTCTCTCTGTGTTCCGGTGAACCACGCATTCTGTTTCCTGTCCAGTTCTCTCTGTGTTACTGTGAACCACGTGTTCTGTTTCCTGTCCAGTTCTCTCTCTGTGTTACTGTGAACCACGCGTTCTGTTTCCTGTCCAGTTCACTCTGTGTTACTAACTGTGAACCACGCGTTCTGTTTCCTGTCCAGTTCTCTCTCTGTGTTACTAACTGTGAACCACGCGTTCTGTTTCCTGTCCAGTTTCTCTCTGTGTTACTAACTGTGAACCACACGTTCTGTTTCCTGCCGAGTTCTCTCTGTGTTACTGTGAACCACGCATTCTGTTTCCTGTCCAGCTCTCCTTGTGTTACTAACTGTGAACCACGCGTTCTGTTTCCTGTCCAGTTCTCTCTCTGTGTTACTGTGAACCACGCGTTCTGTTTCCTGTCCAGTTCTCTCTCTGTGTTACTGTGAACCACGCGTTCTGTTTCCTGTCCAGTTCTCTCTCTGTGTTACTAACTGTGAACCACGTGTTCTGTTTCCTGTCCAGTTCTCTCTCTGTGTTACTAACTGTGAACCACGCGTTCTGTTTCCTGTCCAGTTCTCTCTCTGTGTTACTGTGAACCTCGCGTTCTGTTTCCTGTCCAGTTCTCTCTCTGTGTTACTAACTGTGAACCTCGCGTTCTGTTTCCTGTCCAGTTCTCTCTCTGTGTTACTAACTGTGAACCACGCGTTCTGTTTCCTGTCCAGTTCTCTCTCTGTGTTACTAACTGTGAACCACGCGTTCTGTTTCCTGTCCAGTTCTCTCTCTGTGTTACTGTGAACCACGCGTTCTGTTTCCTGTCCAGTTCTCTCTCTGTGTTACTGTGAACCACGCGTTCTGTTTCCTGTCCAGTTCTCTCTGTGTTACTAACTGTGAACCTCGTGTTCTGTTTCCTGTCCAGTTCTCTCTCTGTGTTACTAACTGTGAACCACGCGTTCTGTTTCCTGTCCAGTTCTCTCTCTGTGTTACTGTGAACCTCGCGTTCTGTTTCCTGTCCAGTTCTCTCTCTGTGTTACTAACTGTGAACCTCGCGTTCTGTTTCCTGTCCAGTTCTCTCTCTGTGTTACTAACTGTGAACCACGCGTTCTGTTTCCTGTCCAGTTCTCTCTCTGTGTTACTAACTGTGAACCTCGCGTTCTGTTTCCTGTCCAGTTCTCTCTCTGTGTTACTGTGAACCACGCGTTCTGTTTCCTGTCCAGTTCTCTCTCTGTGTTACTAACTGTGAACCACGCGTTCTGTGTCCTGTCCAGTTCTCTCTCTGTGTTACTGTGAACCACGCGTTCTGTTTCCTGTCCAGTTCTCTCTCTGTGTTACTGTGAACCACGCGTTCTGTTTCCTGTCCAGTTCTCTCTCTCTGTATTACTGTGAACCACGCGTTCTGTTTCCTGTCCAGTTCTCTCTCTGTGTTACTGTGAACCACGCGTTCTGTTTCCTGTCCAGTTTTCTCTCTGTGTTACTGTGAACCACACGTTCTGTTTCCTGTCCAGTTCTCTCTCTGTGTTACTGTGAACCATGCGTTCGTTTTCTTGTCCAGTTCTCTCTCTGTGTTACTGTGAACCACGCGTTCTGTTTCCTGTCCAGTTCACTCTCTGTGTTACTGTGAACCTCGCGTTCTGTTTCCTGTCTAGTTCTCTCTCTGTGTTCCGGTGAACCACGCATTCTGTTTCCTGTCCAGTTCTCTCTGTGTTACTGTGAACCACGTGTTCTGTTTCCTGTCCAGTTCTCTCTCTGTGTTACTGTGAACCACGCGTTCTGTTTCCTGTCCAGTTCACTCTCTGTGTTACTAACTGTGAACCACGCGTTCTGTTTCCTGTCCAGTTCTCTCTCTGTGTTACTAACTGTGAACCACGCGTTCTGTTTCCTGTCCAGTTTCTCTCTGTGTTACTAACTGTGAACCACACGTTCTGTTTCCTGCCCAGTTCTCTCTGTGTTACTGTGAACCACGCATTCTGTTTCCTGTCCAGCTCTCCTTGTGTTACTAACTGTGAACCACGCGTTCTGTTTCCTGTCCAGTTCTCTCTCTGTGTTACTGTGAACCACGCGTTCTGTTTCCTGTCCAGTTCTCTCTCTGTGTTACTGTGAACCACGCGTTCTGTTTCCTGTCCAGTTCTCTCTCTGTGTTACTAACTGTGAACCTCGTGTTCTGTTTCCTGTCCAGTTCTCTCTCTGTGTTACTAACTGTGAACCACGCGTTCTGTTTCCTGTCCAGTTCTCTCTCTGTGTTACTGTGAACCTCGCGTTCTGTTTCCTGTCCAGTTCTCTCTCTGTGTTACTAACTGTGAACCTCGCGTTCTGTTTCCTGTCCAGTTCTCTCTCTGTGTTACTAACTGTGAACCACGCGTTCTGTTTCCTGTCCAGTTCTCTCTCTGTGTTACTAACTGTGAACCACGCGTTCTGTTTCCTGTCCAGTTTCTCTCTGTGTTACTTACTGTGAACCACACGTTCTGTTTCCTGTCCAGTTCTCTCTGTGTTACTGTGAACCACGCATTCTGTTTCCTGTCCAGCTCTCCTTGTGTTACTAACTGTGAACCACGCGTTCTGTTTCCTGTCCAGCTCTCTCTCTGTGTTACTGTGAACCACGCGTTCTGTTTCCTGTCCAGTTCTCTCTCTGTGTTACTAACTGTGAACCACGCGTTCTGTTTCCTGTCCAGTTCTCTCTCTGTGTTACTGTGAACCTCGCGTTCTGTTTCCTGTCCAGTTCTCTCTCTGTGTTACTAACTGTGAACCACACGTTCTGTTTCCTGTCCAGTTCTCTCTGTGTTACTGTGAACCACGCATTCTGTTTCCTGTCCAGCTCTCCTTGTGTTACTAACTGTGAACCACGCGTTCTGTTTCCTGTCCAGTTCTCTCTCTGTGTTACTGTGAACCACGCGTTCTGTTTCCTGTCCAGTTTTCTCTCTGTGTTACTGTGAACCACGCGTTCTGTTTCCTGTCCAGTTCTCTCTGTGTTACTGTGAACCACGCATTCTGTTTCCTGTCCAGCTCTCCTTGTGTTACTAACTGTGAACCACGCGTTCTGTTTCCTGTCCAGTTCTCTCTCTGTGTTACTGTGAACCACGCGTTCTGTTTCCTGTCCAGTTTTCTCTCTGTGTTACTGTGAACCACGCGTTCTGTTTCCTGTCCAGTTCTCTCTGTGTTACTGTGAACCACGCATTCTGTTTCCTGTCCAGCTCTCCTTGTGTTACTAACTGTGAACCACGCGTTCTGTTTCCTGTCCAGTTCTCTCTCTGTGTTACTGTGAACCACGCGTTCTGTTTCCTGTCCAGTTCTCTCTCTGTGTTACTGTGAACCACGCGTTCTGTTTCCTGTCCAGTTCTCTCTCTGTGTTACTAACTGTGAACCTCGTGTTCTGTTTCCTGTCCAGTTCTCTCTCTGTGTTACTAACTGTGAACCACGCGTTCTGTTTCCTGTCCAGTTCTCTCTCTGTGTTACTGTGAACCTCGCGTTCTGTTTCCTGTCCAGTTCTCTCTCTGTGTTACTAACTGTGAACCTCGCGTTCTGTTTCCTGTCCAGTTCTCTCTCTGTGTTACTAACTGTGAACCACGCGTTCTGTTTCCTGTCCAGTTTCTCTCTGTGTTACTAACTGTGAACCACGCGTTCTGTTTCCTGTCCAGTTCTCTCTCTGTGTTACTGTGAACCACGCGTTCTGTTTCCTGTCCAGTTCTCTCTGTTTTACTAACTGTGAACCACGCGTTCTGTTTCCTGTCCAGTTCTCTCTCTCTGTATTACTGTGAACCACGCGTTCTGTTTCCTGTCCAGTACTCTCTCTGTGTTACTGTGAACCAATCGTTCTGTTTCCTGTCCAGTTTTCTCTCTGTGTTACTGTGAACCACGCGTTCTGTTTCCTGTCCAGTTCTCTCTCTGTGTTACTGTGAACCACGCGTTCTGTTTCCTGTCCAGTTTCTCTCTGTGTTACTAACTGTGAACCACGCGTTCTGTTTCCTGTCCAGTTCTCTCTCTGTGTTACTAACTGTGAACCACGCGTTCTGTTTCCTGTCCAGTTCTCTCTCTGTGTTACTGTGAACCACGCGTTCTGTTTCCTGTCCAGTTCTCTCTCTGTGTTACTGTGAACCACGCGTTCTGTTTCCTGTCCAGTTCTCTCTCTGTGTTACTGTGAACCACGCGTTCTGTTTCCTGTCCAGTTCTCTCTCTGTGTTACTAACTGTGAACCTCGTGTTCTGTTTCCTGTCCAGTTCTCTCTCTGTGTTACTAACTGTGAACCACGCGTTCTGTTTCCTGTCCAGTTCTCTCTCTGTGTTACTGTGAACCTCGCGTTCTGTTTCCTGTCCAGTTCTCTCTCTGTGTTACTAACTGTGAACCTCGCGTTCTGTTTCCTGTCCAGTTCTCTCTCTGTGTTACTAATGTGAACCACGCGTTCTGTTTCCTGTCCAGTTCTCTCTCTGTGTTACTAACTGTGAACCACGCGTTCTGTTTCCTGTCCAGTTTCTCTCTGTGTTACTTACTGTGAACCACACGTTCTGTTTCCTGTCCAGTTCTCTCTGTGTTACTGTGAACCACGCATTCTGTTTCCTGTCCAGCTCTCCTTGTGTTACTAACTGTGAACCACGCGTTCTGTTTCCTGTCCAGCTCTCTCTCTGTGTTACTGTGAACCACGCGTTCTGTTTCCTGTCCAGTTCTCTCTCTGTGTTACTAACTGTGAACCACGCGTTCTGTTTCCTGTCCAGTTCTCTCTCTGTGTTACTGTGAACCTCGCGTTCTGTTTCCTGTCCAGTTCTCTCTCTGTGTTACTAACTGTGGACCTCGCGTTCTGTTTCCTGTCCAGTATCTCTCTGTGTTACTAACTGTGAACCACACGTTCTGTTTCCTGTCCAGTTCTCTCTGTGTTACTGTGAACCACGCATTCTGTTTCCTGTCCAGCTCTCCTTGTGTTACTAACTGTGAACCACGCGTTCTGTTTCCTGTCCAGTTCTCTCTCTGTGTTACTGTGAACCACGCGTTCTGTTTCCTGTCCAGTTTTCTCTCTGTGTTACTGTGAACCACGCGTTCTGTTTCCTGTCCAGTTCTCTCTCTGTGTTACTGTGAACCACGCGTTCGTTTTCTTGTCCAGTTCTCTCTCTGTGTTACTGTGAACCACGCGTTCTGTTTCCTGTCCAGTTCACTCTCTGTGTTACTGTGAACCTCGCGTTCTGTTTCCTGTCTAGTTCTCTCTCTGTGTTCCGGTGAACCACGCATTCTGTTTCCTGTCCAGTTCTCTCTGTGTTACTGTGAACCACGTGTTCTGTTTCCTGTCCAGTTCTCTCTCTGTGTTACTGTGAACCACGCGTTCTGTTTCCTGTCCAGTTCACTCTCTGTGTTACTAACTGTGAACCACGCGTTCTGTTTCCTGTCCAGTTCTCTCTCTGTGTTACTAACTGTGAACCACGCGTTCTGTGTCCTGTCCAGTTCTCTCTCTGTGTTACTGTGAACCACGCGTTCTGTTTCCTGTCCAGTTCTCTCTCTGTGTTACTGTGAACCACGCGTTCTGTTTCCTGTCCAGTTCACTCTCTGTGTTACTAACTGTGAACCACGCGTTCTGTTTCCTGTCCAGTTCTCTCTCTGTGTTACTAACTGTGAACCACGCGTTCTGTTTCCTGTCCAGTTTCTCTCTGTGTTACTAACTGTGAACCACACGTTCTGTTTCCTGTCCAGTTCTCTCTGTGTTACTGTGAACCACGCATTCTGTTTCCTGTCCAGCTCTCCTTGTGTTACTAACTGTGAACCACGCGTTCTGTTTCCTGTCCAGTTCTCTCTCTGTGTTCCGGTGAACCACGCATTCTGTTTCCTGTCCAGTTCTCTCTGTGTTACTGTGAACCACGTGTTCTGTTTCCTGTCCAGTTCTCTCTCTGTGTTACTGTGAACCACGCGTTCTGTTTCCTGTCCAGTTCACTCTCTGTGTTACTAACTGTGAACCACGCGTTCTGTTTCCTGTCCAGTTCTCTCTCTGTGTTACTAACTGTGAACCACGCGTTCTGTTTCCTGTCCAGTTTCTCTCTGTGTTACTAACTGTGAACCACACGTTCTGTTTCCTGCCGAGTTCTCTCTGTGTTACTGTGAACCACGCATTCTGTTTCCTGTCCAGCTCTCCTTGTGTTACTAACTGTGAACCACGCGTTCTGTTTCCTGTCCAGTTCTCTCTCTGTGTTACTGTGAACCACGCGTTCTGTTTCCTGTCCAGTTCTCTCTCTGTGTTACTGTGAACCACGCGTTCTGTTTCCTGTCCAGTTCTCTCTCTGTGTTACTAACTGTGAACCTCGTGTTCTGTTTCCTGTCCAGTTCTCTCTCTGTGTTACTAACTGTGAACCACGCGTTCTGTTTCCTGTCCAGTTCTCTCTCTGTGTTACTGTGAACCTCGCATTCTGTTTCCTGTCCAGTTCTCTCTCTGTGTTACTAACTGTGAACCTCGCGTTCTGTTTCCTGTCCAGTTCTCTCTCTGTGTTACTAACTGTGAACCACGCGTTCTGTTTCCTGTCCAGTTCTCTCTCTGTGTTACTAACTGTGAACCACGCGTTCTGTGTCCTGTCCAGTTCTCTCTCTGTGTTACTGTGAACCACGCGTTCTGTTTCCTGTCCAGTTCTCTCTCTGTGTTACTGTGAACCACGCGTTCTGTTTCCTGTCCAGTTCTCTCTGTGTTACTAACTGTGAACCTCGTGTTCTGTTTCCTGTCCAGTTCTCTCTCTGTGTTACTAACTGTGAACCACGCGTTCTGTTTCCTGTCCAGTTCTCTCTCTGTGTTACTGTGAACCACGCGTTCTGTTTCCTGTCCAGTTCTCTCTCTGTGTTACTAACTGTGAACCTCGCGTTCTGTTTCCTGTCCAGTTCTCTCTCTGTGTTACTAACTGTGAACCACGCGTTCTGTTTCCTGTCCAGTTCTCTCTCTGTGTTACTAACTGTGAACCTCGCGTTCTGTTTCCTGTCCAGTTCTCTCTCTGTGTTACTGTGAACCACGCGTTCTGTTTCCTGTCCAGTTCTCTCTCTGTGTTACTAACTGTGAACCACGCGTTCTGTGTCCTGTCCAGTTCTCTCTCTGTGTTACTGTGAACCACGCGTTCTGTTTCCTGTCCAGTTCTCTCTCTGTGTTACTGTGAACCACGCGTTCTGTTTCCTGTCCAGTTCTCTCTCTGTGTATTACTGTGAACCACGCGTTCTGTTTCCTGTCCAGTTCTCTCTCTGTGTTACTGTGAACCACGCGTTCTGTTTCCTGTCCAGTTTTCTCTCTGTGTTACTGTGAACCACACGTTCTGTTTCCTGTCCAGTTCTCTCTCTGTGTTACTGTGAACCATGCGTTCGTTTTCTTGTCCAGTTCTCTCTCTGTGTTACTGTGAACCACGCGTTCTGTTTCCTGTCCAGTTCACTCTCTGTGTTACTGTGAACCTCGCGTTCTGTTTCCTGTCTAGTTCTCTCTCTGTGTTCCGGTGAACCACGCATTCTGTTTCCTGTCCAGTTCTCTCTGTGTTACTGTGAACCACGTGTTCTGTTTCCTGTCCAGTTCTCTCTCTGTGTTACTGTGAACCACGCGTTCTGTTTCCTGTCCAGTTCACTCTCTGTGTTACTAACTGTGAACCACGCGTTCTGTTTCCTGTCCAGTTCTCTCTCTGTGTTACTAACTGTGAACCACGCGTTCTGTTTCCTGTCCAGTTTCTCTCTGTGTTACTAACTGTGAACCACACGTTCTGTTTCCTGCCCAGTTCTCTCTGTGTTACTGTGAACCACGCATTCTGTTTCCTGTCCAGCTCTCCTTGTGTTACTAACTGTGAACCACGCGTTCTGTTTCCTGTCCAGTTCTCTCTCTGTGTTACTGTGAACCACGCGTTCTGTTTCCTGTCCAGTTCTCTCTCTGTGTTACTGTGAACCACGCGTTCTGTTTCCTGTCCAGTTCTCTCTCTGTGTTACTAACTGTGAACCTCGTGTTCTGTTTCCTGTCCAGTTCTCTCTCTGTGTTACTAACTGTGAACCACGCGTTCTGTTTCCTGTCCAGTTCTCTCTCTGTGTTACTGTGAACCTCGCATTCTGTTTCCTGTCCAGTTCTCTCTCTGTGTTACTAACTGTGAACCACGCGTTCTGTTTCCTGTCCAGTTCTCTCTCTGTGTTACTGTGAACCACGCGTTCTGTTTCCTGTCCAGTTCTCTCTCTCTGTATTACTGTGAACCACACGTTCTGTTTCCTGTCCAGTTCTCTCTCTGTGTTACTAACTGTGAACCTCGTGTTCTGTTTCCTGTCCAGTTCTCTCTCTGTGTTACTAACTGTGAACCACGCGTTCTGTTTCCTGTCCAGTTCTCTCTCTGTGTTACTGTGAACCTCGCGTTCTGTTTCCTGTCCAGTTCTCTCTCTGTGTTACTAACTGTGAACCTCGCGTTCTGTTTCCTGTCCAGTTCACTCTCTGTGTTACTAACTGTGAACCACGCGTTCTGTTTCCTGTCCAGTTCTCTCTCTGTGTTACTAACTGTGAACCACGCGTTCTGTTTCCTGTCCAGTTTCTCTCTGTGTTACTTACTGTGAACCACACGTTCTGTTTCCTGTCCAGTTCTCTCTGTGTTACTGTGAACCACGCATTCTGTTTCCTGTCCAGCTCTCCTTGTGTTACTAACTGTGAACCACGCGTTCTGTTTCCTGTCCAGCTCTCTCTCTGTGTTACTGTGAACCACGCGTTCTGTTTCCTGTCCAGTTCTCTCTCTGTGTTACTAACTGTGAACCACGCGTTCTGTTTCCTGTCCAGTTCTCTCTCTGTGTTACTGTGAACCTCGCGTTCTGTTTCCTGTCCAGTTCTCTCTCTGTGTTACTAACTGTGAACCACACGTTCTGTTTCCTGTCCAGTTCTCTCTGTGTTACTGTGAACCACGCATTCTGTTTCCTGTCCAGCTCTCCTTGTGTTACTAACTGTGAACCACGCGTTCTGTTTCCTGTCCAGTTCTCTCTCTGTGTTACTGTGAACCACGCGTTCTGTTTCCTGTCCAGTTTTCTCTCTGTGTTACTGTGAACCACGCGTTCTGTTTCCTGTCCAGTTCTCTCTGTGTTACTGTGAACCACGCATTCTGTTTCCTGTCCAGCTCTCCTTGTGTTACTAACTGTGAACCACGCGTTCTGTTTCCTGTCCAGTTCTCTCTCTGTGTTACTGTGAACCACGCGTTCTGTTTCCTGTCCAGTTCTCTCTCTGTGTTACTGTGAACCACGCGTTCTGTTTCCTGTCCAGTTCTCTCTCTGTGTTACTAACTGTGAACCTCGTGTTCTGTTTCCTGTCCAGTTCTCTCTCTGTGTTACTAACTGTGAACCACGCGTTCTGTTTCCTGTCCAGTTCTCTCTCTCTGTGTTACTGTGAACCTCGCGTTCTGTTTCCTGTCCAGTTCTCTCTCTGTGTTACTAACTGTGAACCTCGCGTTCTGTTTCCTGTCCAGTTCTCTCTCTGTGTTACTAACTGTGAACCACGCGTTCTGTTTCCTGTCCAGTTTCTCTCTGTGTTACTAACTGTGAACCACGCGTTCTGTTTCCTGTCCAGTTCTCTCTCTGTGTTACTGTGAACCACGCGTTCTGTTTCCTGTCCAGTTCTCTCTGTTTTACTAACTGTGAACCACGCGTTCTGTTTCCTGTCCAGTTCTCTCTCTCTGTATTACTGTGAACCACGCGTTCTGTTTCCTGTCCAGTACTCTCTCTGTGTTACTGTGAACCAATCGTTCTGTTTCCTGTCCAGTTTTCTCTCTGTGTTACTGTGAACCACGCGTTCTGTTTCCTGTCCAGTTCTCTCTCTGTGTTACTGTGAACCACGCGTTCTGTTTCCTGTCCAGTTCTCTCTGTGTTACTAACTGTGAACCACGCGTTCTGTTTCCTGTCCAGTTCTCTCTCTGTGTTACTAACTGTGAACCACGCGTTCTGTGTCCTGTCCAGTTCTCTCTCTGTGTTACTGTGAACCACGCGTTCTGTTTCCTGTCCAGTTCTCTCTCTGTGTTACTGTGAACCACGCGTTCTGTTTCCTGTCCAGTTCTCTCTCTCTGTATTACTGTGAACCACACGTTCTGTTTCCTGTCCAGTTCTCTCTCTGTGTTACTAACTGTGAACCTCGTGTTCTGTTTCCTGTCCAGTTCTCTCTCTGTGTTACTAACTGTGAACCACGCGTTCTGTTTCCTGTCCAGTTCTCTCTCTGTGTTACTGTGAACCTCGCGTTCTGTTTCCTGTCCAGTTCTCTCTCTGTGTTACTAACTGTGAACCTCGCGTTCTGTTTCCTGTCCAGTTCACTCTCTGTGTTACTAACTTGTGAACCACACGTTCTGTTTCCTGTCCAGTTCTCTCTGTGTTACTGTGAACCACGCATTCTGTTTCCTGTCCAGCTCTCCTTGTGTTACTAACTGTGAACCACGCGTTCTGTTTCCTGTCCAGCTCTCTCTCTGTGTTACTGTGAACCACGCGTTCTGTTTCCTGTCCAGTTCTCTCTCTGTGTTACTAACTGTGAACCACGCGTTCTGTTTCCTGTCCAGTTCTCTCTCTGTGTTACTGTGAACCTCGCGTTCTGTTTCCTGTCCAGTTCTCTCTCTGTGTTACTAACTGTGAACCTCGCGTTCTGTTTCCTGTCCAGTATCTCTCTGTGTTACTAACTGTGAACCACACGTTCTGTTTCCTGTCCAGTTCTCTCTGTGTTACTGTGAACCACGCATTCTGTTTCCTGTCCAGCTCTCCTTGTGTTACTAACTGTGAACCACGCGTTCTGTTTCCTGTCCAGTTCTCTCTCTGTGTTACTGTGAACCACGCGTTCTGTTTCCTGTCCAGTTTTCTCTCTGTGTTACTGTGAACCACGCTTTCTGTTTCCTGTCCAGTTCTCTCTCTGTGTTACTGTGAACCACGCGTTCGTTTTCTTGTCCAGTTCTCTCTCTGTGTTACTGTGAACCACGCGTTCTGTTTCCTGTCCAGTTCACTCTCTGTGTTACTGTGAACCTCGCGTTCTGTTTCCTGTCTAGTTCTCTCTCTGTGTTCCGGTGAACCACGCATTCTGTTTCCTGTCCAGTTCTCTCTGTGTTACTGTGAACCACGTGTTCTGTTTCCTGTCCAGTTCTCTCTCTGTGTTACTGTGAACCACGCGTTCTGTTTCCTGTCCAGTTCACTCTCTGTGTTACTAACTGTGAACCACGCGTTCTGTTTCCTGTCCAGTTCTCTCTCTGTGTTACTAACTGTGAACCACGCGTTCTGTGTCCTGTCCAGTTCTCTCTCTGTGTTACTGTGAACCACGCGTTCTGTTTCCTGTCCAGTTCTCTCTCTGTGTTACTGTGAACCACGCGTTCTGTTTCCTGTCCAGTTCTCTCTCTCTGTATTACTGTGAACCACACGTTCTGTTTCCTGTCCAGTTCTCTCTCTGTGTTACTAACTGTGAACCTCGTGTTCTGTTTCCTGTCCAGTTCTCTCTCTGTGTTACTAACTGTGAACCACGCGTTCTGTTTCCTGTCCAGTTCTCTCTCTGTGTTACTGTGAACCTCGCGTTCTGTTTCCTGTCCAGTTCTCTCTCTGTGTTACTAACTGTGAACCTCGCGTTCTGTTTCCTGTCCAGTTCACTCTCTGTGTTACTAATTGTGAACCACGCGTTCTGTTTCCTGTCCAGTTCTCTCTCTGTGTTACTAACTGTGAACCACGCGTTCTGTTTCCTGTCCAGTTTCTCTCTGTGTTACTTACTGTGAACCACACGTTCTGTTTCCTGTCCAGTTCTCTCTGTGTTACTGTGAACCACGCATTCTGTTTCCTGTCCAGCTCTCCTTGTGTTACTAACTGTGAACCACGCGTTCTGTTTCCTGTCCAGCTCTCTCTCTGTGTTACTGTGAACCACGCGTTCTGTTTCCTGTCCAGTTCTCTCTCTGTGTTACTAACTGTGAACCACGCGTTCTGTTTCCTGTCCAGTTCTCTCTCTGTGTTACTGTGAACCTCGCGTTCTGTTTCCTGTCCAGTTCTCTCTCTGTGTTACTAACTGTGAACCTCGCGTTCTGTTTCCTGTCCAGTATCTCTCTGTGTTACTAACTGTGAACCACACGTTCTGTTTCCTGTCCAGTTCTCTCTGTGTTACTGTGAACCACGCATTCTGTTTCCTGTCCAGCTCTCCTTGTGTTACTAACTGTGAACCACGCGTTCTGTTTCCTGTCCAGTTCTCTCTCTGTGTTACTGTGAACCACGCGTTCTGTTTCCTGTCCAGTTTTCTCTCTGTGTTACTGTGAACCACGCGTTCTGTTTCCTGTCTAGTTCTCTCTCTGTGTTCCGGTGAACCACGCATTCTGTTTCCTGTCCAGTTCTCTCTGTGTTACTGTGAACCACGTGTTCTGTTTCCTGTCCAGTTCTCTCTCTGTGTTACTGTGAACCACGCGTTCTGTTTCCTGTCCAGTTCACTCTCTGTGTTACTAACTGTGAACCACGCGTTCTGTTTCCTGTCCAGTTCTCTCTCTGTGTTACTAACTGTGAACCACGCGTTCTGTTTCCTGTCCAGTTTCTCTCTGTGTTACTAACTGTGAACCACACGTTCTGTTTCCTGTCCAGTTCTCTCTGTGTTACTGTGAACCACGCATTCTGTTTCCTGTCCAGCTCTCCTTGTGTTACTAACTGTGAACCACGCGTTCTGTTTCCTGTCCAGTTCTCTCTCTGTGTTACTGTGAACCACGCGTTCTGTTTCCTGTCCAGTTCTCTCTCTGTGTTACTGTGAACCACGCGTTCTGTTTCCTGTCCAGTTCTCTCTCTGTGTTACTAACTGTGAACCTCGTGTTCTGTTTCCTGTCAAGTTCTCTCTCTGTGTTACTAACTGTGAACCACGCGTTCTGTTTCCTGTCCAGTTCTCTCTCTGTGTTACTGTGAACCTCGCGTTCTCTTTCCTGTCCAGTTCTCTCTCTGTGTTACTAACTGTGAACCTCGCGTTCTCTTTCCTGTCCAGTTCTCTCTCTGTGTTACTAACTGTGAACCACGCGTTCTGTTTCCTGTCCAGTTTCTCTCTGTGTTACTAACTGTGAACCACGCGTTCTGTTTCCTGTCCAGTTTCTCTCTGTGTTACTAACTGTGAACCACGCGTTCTGTTTCCTGTCCAGTTCTCTCTCTGTGTTACTGTGAACCACGCGTTCTGTTTCCTGTCCAGTTCTCTCTGTGTTACTAACTGTGAACCACGCATTCTGTTTCCTGTCCAGTTCTCTCTCTGTGTTACTGTGAACCTCGCGTTCTGTTTCCTATCCAGTTCTCTCTCTGTGTTACTGTGAACCTCGCGTTCTGTTTCCTGTCCAGTTCTCTCTCTGTGTTACTGTGAACCACGCGTTCTGTTTCCTGTCCAGTTCTCTCTCTCTGTGTTACTGTGAACCACGCGTTCTGTTTCCTGTCCAGTTCTCTCTCTGTGTTACTGTGAACCACGCGTTCTGTTTCCTGTCCAGTTCTCTCTCTGTGTTACTAACTGTGAACCTCGCTATCTGTTTCCTGTCCAGTTCTCTCTCTGTGTTACTGTGAACCACGCGTTCTGTTTCCTGTCCAGTTCTCTCTCTGTGTTACTAACTGTGAACCACTCGTTCTGTTTCCTGTCCAGTTCTCTCTCTGTGTTACTGTGAACCAATCGTTCTGTTTCCTGTCCAGTTCTCTCTCTGTGTTACTGTGAACCACGCGTTCTGTTTCCTGTCCAGTTCTCTCTCTCTGTATTACTGTGAACCACGCGTTCTGTTTCCTGTCCAGTACATCTCTCTGTGTTACTGTGAACCACGCGTTCTGTTTCCTGTCCAGTTTTCTCTCTGTGTTACTGTGAACCACGCGTTCTGTTTCCTGTCCAGGTCACTCTCTGTGTTACTGTGAACCTCGCGTTCTGTTTCCTGTCTAGTTCTCTCTCTGTGTTCCGGTGAACCACGCATTCTGTTTCCTGTCCAGTTCTCTCTGTGTTACTGTGAACCACGTGTTCTGTTTCCTGTCCAGTTCTCTCTCTGTGTTACTGTGAACCACGCGTTCTGTTTCCTGTCCAGTTCACTCTCTGTGTTACTAACTGTGAACCACGCGTTCTGTTTCCTGTCCAGTTCTCTCTCTGTGTTACTGTGAACCTCGCGTTCCGTTTCCTATCCAGTTCTCTCTCTGTGTTACTGTGAACCTCGCGTTCTGTTTCCTGTCCAGTTCTCTCTCTGTGTTACTGTGAACCACGCGTTCTGTTTCCTGTCCAGTACTCTCTCTCTGTGTTACTGTGAACCAAGCGTTCTGTTTCCTGTCCAGTTCTCTCTCTGTGTTACTAACTGTGAACCTCGCGTTCTGTTTCCTGTCCAGTTCTCTCTCTGTGTTACTGTGAACCACGCGTTCTGTTTCCTGTCCAGTTCTCTCTCTGTGTTACTAAATGTGAACCTCGCTATCTGTTTCCTGTCCAGTTCTCTCTCTGTGTTACTGTGAACCACGCGTTCTGTTTCCTGTCCAGTTCTCTCTCTGTGTTACTAACTGTGAACCACGCGTTCTGTTTCCTGTCCAGTTCTCTCTCTGTGTTACTGTGAACCACGCGTTCTGTTTCCTGTCCAGTTCTCTCTCTGTGTTACTAACTGTGAACCTCGCGTTCTGTTTCCTGTCCAGTTCTCTCTCTGTGTTACTGTGAACCTCGCGCTCTGTTTCCTGTCCAGTTCTCTCTCTGTGTTACTAACTGTGAACCACGCGTTCTGTTTCCTGTCCAGTTCTCGCTCTGTGTTACTGTGAACCACGCGTTCTGTTTCCTGTCCAGTTCTCTCTCTGTGTTACTAACTGTGAACCTCGCGTTCTGTTTCCTGTCCAGTTCTCTCTCTGTGTTCCTAACTGTGAACCACGCGTTCTGTTTCCTGTCCAGTTCTCTCTCTGTGTTACTGTGAACCACGCATTCTGTTTCCTGTCCAGTTCTCTCTCTGTGTTACTGTGAACCACGCGTTCTGTTTCCTGTCCAGTTCTCTCTCTGTGTTACTAACTGTGAACCACGCGTTCTGTTTCCTGTCCAGTTCTCTCTCTGTGTTACTGTGAACCACGCGTTCTGTTTCCTGTCCAGCTCTTTCTCTCTGTATTACTTTGAACCATGCGTTCTGTTTCCTGTCCAGTTCTCTCTCTGTGTTACTAACTGTGAACCATGCGTTCTGTTTCCTGTCCAGTTTTCTCTCTGTGTTACTGTGAACCTCGCGCTCTGTTTCCTGTCCAGTTCTCTCTCTGTGTTACTAACTGTGAACCACGCGTTCTGTTTCCTGTCCAGTTCTCTCTCTGTGTTACTGTGAACCACGCGTTCTGTTTCCTGTCCAGTTCTCTCTCTGTGTTACTGTGAACCACGCGTTCTGTTTCCTGTCCAGTTCTCTCTCTGTTTTTATGTGAACCACGCGTTCTGTTTCCTGACCAGTTCTCTCTCTGTGTTACTAACTGTGAACCACGCGTTCTGTTTCCTGTCCAGTTCTCTCTCTGTGTTACTGTGAACCACGCGTTCTGTTTCCTGTCCAGTTCTCTCTCTGTGTTACTAACTGTGAACCTCGCGTTCTGTTTCCTGTCCAGTTCTCTCTCTGTGTTACTGTGAACCACGCGTTCTGTTTCCTGTCCAGTTCTCTCTCTGTGTTACTAACTGTGAACCACGCGTTCTGTTTCCTGTCCAGTTCTCTCTCTGTGTTACTGTGAACCACGCGTTCTGTTTCCTGTCCAGTTTTCTCTCTGTGTTACTGTGAACCTCGCGCTCTGTTTCCTGTCCAGTTCTCTCTCTGTGTTACTAACTGTGAACCACGCGTTCTGTTTCCTGTCCAGTTCTCTCTCTGTGTTACTGTGAACCACGCGTTCTGTTTCCTGTCCAGTTTTCTCTCTGTGTTACTGTGAACCACGCGTTCTGTTTCCTGTCCAGATCTCTCTCTGTGTTACTGTGAACCTCGCGTTCTGTTTCCTATCCAGTTCTCTCTCTGTGTTACTGTGACCCTCGCGTTCTGTTTCCTGTCCAGTTCTCTCTCTGTGTTACTGTGAACCACGCGTTCTGTTTCCTGTCCAGTTCTCTCTCTCTGTGTTACTGTGAACCACGCGTTCTGTTTCCTGTCCAGTTCTCTCTCTGTGTTACTAACTGTGAACCTCGCATTCTGTTTCCTGTCCAGTTCTCTCTCTGTGTTACTGTGAACCACGCGTTCTGTTTCCTGTCCAGTTCTCTCTCTGTGTTACTAACTGTGAACCTCGCTATCTGTTTCCTGTCCAGTTCTCTCTCTGTGTTACTGTGAACCACGCGTTCTGTTTCCTGTCCAGTTCTCTCTCTGTGTTACTAACTGTGAACCACTCGTTCTGTTTCCTGTCCAGTTCTCTCTCTGTGTTACTGTGAACCAATCGTTCTGTTTCCTGTCCAGTTCTCTCTCTGTGTTACTGTGAACCACGCGTTCTGTTTCCTGTCCAGTTCTCTCTCTGTATTACTGTGAACCACGCGTTCTGTTTCCTGTCCAGTACTCTCTCTGTGTTACTGTGAACCACGCGTTCTGTTTCCTGTCCAGTTTTCTCTCTGTGTTACTGTGAACCACGCGTTCTGTTTCCTGTCCAGGTCACTCTCTGTGTTACTGTGAACCTCGCGTTCTGTTTCCTGTCTAGTTCTCTCTCTGTGTTCCGGTGAACCACGCATTCTGTTTCCTGTCCAGTTCTCTCTGTGTTACTGTGAACCACGTGTTCTGTTTCCTGTCCAGTTCACTCTCTGTGTTACTGTGAACCACGCGTTCTGTTTCCTGTCCAGTTCTCTCTCTGTGTTACTGTGAACCTCGCGTTCTGTTTCCTATCCAGTTCTCTCTCTGTGTTACTGTGAACCTCGCGTTCTGTTTCCTGTCCAGTTCTCTCTCTGTGTTACTGTGAACCACGCGTTCTGTTTCCTGTCCAGTTCTCTCTCTCTGTGTTACTGTGAACCACGCGTTCTGTTTCCTGTCCAGTTCTCTCTCTGTGTTACTAACTGTGAACCACGCGTTCTGTTTCCTGTCCAGTTCTCTCTCTGTGTTACTGTGAACCACGCGTTCTGTTTCCTGTCCAGTTCTCTCTCTGTGTTACTGTGAACCACGCGTTCTGTTTCCTGTCCAGTTCTCTCTCTGTGTTTACTGTGAACCACGCGTTCTGTTTCCTGTCCAGTTCATCTCTCTGTGTTACTAACTGTGAACCACGCGTTCTGTTTCCTGTCCAGTTCTCTCTCTGTGTTACTGTGAACCACGCGTTCTGTTTCCTGTCCAGGTCTCTCTCTGTGTTACTGTGAACCTCGCGTTCTGTTTCCTGTCTAGTTCTCTCTCTGTGTTCCGGTGAACCACGCATTCTGTTTCCTGTCCAGTTCTCTCTGTGTTACTGTGAACCACGTGTTCTGTTTCCTGTCCAGTTCTCTCTCTGTGTTACTGTGAACCACGCGTTCTGTTTCCTGTCCAGTTCACTCTCTGTGTTACTAACTGTGAACCACGCGTTCTGTTTCCTGTCCAGTTCTCTCTCTGTGTTACTGTGAACCTCGCGTTCCGTTTCCTATCCAGTTCTCTCTCTGTGTTACTGTGAACCTCGCGTTCTGTTTCCTGTCCAGTTCTCTCTCTGTGTTACTGTGAACCACGCGTTCTGTTTCCTGTCCAGTTCTCTCTCTCTGTGTTACTGTGAACCAAGCGTTCTGTTTCCTGTCCAGTTCTCTCTCTGTGTTACTAACTGTGAACCTCGCGTTCTGTTTCCTGTCCAGTTCTCTCTCTGTGTTACTGTGAACCACGCGTTCTGTTTCCTGTCCAGTTCTCTCTCTGTGTTACTAACTGTGAACCTCGCTATCTGTTTCCTGTCCAGTTCTCTCTCTGTGTTACTGTGAACCACGCGTTCTGTTTCCTGTCCAGTTCTCTCTCTGTGTTACTAACTGTGAACCACGCGTTCTGTTTCCTGTCCAGTTCTCTCTCTGTGTTACTGTGAACCACGCGTTCTGTTTCCTGTCCAGTTCTCTCTCTGTGTTACTAACTGTGAACCTCGCGTTCTGTTTCCTGTCCAGTTCTCTCTCTGTGTTACTGTGAACCTCGCGCTCTGTTTCCTGTCCAGTTCTCTCTCTGTGTTACTAACTGTGAACCACGCGTTCTGTTTCCTGTCCAGTTCTCGCTCTGTGTTACTGTGAACCACGCGTTCTGTTTCCTGTCCAGTTCTCTCTCTGTGTTACTAACTGTGAACCTCGCGTTCTGTTTCCTGTCCAGGTCACTCTCTGTGTTACTGTGAACCTCGCGTTCTGTTTCCTGTCTAGTTCTCTCTCTGTGTTCCGGTGAACCACGCATTCTGTTTCCTGTCCAGTTCTCTCTGTGTTACTGTGAACCACGTGTTCTGTTTCCTGTCCAGTTCACTCTCTGTGTTACTGTGAACCACGCGTTCTGTTTCCTGTCCAGCTCTCTCTCTGTGTTACTGTGAACCTCGCGTTCTGTTTCCTATCCAGTTCTCTCTCTGTGTTACTGTGAACCTCGCGTTCTGTTTCCTGTCCAGTTCTCTCTCTGTGTTACTGTGAACCACGCGTTCTGTTTCCTGTCCAGTTCTCTCTCTCTGTGTTACTGTGAACCACGCGTTCTGTTTCCTGTCCAGTTCTCTCTCTGTGTTACTAACTGTGAACCACTCGTTCTGTTTCCTGTCCAGTTCTCTCTCTGTGTTACTGTGAACCAATCGTTCTGTTTCCTGTCCAGTTCTCTCTCTGTGTTACTGTGAACCACGCGTTCTGTTTCCTGTCCAGTTCTCTCTCTCTGTATTACTGTGAACCACGCGTTCTGTTTCCTGTCCAGTACATCTCTCTGTGTTACTGTGAACCACGCGTTCTGTTTCCTGTCCAGTTTTCTCTCTGTGTTACTGTGAACCACGCGTTCTGTTTCCTGTCCAGGTCACTCTCTGTGTTACTGTGAACCTCGCGTTCTGTTTCCTGTCTAGTTCTCTCTCTGTGTTCCGGTGAACCACGCATTCTGTTTCCTGTCCAGTTCTCTCTGTGTTACTGTGAACCACGTGTTCTGTTTCCTGTCCAGTTCTCTCTCTGTGTTACTGTGAACCACGCGTTCTGTTTCCTGTCCAGTTCACTCTCTGTGTTACTAACTGTGAACCACGCGTTCTGTTTCCTGTCCAGTTCTCTCTCTGTGTTACTGTGAACCTCGCGTTCCGTTTCCTATCCAGTTCTCTCTCTGTGTTACTGTGAACCTCGCGTTCTGTTTCCTGTCCAGTTCTCTCTCTGTGTTACTGTGAACCACGCGTTCTGTTTCCTGTCCAGTTCTCTCTCTCTGTGTTACTGTGAACCAAGCGTTCTGTTTCCTGTCCAGTTCTCTCTCTGTGTTACTAACTGTGAACCTCGCGTTCTGTTTCCTGTCCAGTTCTCTCTCTGTGTTACTGTGAACCACGCGTTCTGTTTCCTGTCCAGTTCTCTCTCTGTGTTACTAAATGTGAACCTCGCGTATCTGTTTCCTGTCCAGTTCTCTCTCTGTGTTACTGTGAACCACGCGTTCTGTTTCCTGTCCAGTTCTCTCTCTGTGTTACTAACTGTGAACCACGCGTTCTGTTTCCTGTCCAGTTCTCTCTCTGTGTTACTGTGAACCACGCGTTCTGTTTCCTGTCCAGTTCTCTCTCTGTGTTACTAACTGTGAACCTCGCGTTCTGTTTCCTGTCCAGTTCTCTCTCTGTGTTACTGTGAACCTCGCGCTCTGTTTCCTGTCCAGTTCTCTCTCTGTGTTACTAACTGTGAACCACGCGTTCTGTTTCCTGTCCAGTTCTCGCTCTGTGTTACTGTGAACCACGCGTTCTGTTTCCTGTCCAGTTCTCTCTCTGTGTTACTAACTGTGAACCTCGCGTTCTGTTTCCTGTCCAGTTCTCTCTCTGTGTTCCTAACTGTGAACCACGCGTTCTGTTTCCTGTCCAGTTCTCTCTCTGTGTTACTGTGAACCACGCATTCTGTTTCCTGTCCAGTTCTCTCTCTGTGTTACTGTGAACCACGCGTTCTGTTTCCTGTCCAGTTCTCTCTCTGTGTTACTAACTGTGAACCACGCGTTCTGTTTCCTGTCCAGTTCTCTCTCTGTGTTACTGTGAACCACGCGTTCTGTTTCCTGTCCAGCTCTTTCTCTCTGTATTACTTTGAACCATGCGTTCTGTTTCCTGTCCAGTTCTCTCTCTGTGTTACTAACTGTGAACCATGCGTTCTGTTTCCTGTCCAGTTTTCTCTCTGTGTTACTGTGAACCTCGCGCTCTGTTTCCTGTCCAGTTCTCTCTCTGTGTTACTAACTGTGAACCACGCGTTCTGTTTCCTGTCCAGTTCTCTCTCTGTGTTACTGTGAACCACGCGTTCTGTTTCCTGTCCAGTTCTCTCTCTGTGTTACTGTGAACCACGCGTTCTGTTTCCTGTCCAGTTCTCTCTCTGTTTTTATGTGAACCACGCGTTCTGTTTCCTGACCAGTTCTCTCTCTGTGTTACTAACTGTGAACCACGCGTTCTGTTTCCTGTCCAGTTCTCTCTCTGTGTTACTGTGAACCACGCGTTCTGTTTCCTGTCCAGTTCTCTCTCTGTGTTACTAACTGTGAACCTCGCGTTCTGTTTCCTGTCCAGTTCTCTCTCTGTGTTACTGTGAACCACGCGTTCTGTTTCCTGTCCAGTTCTCTCTCTGTGTTACTAACTGTGAACCACGCGTTCTGTTTCCTGTCCAGTTCTCTCTCTGTGTTACTGTGAACCACGCGTTCTGTTTCCTGTCCAGTTTTCTCTCTGTGTTACTGTGAACCTCGCGCTCTGTTTCCTGTCCAGTTCTCTCTCTGTGTTACTAACTGTGAACCACGCGTTCTGTTTCCTGTCCAGTTCTCTCTCTGTGTTACTGTGAACCACGCGTTCTGTTTCCTGTCCAGTTTTCTCTCTGTGTTACTGTGAACCACGCGTTCTGTTTCCTGTCCAGATCTCTCTCTGTGTTACTGTGAACCTCGCGTTCTGTTTCCTATCCAGTTCTCTCTCTGTGTTACTGTGACCCTCGCGTTCTGTTTCCTGTCCAGTTCTCTCTCTGTGTTACTGTGAACCACGCGTTCTGTTTCCTGTCCAGTTCTCTCTCTCTGTGTTACTGTGAACCACGCGTTCTGTTTCCTGTCCAGTTCTCTCTCTGTGTTACTAACTGTGAACCTCGCATTCTGTTTCCTGTCCAGTTCTCTCTCTGTGTTACTGTGAACCACGCGTTCTGTTTCCTGTCCAGTTCTCTCTCTGTGTTACTAACTGTGAACCTCGCTATCTGTTTCCTGTCCAGTTCTCTCTCTGTGTTACTGTGAACCACGCGTTCTGTTTCCTGTCCAGTTCTCTCTCTGTGTTACTAACTGTGAACCACTCGTTCTGTTTCCTGTCCAGTTCTCTCTCTGTGTTACTGTGAACCAATCGTTCTGTTTCCTGTCCAGTTCTCTCTCTGTGTTACTGTGAACCACGCGTTCTGTTTCCTGTCCAGTTCTCTCTCTGTATTACTGTGAACCACGCGTTCTGTTTCCTGTCCAGTACTCTCTCTGTGTTACTGTGAACCACGCGTTCTGTTTCCTGTCCAGTTTTCTCTCTGTGTTACTGTGAACCACGCGTTCTGTTTCCTGTCCAGGTCACTCTCTGTGTTACTGTGAACCTCGCGTTCTGTTTCCTGTCTAGTTCTCTCTCTGTGTTCCGGTGAACCACGCATTCTGTTTCCTGTCCAGTTCTCTCTGTGTTACTGTGAACCACGTGTTCTGTTTCCTGTCCAGTTCACTCTCTGTGTTACTGTGAACCACGCGTTCTGTTTCCTGTCCAGCTCTCTCTCTGTGTTACTGTGAACCTCGCGTTCTGTTTCCTATCCAGTTCTCTCTCTGTGTTACTGTGAACCTCGCGTTCTGTTTCCTGTCCAGTTCTCTCTCTGTGTTACTGTGAACCACGCGTTCTGTTTCCTGTCCAGTTCTCTCTCTCTGTGTTACTGTGAACCACGCGTTCTGTTTCCTGTCCAGTTCTCTCTCTGTGTTACTAACTGTGAACCTCGCGTTCTGTTTCCTGTCCAGTTCTCTCTCTGTGTTACTGTGAACCACGCGTTCTGTTTCCTGTCCAGTTCTCTCTCTGTGTTACTAACTGTGAACCTCGCTATCTGTTTCCTGTCCAGTTCTCTCTCTGTGTTACTGTGAACCACGTGTTCTGTTTCCTGTCCAGTTCTCTCTCTGTGTTACTAACTGTGAACCACTCGTTTTGTTTCCTGTCCAGTTCTCTCTCTGTGTTACTGTGAACCACGCGTTCTGTTTCCTGTCCAGTTCTCTCTCTGTGTTACTGTGAACCACGCGTTCTGTTTCCTGTCCAGTTCTCTCTCTCTGTATTACTGTGAACCACGCGTTCTGTTTCCTGTCCAGTACTCTCTCTGTGTTACTGTGAACCACGCGTTCTGTTTCCTGTCCAGTTCTCTCTCTGTGTTACTGTGAACCACGCGTTCTGTTTCCTGTCCAGTTCTCTCTCTCTGTGTTACTGTGAACCACGCGTTCTGTTTCCTGTCCAGTTCTCTCTCTGTGTTACTAACTGTGATCCTCGCGTTCTGTTTCCTGTCCAGTTCTCTCTCTGTGTTACTGTGAACCACGCGTTCTGTTTCCTGTCCAGTTCTCTCTCTGTGTTACTAACTGTGAACCTCGCTATCTGTTTCCTGTCCAGTTGTCTCTCTGTGTTACTGTGAACCACGCGTTCTGTTTCCTGTCCAGTTCTCTCTCTGTGTTACTAACTGTGAACCACTCGTTCTGTTTCCTGTCCAGTTCTCTCTCTGTGTTACTGTGAACCACGCGTTCTGTTTCCTGTCCAGTTCTCTCTCTGTGTTACTGTGAACCACGCGTTCTGTTTCCTGTCCAGTTCTCTCTCTCTGTATTACTGTGAACCACGCGTTCTGTTTCCTGTCCAGTACTCTCTCTGTGTTACTGTGAACCACGCGTTCTGTTTCCTGTCCAGTTTTCTCTCTGTGTTACTGTGAACCACGCGTTCTGTTTCCTGTCCAGTTCACTCTCTGTGTTACTGTGAACCTCGCGTTCTGTTTCCTGTCTAGTTCTCTCTCTGTGTTCCGGTGAACCACGCGTTCTGTTTCCTGTCCAGTTCTCTCTGTGTTACTGTGAACCACGTGTTGTTTCCTGTCCAGTTCTCTCTCTGTGTTACTGTGAACCACGCGTTCTGTTTCCTGTCCAGTTCACTCTCTGTGTTACTAACTGTGAACCACGCGTTCTGTTTCCTGTCCAGTTCTCTCTCTGTGTTACTAACTGTGAACCACGCGTTCTGTTTCCTGTCCAGTTTCTCTCTGTGTTACTAACTGTGAACCACACGTTCTGTTTCCTGTCCAGTTCTCTCTGTGTTACTGTGAACCACGCATTTTGTTTCCTGTCCAGCTCTCCTTGTGTTACTAACTGTGAACCACGCGTTCTGTTTCCTGTCCAGTTCTCTCTCTGTGTTACTGTGAACCACACGTTCTGTTTCCTGTCCAGTTCTCTCTCTGTGTTACTGTGAACCACACGTTCTGTTTCCTGTCCAGTTCTCTCTCTGTGTTACTGTGAACCACGCGTTCTGTTTCCTGTCCAGTTCTCTCTCTGTGTTACTGTGAACCTCGCGTTCTGTTTCCTATCCAGTTCTCTCTCTGTGTTACTGTGAACCTCGCGTTCTGTTTCCTGTCCAGTTCTCTCTCTGTGTTACTGTGAACCACGCGTTCTGTTTCCTGTCCAGTTCTCTCTCTCTGTGTTACTGTGAACCACGCGTTCTGTTTCCTGTCCAGTTCTCTCTCTGTGTTACTAACTGTGAACCTCGCGTTCTGTTTCCTGTCCAGTTCTCTCTCTGTGTTACTGTGAACCACGCGTTCTGTTTCCTGTCCAGTTCTCTCTCTGTGTTACTAACTGTGAACCTCGCTATCTGTTTCCTGTCCAGTTCTCTCTCTGTGTTACTGTGAACCACGCGTTCTGTTTCCTGTCCAGTTCTCTCTCTGTGTTACTAACTGTGAACCACTCGTTTTGTTTCCTGTCCAGTTCTCTCTCTGTGTTACTGTGAACCACGCGTTCTGTTTCCTGTCCAGTTCTCTCTCTGTGTTACTGTGAACCACGCGTTCTGTTTCCTGTCCAGTTCTCTCTCTCTGTATTACTGTGAACCACGCGTTCTGTTTCCTGTCCAGTACTCTCTCTGTGTTACTGTGAACCACGCGTTCTGTTTCCTGTCCAGTTCTCTCTCTGTGTTACTGTGAACCACGCGTTCTGTTTCCTGTCCAGTTCTCTCTCTCTGTGTTACTGTGAACCACGCGTTCTGTTTCCTGTCCAGTTCTCTCTCTGTGTTACTAACTGTGATCCTCGCGTTCTGTTTCCTGTCCAGTTCTCTCTCTGTGTTACTGTGAACCACGCGTTCTGTTTCCTGTCCAGTTCTCTCTCTGTGTTACTAACTGTGAACCTCGCTATCTGTTTCCTGTCCAGTTCTCTCTCTGTGTTACTGTGAACCACGCGTTCTGTTTCCTGTCCAGTTCTCTCTCTGTGTTACTAACTGTGAACCACTCGTTCTGTTTCCTGTCCAGTTCTCTCTCTGTGTTACTGTGAACCACGCGTTCTGTTTCCTGTCCAGTTCTCTCTCTGTGTTACTGTGAACCACGCGTTCTGTTTCCTGTCCAGTTCTCTCTCTCTGTATTACTGTGAACCACGCGTTCTGTTTCCTGTCCAGTACTCTCTCTGTGTTACTGTGAACCACGCGTTCTGTTTCCTGTCCAGTTCACTCTCTGTGTTACTGTGAACCTCGCGTTCTGTTTCCTGTCTAGTACTCTCTCTGTGTTCCGGTGAACCACGCGTTCTGTTTCCTGTCCAGTTCTCTCTGTGTTACTGTGAACCACGTGTTGTTTCCTGTCCAGTTCTCTCTCTGTGTTACTGTGAACCACGCGTTCTGTTTCCTGTCCAGTTCACTCTCTGTGTTACTAACTGTGAACCACGCGTTCTGTTTCCTGTCCAGTTCTCTCTCTGTGTTACTAACTGTGAACCACGCGTTCTGTTTCCTGTCCAGTTTCTCTCTGTGTTACTAACTGTGAACCACACGTTCTGTTTCCTGTCCAGTTCTCTCTGTGTTACTGTGAACCACGCATTTTGTTTCCTGTCCAGCTCTCCTTGTGTTACTAACTGTGAACCACGCGTTCTGTTTCCTGTCCAGTTCTCTCTCTGTGTTACTGTGAACCACACGTTCTGTTTCCTGTCCAGTTCTCTCTCTGTGTTACTGTGAACCACACGTTCTGTTTCCTGTCCAGTTCTCTCTCTGTGTTACTGTGAACCACGCGTTCTGTTTCCTGTCCAGTTCTCTCTCTGTGTTACTGTGAACCTCGCGTTCTGTTTCCTATCCAGTTCTCTCTCTGTGTTACTGTGAACCTCGCGTTCTGTTTCCTGTCCAGTTCTCTCTCTGTGTTACTGTGAACCACGCGTTCTGTTTCCTGTCCAGTTCTCTCTCTCTGTGTTACTGTGAACCACGCGTTCTGTTTCCTGTCCAGTTCTCTCTCTGTGTTACTAACTGTGAACCTCGCGTTCTGTTTCCTGTCCAGTTCTCTCTCTGTGTTACTGTGAACCACGCGTTCTGTTTCCTGTCCAGTTCTCTCTCTGTGTTACTAACTGTGAACCTCGCTATCTGTTTCCTGTCCAGTTCTCTCTCTGTGTTACTGTGAACCACGCGTTCTGTTTCCTGTCCAGTTCTCTCTCTGTGTTACTAACTGTGAACCACTCGTTTTGTTTCCTGTCCAGTTCTCTCTCTGTGTTACTGTGAACCACGCGTTCTGTTTCCTGTCCAGTTCTCTCTCTGTGTTACTGTGAACCACGCGTTCTGTTTCCTGTCCAGTTCTCTCTCTCTGTATTACTGTGAACCACGCGTTCTGTTTCCTGTCCAGTACTCTCTCTGTGTTACTGTGAACCACGCGTTCTGTTTCCTGTCCAGTTCTCTCTCTGTGTTACTGTGAACCACGCGTTCTGTTTCCTGTCCAGTTCTCTCTCTCTGTGTTACTGTGAACCACGCGTTCTGTTTCCTGTCCAGTTCTCTCTCTGTGTTACTAACTGTGATCCTCGCGTTCTGTTTCCTGTCCAGTTCTCTCTCTGTGTTACTGTGAACCACGCGTTCTGTTTCCTGTCCAGTTCTCTCTCTGTGTTACTAACTGTGAACCACTCGTTCTGTTTCCTGTCCAGTTCTCTCTCTGTGTTACTGTGAACCACGCGTTCTGTTTCCTGTCCAGTTCTCTCTCTGTGTTACTGTGAACCACGCGTTCTGTTTCCTGTCCAGTTCTCTCTCTCTGTATTACTGTGAACCACGCGTTCTGTTTCCTGTCCAGTACTCTCTCTGTGTTACTGTGAACCACGCGTTCTGTTTCCTGTCCAGTTTTCTCTCTGTGTTACTGTGAACCACGCGTTCTGTTTCCTGTCCAGTTCACTCTCTGTGTTACTGTGAACCTCGCGTTCTGTTTCCTGTCTAGTTCTCTCTCTGTGTTCCGGTGAACCACGCGTTCTGTTTCCTGTCCAGTTCTCTCTGTGTTACTGTGAACCACGTGTTGTTTCCTGTCCAGTTCTCTCTCTGTGTTACTGTGAACCACGCGTTCTGTTTCCTGTCCAGTTCACTCTCTGTGTTACTAACTGTGAACCACGCGTTCTGTTTCCTGTCCAGTTCTCTCTCTGTGTTACTAACTGTGAACCACGCGTTCTGTTTCCTGTCCAGTTTCTCTCTGTGTTACTAACTGTGAACCACACGTTCTGTTTCCTGTCCAGTTCTCTCTGTGTTACTGTGAACCACGCATTTTGTTTCCTGTCCAGCTCTCCTTGTGTTACTAACTGTGAACCACGCGTTCTGTTTCCTGTCCAGTTCTCTCTCTGTGTTACTGTGAACCACACGTTCTGTTTCCTGTCCAGTTCTCTCTCTGTGTTACTGTGAACGACGCGTTCTGTTTCCTGTCCAGTTCTCTCTCTGTGTTACTAACTGTGAACCTCGTGTTCTGTTTCCTGTCCAGTTCTCTCTCTGTGTTACTGTGAACCTCGCGTTCTGTTTCCTGTCCAGTTCTCTCTCTGTGTTACTAACTGTGAACCTCGCGTTCTGTTTCCTGTCCAGTTTCTCTCTGTGTTACTAACTGTGAACCACACGTTCTGTTTCCTGTCCAGTTCTCTCTGTGTTACTGTGAACCACGCATTCTGTTTCCTGTCCAGCTCTCCTTGTGTTACTAACTGTGAACCACGCGTTCTGTTTCCTGTCCAGTTCTCTCTCTGTGTTACTGTGAACCACGCGTTCTGTTTCCTGTCCAGTTCTCTCTCTGTGTTACTAACTGTGAACCACGCGTTCTGTTTCCTGTCCAGTTCTCTCTCTGTGTTACTGTGAACCACGCGTTCTGTTTCCTGTCCAGTTCTCTCTGTGTTACTAACTGTGAACCACGCGTTCTGTTTCCTGTCCAGTCTCTCTCTGTGTTACTGTGAACCTCGCGTTCTGTTTCCTGTCCAGTTCTCTCTCTGTGTTACTAACTGTGAACCTCGCGTTCTGTTTCCTGTCCAGTTCTCTCTCTGTATTACTAACTGTGAACCACGCGTTCTGTTTCCTGTCCAGTTCTCTCTCTGTGTTACTAACTGTGAACCACGCGTTCTGTTTCCTGTCCAGTTCTCTCTCTGTGTTACTGTGAACCACGCGTTCTGTTTCCTGTCCAGTTCTCTCTCTGTGTTACTAACTGTGAACCACGCATTCTGTTTCCTGTCCAGTTCTCTCTCTGTGTTACTGTGAACCACGCGTTCTGTTTTCTGTCCAGCTCTTTCTCTCTGTATTACTTTGAACCATGCGTTCTGTTTCCTGTCCAGTTCTCTCTCTGTGTTACTAACTGTGAACCATGCGTTCTGTTTCCTGTCCAGTTTTCTCTCTGTGTTACTGTGAACCTCGCGCTCTGTTTCCTGTCCAGTTCTCTCTCTGTGTTACTAACTGTGAACCACGCGTTCTGTTTCCTGTCCAGTTCTCTCTCTGTGTTACTGTGAACCACGCGTTCTGTTTCCTGTCCAGTTCTCTCTCTGTGTTACTGTGAACCACGCGTTCTGTTTCCTGTCCAGTTCTCTCTCTGTTTTTATGTGAACCACGCGTTCTGTTTCCTGACCAGTTCTCTCTCTGTGTTACTAACTGTGAACCACGCGTTCTGTTTCCTGTCCAGTTCTCTCTCTGTGTTACTGTGAACCACGCGTTCTGTTTCCTGTCCAGTTCACTCTCTGTGTTACTAACTGTGAACCACGCGTTCTGTTTCCTGTCCAGTTCTCTCTCTGTGTTACTAACTGTGAACCACGCGTTCTGTTTCCTGTCCAGTTTCTCTCTGTGTTACTAACTGTGAACCACACGTTCTGTTTCCTGTCCAGTTCTCTCTGTGTTACTGTGAACCACGCATTTTGTTTCCTGTCCAGCTCTCCTTGTGTTACTAACTGTGAACCACGCGTTCTGTTTCCTGTCCAGTTCTCTCTCTGTGTTACTGTGAACCACACGTTCTGTTTCCTGTCCAGTTCTCTCTCTGTGTTACTGTGAACGACGCGTTCTGTTTCCTGTCCAGTTCTCTCTCTGTGTTACTAACTGTGAACCTCGTGTTCTGTTTCCTGTCCAGTTCTCTCTCTGTGTTACTGTGAACCTCGCGTTCTGTTTCCTGTCCAGTTCTCTCTCTGTGTTACTAACTGTGAACCTCGCGTTCTGTTTCCTGTCCAGTTTCTCTCTGTGTTACTAACTGTGAACCACACGTTCTGTTTCCTGTCCAGTTCTCTCTGTGTTACTGTGAACCACGCATTCTGTTTCCTGTCCAGCTCTCCTTGTGTTACTAACTGTGAACCACGCGTTCTGTTTCCTGTCCAGTTCTCTCTCTGTGTTACTGTGAACCACGCGTTCTGTTTCCTGTCCAGTTCTCTCTCTGTGTTACTAACTGTGAACCACGCGTTCTGTTTCCTGTCCAGTTCTCTCTCTGTGTTACTGTGAACCACGCGTTCTGTTTCCTGTCCAGTTCTCTCTGTGTTACTAACTGTGAACCACGCGTTCTGTTTCCTGTCCAGTCTCTCTCTGTGTTACTGTGAACCTCGCGTTCTGTTTCCTGTCCAGTTCTCTCTCTGTGTTACTAACTGTGAACCTCGCGTTCTGTTTCCTGTCCAGTTCTCTCTCTGTATTACTAACTGTGAACCACGCGTTCTGTTTCCTGTCCAGTTCTCTCTCTGTGTTACTAACTGTGAACCACGCGTTCTGTTTCCTGTCCAGTTCTCTCTCTGTGTTACTGTGAACCACGCGTTCTGTTTCCTGTCCAGTTCTCTCTCTGTGTTACTAACTGTGAACCACGCATTCTGTTTCCTGTCCAGTTCTCTCTCTGTGTTACTGTGAACCACGCGTTCTGTTTTCTGTCCAGCTCTTTCTCTCTGTATTACTTTGAACCATGCGTTCTGTTTCCTGTCCAGTTCTCTCTCTGTGTTACTAACTGTGAACCATGCGTTCTGTTTCCTGTCCAGTTTTCTCTCTGTGTTACTGTGAACCTCGCGCTCTGTTTCCTGTCCAGTTCTCTCTCTGTGTTACTAACTGTGAACCACGCGTTCTGTTTCCTGTCCAGTTCTCTCTCTGTGTTACTGTGAACCACGCGTTCTGTTTCCTGTCCAGTTCTCTCTCTGTGTTACTGTGAACCACGCGTTCTGTTTCCTGTCCAGTTCTCTCTCTGTTTTTATGTGAACCACGCGTTCTGTTTCCTGACCAGTTCTCTCTCTGTGTTACTAACTGTGAACCACGCGTTCTGTTTCCTGTCCAGTTCTCTCTCTGTGTTACTGTGAACCACGCGTTCTGTTTCCTGTCCAGTTCTCTCTCTGTGTTACTAACTGTGAACCTCGCGTTCTGTTTCCTGTCCAGTTCTCTCTCTGTGTTACTGTGAACCACGCGTTCTGTTTCCTGTCCAGTTCTCTCTCTGTGTTACTAACTGTGAACCACGCGTTCTGTTTCCTGTCCAGTTCTCTCTCTGTGTTACTGTGAACCACGCGTTCTGTTTCCTGTCCAGTTCACTCTCTGTGTTACTAACTGTGAACCACGCGTTCTGTTTCCTGTCCAGTTCTCTCTCTGTGTTACTAACTGTGAACCACGCGTTCTGTTTCCTGTCCAGTTTCTCTCTGTGTTACCAACTGTGAACCACACGTTCTGTTTCCTGTCCAGTTCTCTCTGTGTTACTGTGAACCACGCATTTTGTTTCCTGTCCAGCTCTCCTTGTGTTACTAACTGTGAACCACGCGTTCTGTTTCCTGTCCAGTTCTCTCTCTGTGTTACTGTGAACCACACGTTCTGTTTCCTGTCCAGTTCTCTCTCTGTGTTACTGTGAACGACGCGTTCTGTTTCCTGTCCAGTTCTCTCTCTGTGTTACTAACTGTGAACCTCGTGTTCTGTTTCCTGTCCAGTTCTCTCTCTGTGTTACTGTGAACCTCGCGTTCTGTTTCCTGTCCAGTTCTCTCTCTGTGTTACTAACTGTGAACCTCGCGTTCTGTTTCCTGTCCAGTTTCTCTCTGTGTTACTAACTGTGAACCACACGTTCTGTTTCCTGTCCAGTTCTCTCTGTGTTACTGTGAACCACGCATTCTGTTTCCTGTCCAGCTCTCCTTGTGTTACTAACTGTGAACCACGCGTTCTGTTTCCTGTCCAGTTCTCTCTCTGTGTTACTGTGAACCACGCGTTCTGTTTCCTGTCCAGTTCTCTCTCTGTGTTACTAACTGTGAACCACGCGTTCTGTTTCCTGTCCAGTTCTCTCTCTGTGTTACTGTGAACCACGCGTTCTGTTTCCTGTCCAGTTCTCTCTGTGTTACTAACTGTGAACCACGCGTTCTGTTTCCTGTCCAGTCTCTCTCTGTGTTACTGTGAACCTCGCGTTCTGTTTCCTGTCCAGTTCTCTCTCTGTGTTACTAACTGTGAACCTCGCGTTCTGTTTCCTGTCCAGTTCTCTCTCTGTATTACTAACTGTGAACCACGCGTTCTGTTTCCTGTCCAGTTCTCTCTCTGTGTTACTAACTGTGAACCACGCGTTCTGTTTCCTGTCCAGTTCTCTCTCTGTGTTACTGTGAACCACGCGTTCTGTTTCCTGTCCAGTTCTCTCTCTGTGTTACTAACTGTGAACCACGCATTCTGTTTCCTGTCCAGTTCTCTCTCTGTGTTACTGTGAACCACGCGTTCTGTTTTCTGTCCAGCTCTTTCTCTCTGTATTACTTTGAACCATGCGTTCTGTTTCCTGTCCAGTTCTCTCTCTGTGTTACTAACTGTGAACCATGCGTTCTGTTTCCTGTCCAGTTTTCTCTCTGTGTTACTGTGAACCTCGCGCTCTGTTTCCTGTCCAGTTCTCTCTCTGTGTTACTAACTGTGAACCACGCGTTCTGTTTCCTGTCCAGTTCTCTCTCTGTGTTACTGTGAACCACGCGTTCTGTTTCCTGTCCAGTTCTCTCTCTGTGTTACTGTGAACCACGCGTTCTGTTTCCTGTCCAGTTCTCTCTCTGTTTTTATGTGAACCACGCGTTCTGTTTCCTGACCAGTTCTCTCTCTGTGTTACTAACTGTGAACCACGCGTTCTGTTTCCTGTCCAGTTCTCTCTCTGTGTTACTGTGAACCACGCGTTCTGTTTCCTGTCCAGTTCTCTCTCTGTGTTACTAACTGTGAACCTCGCGTTCTGTTTCCTGTCCAGTTCTCTCTCTGTGTTACTGTGAACCACGCGTTCTGTTTCCTGTCCAGTTCTCTCTCTGTGTTACTGTGAACCACGCGTTCTGTTTCCTGTCCAGTTCTCTCTGTGTTACTAACTGTGAACCACGCGTTCTGTTTCCTGTCCAGTCTCTCTCTGTGTTACTGTGAACCTCGCGTTCTGTTTCCTGTCCAGTTCTCTCTCTGTGTTACTAACTGTGAACCTCGCGTTCTGTTTCCTGTCCAGTTCTCTCTCTGTATTACTAACTGTGAACCACGCGTTCTGTTTCCTGTCCAGTTCTCTCTCTGTGTTACTAACTGTGAACCACGCGTTCTGTTTCCTGTCCAGTTCTCTCTCTGTGTTACTGTGAACCACGCGTTCTGTTTCCTGTCCAGTTCTCTCTCTGTGTTACTAACTGTGAACCACGCATTCTGTTTCCTGTCCAGTTCTCTCTCTGTGTTACTGTGAACCACGCGTTCTGTTTTCTGTCCAGCTCTTTCTCTCTGTATTACTTTGAACCATGCGTTCTGTTTCCTGTCCAGTTCTCTCTCTGTGTTACTAACTGTGAACCATGCGTTCTGTTTCCTGTCCAGTTTTCTCTCTGTGTTACTGTGAACCTCGCGCTCTGTTTCCTGTCCAGTTCTCTCTCTGTGTTACTAACTGTGAACCACGCGTTCTGTTTCCTGTCCAGTTCTCTCTCTGTGTTACTGTGAACCACGCGTTCTGTTTCCTGTCCAGTTCTCTCTCTGTGTTACTGTGAACCACGCGTTCTGTTTCCTGTCCAGTTCTCTCTCTGTTTTTATGTGAACCACGCGTTCTGTTTCCTGACCAGTTCTCTCTCTGTGTTACTAACTGTGAACCACGCGTTCTGTTTCCTGTCCAGTTCTCTCTCTGTGTTACTGTGAACCACGCGTTCTGTTTCCTGTCCAGTTCTCTCTCTGTGTTACTAACTGTGAACCTCGCGTTCTGTTTCCTGTCCAGTTCTCTCTCTGTGTTACTGTGAACCACGCGTTCTGTTTCCTGTCCAGTTCTCTCTCTGTGTTACTAACTGTGAACCACGCGTTCTGTTTCCTGTCCAGTTCTCTCTCTGTGTTACTGTGAACCACGCGTTCTGTTTCCTGTCCAGTTTTCTCTCTGTGTTACTGTGAACCTCGCGCTCTGTTTCCTGTCCAGTTCTCTCTCTGTGTTACTAACTGTGAACCACGCGTTCTGTTTCCTGTCCAGTTCTCTCTCTGTGTTACTGTGAACCACGCGTTCTGTTTCCTGTCCAGTTTTCTCTCTGTGTTACTGTGAACCACGCGTTCTGTTTCCTGTCCAGTTCTCTCTCTGTGTTACTGTGAACCACGCGTTTGTTTTCTTGTCCAGTTCTCTCTCTGTGTTACTGTGAACCACGCGTTCTGTTTCCTGTCCAGTTCACTCTCTGTGTTACTGTGAACCTCGCGTTCTGTTTCCTGTCTAGTTCTCTCTCTGTGTTCCGGTGAACCACGCGTTCTGTTTCCTGTCCAGTTCTCTCTGTGTTACTGTGAACCACGTGTTCTGTTTCCTGTCCAGTTCTCTCTCTGTGTTACTGTGAACCACGCGTTCTGTTTCCTGTCCAGTTCACTCTCTGTGTTACTAACTGTGAACCACGCGTTCTGTTTCCTGTCCAGTTCTCTCTCTGTGTTACTAACTGTGAACCACGCGTTCTGTTTCCTGTCCAGTTTCTCTCTGTGTTACTAACTGTGAACCACACGTTCTGTTTCCTGTCCAGTTCTCTCTGTGTTACTGTGAACCACGCATTTTGTTTCCTGTCCAGCTCTCCTTGTGTTACTAACTGTGAACCACGCGTTCTGTTTCCTGTCCAGTTCTCTCTCTGTGTTACTGTGAACCACGCGTTCTGTTTCCTGTCCAGTTCTCTCTCTGTGTTACTGTGAACGACGCGTTCTGTTTCCTGTCCAGTTCTCTCTCTGTGTTACTAACTGTGAACCTCGTGTTCTGTTTCCTGTCCAGTTCTCTCTCTGTGTTACTGTGAACCTCGCGTTCTGTTTCCTGTCCAGTTCTCTCTCTGTGTTACTAACTGTGAACCTCGCGTTCTGTTTCCTGTCCAGTTTCTCTCTGTGTTACTAACTGTGAACCACACGTTCTGTTTCCTGTCCAGTTCTCTCTGTGTTACTGTGAACCACGCATTCTGTTTCCTGTCCAGCTCTCCTTGTGTTACTAACTGTGAACCACGCGTTCTGTTTCCTGTCCAGTTCTCTCTCTGTGTTACTGTGAACCACGCGTTCTGTTTCCTGTCCAGTTCTCTCTCTGTGTTACTAACTGTGAACCTCGTGTTCTGTTTCCTGTCCAGTTCTCTCTCTGTGTTACTAACTGTGAACCACGCGTTCTGTTTCCTGTCCAGTTCTCTCTCTGTGTTACTGTGAACCACGCGTTCTGTTTCCTGTCCAGTTCTCTCTGTGTTACTAACTGTGAACCACGCGTTCTGTTTCCTGTCCAGTCTCTCTCTGTGTTACTGTGAACCTCGCGTTCTGTTTCCTGTCCAGTTCTCTCTCTGTGTTACTAACTGTGAACCTCGCGTTCTGTTTCCTGTCCAGTTCTCTCTCTGTGTTACTAACTGTGAACCACGCGTTCTGTTTCCTGTCCAGTTCTCTCTCTGTGTTACTAACTGTGAACCACGCGTTCTGTTTCCTGTCCAGTTCTCTCTCTGTGTTACTGTGAACCACGCGTTCTGTTTCCTGTCCAGTTCTCTCTCTGTGTTACTAACTGTGAACCACGCATTCTGTTTCCTGTCCAGTTCTCTCTCTGTGTTACTGTGAACCACGCGTTCTGTTTCCTGTCCAGCTCTTTCTCTCTGTATTACTTTGAACCATGCGTTCTGTTTCCTGTCCAGTTCTCTCTCTGTGTTACTAACTGTGAACCATGCGTTCTGTTTCCTGTCCAGTTTTCTCTCTGTGTTACTGTGAACCTCGCGCTCTGTTTCCTGTCCAGTTCTCTCTCTCTGTGTTACTGTGAACCACGCGTTCTGTTTCCTGTCCAGTTCTCTCTCTGTGTTACTAACTGTGATCCTCGCGTTCTGTTTCCTGTCCAGTTCTCTCTCTGTGTTACTGTGAACCACGCGTTCTGTTTCCTGTCCAGTTCTCTCTCTGTGTTACTAACTGTGAACCTCGCTATCTGTTTCCTGTCCAGTTCTCTCTCTGTGTTACTGTGAACCACGCGTTCTGTTTCCTGTCCAGTTCTCTCTCTGTGTTACTAACTGTGAACCACTCGTTCTGTTTCCTGTCCAGTTCTCTCTCTGTGTTACTGTGAACCACGCGTTCTGTTTCCTGTCCAGTTCTCTCTCTGTGTTACTGTGAACCACGCGTTCTGTTTCCTGTCCAGTTCTCTCTCTCTGTATTACTGTGAACCACGCGTTCTGTTTCCTGTCCAGTACTCTCTCTGTGTTACTGTGAACCACGCGTTCTGTTTCCTGTCCAGTTTTCTCTCTGTGTTACTGTGAACCACGCGTTCTGTTTCCTGTCCAGTTCACTCTCTGTGTTACTGTGAACCTCGCGTTCTGTTTCCTGTCTAGTTCTCTCTCTGTGTTCCGGTGAACCACGCGTTCTGTTTCCTGTCCAGTTCTCTCTGTGTTACTGTGAACCACGTGTTGTTTCCTGTCCAGTTCTCTCTCTGTGTTACTGTGAACCACGCGTTCTGTTTCCTGTCCAGTTCACTCTCTGTGTTACTAACTGTGAACCACGCGTTCTGTTTCCTGTCCAGTTCTCTCTCTGTGTTACTAACTGTGAACCACGCGTTCTGTTTCCTGTCCAGTTTCTCTCTGTGTTACTAACTGTGAACCACACGTTCTGTTTCCTGTCCAGTTCTCTCTGTGTTACTGTGAACCACGCATTTTGTTTCCTGTCCAGCTCTCCTTGTGTTACTAACTGTGAACCACGCGTTCTGTTTCCTGTCCAGTTCTCTCTCTGTGTTACTGTGAACCACGCGTTCTGTTTCCTGTCCAGTTCTCTCTCTGTGTTACTGTGAACGACGCGTTCTGTTTCCTGTCCAGTTCTCTCTCTGTGTTACTAACTGTGAACCTCGTGTTCTGTTTCCTGTCCAGTTCTCTCTCTGTGTTACTGTGAACCTCGCGTTCTGTTTCCTGTCCAGTTCTCTCTCTGTGTTACTAACTGTGAACCTCGCGTTCTGTTTCCTGTCCAGTTTCTCTCTGTGTTACTAACTGTGAACCACACGTTCTGTTTCCTGTCCAGTTCTCTCTGTGTTACTGTGAACCACGCATTCTGTTTCCTGTCCAGCTCTCCTTGTGTTACTAACTGTGAACCACGCGTTCTGTTTCCTGTCCAGTTCTCTCTCTGTGTTACTGTGAACCACGCGTTCTGTTTCCTGTCCAGTTCTCTCTCTGTGTTACTAACTGTGAACCTCGTGTTCTGTTTCCTGTCCAGTTCTCTCTCTGTGTTACTAACTGTGAACCACGCGTTCTGTTTCCTGTCCAGTTCTCTCTCTGTGTTACTGTGAACCACGCGTTCTGTTTCCTGTCCAGTTCTCTCTGTGTTACTAACTGTGAACCACGCGTTCTGTTTCCTGTCCAGTCTCTCTCTGTGTTACTGTGAACCTCGCGTTCTGTTTCCTGTCCAGTTCTCTCTCTGTGTTACTAACTGTGAACCTCGCGTTCTGTTTCCTGTCCAGTTCTCTCTCTGTGTTACTAACTGTGAACCACGCGTTCTGTTTCCTGTCCAGTTCTCTCTCTGTGTTACTAACTGTGAACCACGCGTTCTGTTTCCTGTCCAGTTCTCTCTCTGTGTTACTGTGAACCACGCGTTCTGTTTCCTGTCCAGTTCTCTCTCTGTGTTACTAACTGTGAACCACGCATTCTGTTTCCTGTCCAGTTCTCTCTCTGTGTTACTGTGAACCACGCGTTCTGTTTCCTGTCCAGCTCTTTCTCTCTGTATTACTTTGAACCATGCGTTCTGTTTCCTGTCCAGTTCTCTCTCTGTGTTACTAACTGTGAACCATGCGTTCTGTTTCCTGTCCAGTTTTCTCTCTGTGTTACTGTGAACCTCGCGCTCTGTTTCCTGTCCAGTTCTCTCTCTCTGTGTTACTGTGAACCACGCGTTCTGTTTCCTGTCCAGTTCTCTCTCTGTGTTACTAACTGTGATCCTCGCGTTCTGTTTCCTGTCCAGTTCTCTCTCTGTGTTACTGTGAACCACGCGTTCTGTTTCCTGTCCAGTTCTCTCTCTGTGTTACTAACTGTGAACCTCGCTATCTGTTTCCTGTCCAGTTCTCTCTCTGTGTTACTGTGAACCACGCGTTCTGTTTCCTGTCCAGTTCTCTCTCTGTGTTACTAACTGTGAACCACTCGTTCTGTTTCCTGTCCAGTTCTCTCTCTGTGTTACTGTGAACCACGCGTTCTGTTTCCTGTCCAGTTCTCTCTCTGTGTTACTGTGAACCACGCGTTCTGTTTCCTGTCCAGTTCTCTCTCTCTGTATTACTGTGAACCACGCGTTCTGTTTCCTGTCCAGTACTCTCTCTGTGTTACTGTGAACCACGCGTTCTGTTTCCTGTCCAGTTTTCTCTCTGTGTTACTGTGAACCACGCGTTCTGTTTCCTGTCCAGTTCACTCTCTGTGTTACTGTGAACCTCGCGTTCTGTTTCCTGTCTAGTTCTCTCTCTGTGTTCCGGTGAACCACGCGTTCTGTTTCCTGTCCAGTTCTCTCTGTGTTACTGTGAACCACGTGTTGTTTCCTGTCCAGTTCTCTCTCTGTGTTACTGTGAACCACGCGTTCTGTTTCCTGTCCAGTTCACTCTCTGTGTTACTAACTGTGAACCACGCGTTCTGTTTCCTGTCCAGTTCTCTCTCTGTGTTACTAACTGTGAACCACGCGTTCTGTTTCCTGTCCAGTTTCTCTCTGTGTTACTAACTGTGAACCACACGTTCTGTTTCCTGTCCAGTTCTCTCTGTGTTACTGTGAACCACGCATTTTGTTTCCTGTCCAGCTCTCCTTGTGTTACTAACTGTGAACCACGCGTTCTGTTTCCTGTCCAGTTCTCTCTCTGTGTTACTGTGAACCACGCGTTCTGTTTCCTGTCCAGTTCTCTCTCTGTGTTACTGTGAACGACGCGTTCTGTTTCCTGTCCAGTTCTCTCTCTGTGTTACTAACTGTGAACCTCGTGTTCTGTTTCCTGTCCAGTTCTCTCTCTGTGTTACTGTGAACCTCGCGTTCTGTTTCCTGTCCAGTTCTCTCTCTGTGTTACTAACTGTGAACCTCGCGTTCTGTTTCCTGTCCAGTTTCTCTCTGTGTTACTAACTGTGAACCACACGTTCTGTTTCCTGTCCAGTTCTCTCTGTGTTACTGTGAACCACGCATTCTGTTTCCTGTCCAGCTCTCCTTGTGTTACTAACTGTGAACCACGCGTTCTGTTTCCTGTCCAGTTCTCTCTCTGTGTTACTAACTGTGAACCACGCGTTCTGTTTCCTGTCCAGTTCTCTCTCTGTGTTACTGTGAACCACGCGTTCTGTTTCCTGTCCAGTTCTCTCTGTGTTACTAACTGTGAACCACGCGTTCTGTTTCCTGTCCAGTCTCTCTCTGTGTTACTGTGAACCTCGCGTTCTGTTTCCTGTCCAGTTCTCTCTCTGTGTTACTAACTGTGAACCTCGCGTTCTGTTTCCTGTCCAGTTCTCTCTCTGTGTTACTAACTGTGAACCACGCGTTCTGTTTCCTGTCCAGTTCTCTCTCTGTGTTACTAACTGTGAACCACGCGTTCTGTTTCCTGTCCAGTTCTCTCTCTGTGTTACTGTGAACCACGCGTTCTGTTTCCTGTCCAGTTCTCTCTCTGTGTTACTAACTGTGAACCACGCATTCTGTTTCCTGTCCAGTTCTCTCTCTGTGTTACTGTGAACCACGCGTTCTGTTTTCTGTCCAGCTCTTTCTCTCTGTATTACTTTGAACCATGCGTTCTGTTTCCTGTCCAGTTCTCTCTCTGTGTTACTAACTGTGAACCATGCGTTCTGTTTCCTGTCCAGTTTTCTCTCTGTGTTACTGTGAACCTCGCGCTCTGTTTCCTGTCCAGTTCTCTCTCTGTGTTACTAACTGTGAACCACGCGTTCTGTTTCCTGTCCAGTTCTCTCTCTGTGTTACTGTGAACCACGCGTTCTGTTTCCTGTCCAGTTCTCTCTCTGTGTTACTGTGAACCACGCGTTCTGTTTCCTGTCCAGTTCTCTCTCTGTTTTTATGTGAACCACGCGTTCTGTTTCCTGACCAGTTCTCTCTCTGTGTTACTAACTGTGAACCACGCGTTCTGTTTCCTGTCCAGTTCTCTCTCTGTGTTACTGTGAACCACGCGTTCTGTTTCCTGTCCAGTTCTCTCTCTGTGTTACTAACTGTGAACCTCGCGTTCTGTTTCCTGTCCAGTTCTCTCTCTGTGTTACTGTGAACCACGCGTTCTGTTTCCTGTCCAGTTCTCTCTCTGTGTTACTAACTGTGAACCACGCGTTCTGTTTCCTGTCCAGTTCTCTCTGTGTTACTGTGAACCACGCGTTCTGTTTCCTGTCCAGTTTTCTCTCTGTGTTACTGTGAACCTCGCGCTCTGTTTCCTGTCCAGTTCTCTCTCTGTGTTACTAACTGTGAACCACGCGTTCTGTTTCCTGTCCAGTTCTCTCTCTGTGTTACTGTGAACCACGCGTTCTGTTTCCTGTCCAGTTTTCTCTCTGTGTTACTGTGAACCACGCGTTCTGTTTCCTGTCCAGTTCTCTCTCTGTGTTACTGTGAACCACGCGTTTGTTTTCTTGTCCAGTTCTCTCTCTGTGTTACTGTGAACCACGCGTTCTGTTTCCTGTCCAGTTCACTCTCTGTGTTACTGTGAACCTCGCGTTCTGTTTCCTGTCTAGTTCTCTCTCTGTGTTCCGGTGAACCACGCGTTCTGTTTCCTGTCCAGTTCTCTCTGTGTTACTGTGAACCACGTGTTCTGTTTCCTGTCCAGTTCTCTCTCTGTGTTACTGTGAACCACGCGTTCTGTTTCCTGTCCAGTTCACTCTCTGTGTTACTAACTGTGAACCACGCGTTCTGTTTCCTGTCCAGTTCTCTCTCTGTGTTACTAACTGTGAACCACGCGTTCTGTTTCCTGTCCAGTTTCTCTCTGTGTTACTAACTGTGAACCACACGTTCTGTTTCCTGTCCAGTTCTCTCTGTGTTACTGTGAACCACGCATTTTGTTTCCTGTCCAGCTCTCCTTGTGTTACTAACTGTGAACCACGCGTTCTGTTTCCTGTCCAGTTCTCTCTCTGTGTTACTGTGAACCACGCGTTCTGTTTCCTGTCCAGTTCTCTCTCTGTGTTACTGTGAACGACGCGTTCTGTTTCCTGTCCAGTTCTCTCTCTGTGTTACTAACTGTGAACCTCGTGTTCTGTTTCCTGTCCAGTTCTCTCTCTGTGTTACTGTGAACCTCGCGTTCTGTTTCCTGTCCAGTTCTCTCTCTGTGTTACTAACTGTGAACCTCGCGTTCTGTTTCCTGTCCAGTTTCTCTCTGTGTTACTAACTGTGAACCACACGTTCTGTTTCCTGTCCAGTTCTCTCTGTGTTACTGTGAACCACGCATTCTGTTTCCTGTCCAGCTCTCCTTGTGTTACTAACTGTGAACCACGCGTTCTGTTTCCTGTCCAGTTCTCTCTCTGTGTTACTAACTGTGAACCACGCGTTCTGTTTCCTGTCCAGTTCTCTCTCTGTGTTACTGTGAACCACGCGTTCTGTTTCCTGTCCAGTTCTCTCTGTGTTACTAACTGTGAACCACGCGTTCTGTTTCCTGTCCAGTCTCTCTCTGTGTTACTGTGAACCTCGCGTTCTGTTTCCTGTCCAGTTCTCTCTCTGTGTTACTAACTGTGAACCTCGCGTTCTGTTTCCTGTCCAGTTCTCTCTCTGTGTTACTAACTGTGAACCACGCGTTCTGTTTCCTGTCCAGTTCTCTCTCTGTGTTACTAACTGTGAACCACGCGTTCTGTTTCCTGTCCAGTTCTCTCTCTGTGTTACTGTGAACCACGCGTTCTGTTTCCTGTCCAGTTCTCTCTCTGTGTTACTAACTGTGAACCACGCATTCTGTTTCCTGTCCAGTTCTCTCTCTGTGTTACTGTGAACCACGCGTTCTGTTTTCTGTCCAGCTCTTTCTCTCTGTATTACTTTGAACCATGCGTTCTGTTTCCTGTCCAGTTCTCTCTCTGTGTTACTAACTGTGAACCATGCGTTCTGTTTCCTGTCCAGTTTTCTCTCTGTGTTACTGTGAACCTCGCGCTCTGTTTCCTGTCCAGTTCTCTCTCTGTGTTACTAACTGTGAACCACGCGTTCTGTTTCCTGTCCAGTTCTCTCTCTGTGTTACTGTGAACCACGCGTTCTGTTTCCTGTCCAGTTCTCTCTCTGTGTTACTGTGAACCACGCGTTCTGTTTCCTGTCCAGTTCTCTCTCTGTTTTTATGTGAACCACGCGTTCTGTTTCCTGACCAGTTCTCTCTCTGTGTTACTAACTGTGAACCACGCGTTCTGTTTCCTGTCCAGTTCTCTCTCTGTGTTACTGTGAACCACGCGTTCTGTTTCCTGTCCAGTTCTCTCTCTGTGTTACTAACTGTGAACCTCGCGTTCTGTTTCCTGTCCAGTTCTCTCTCTGTGTTACTGTGAACCACGCGTTCTGTTTCCTGTCCAGTTCTCTCTCTGTGTTACTAACTGTGAACCACGCGTTCTGTTTCCTGTCCAGTTCTCTCTGTGTTACTGTGAACCACGCGTTCTGTTTCCTGTCCAGTTTTCTCTCTGTGTTACTGTGAACCTCGCGCTCTGTTTCCTGTCCAGTTCTCTCTCTGTGTTACTAACTGTGAACCACGCGTTCTGTTTCCTGTCCAGTTCTCTCTCTGTGTTACTGTGAACCACGCGTTCTGTTTCCTGTCCAGTTTTCTCTCTGTGTTACTGTGAACCACGCGTTCTGTTTCCTGTCCAGTTCTCTCTCTGTGTTACTGTGAACCACGCGTTTGTTTTCTTGTCCAGTTCTCTCTCTGTGTTACTGTGAACCACGCGTTCTGTTTCCTGTCCAGTTCACTCTCTGTGTTACTGTGAACCTCGCGTTCTGTTTCCTGTCTAGTTCTCTCTCTGTGTTCCGGTGAACCACGCGTTCTGTTTCCTGTCCAGTTCTCTCTGTGTTACTGTGAACCACGTGTTCTGTTTCCTGTCCAGTTCTCTCTCTGTGTTACTGTGAACCACGCGTTCTGTTTCCTGTCCAGTTCACTCTCTGTGTTACTAACTGTGAACCACGCGTTCTGTTTCCTGTCCAGTTCTCTCTCTGTGTTACTAACTGTGAACCACGCGTTCTGTTTCCTGTCCAGTTTCTCTCTGTGTTACTAACTGTGAACCACACGTTCTGTTTCCTGTCCAGTTCTCTCTGTGTTACTGTGAACCACGCATTTTGTTTCCTGTCCAGCTCTCCTTGTGTTACTAACTGTGAACCACGCGTTCTGTTTCCTGTCCAGTTCTCTCTCTGTGTTACTGTGAACCACGCGTTCTGTTTCCTGTCCAGTTCTCTCTCTGTGTTACTGTGAACGACGCGTTCTGTTTCCTGTCCAGTTCTCTCTCTGTGTTACTAACTGTGAACCTCGTGTTCTGTTTCCTGTCCAGTTCTCTCTCTGTGTTACTGTGAACCTCGCGTTCTGTTTCCTGTCCAGTTCTCTCTCTGTGTTACTAACTGTGAACCTCGCGTTCTGTTTCCTGTCCAGTTTCTCTCTGTGTTACTAACTGTGAACCACACGTTCTGTTTCCTGTCCAGTTCTCTCTGTGTTACTGTGAACCACGCATTCTGTTTCCTGTCCAGCTCTCTCTCTGTGTTACTGTGAACCACGCGTTCTGTTTCCTGTCCAGTTCTCTCTCTGTGTTACTAACTGTGAACCACGCATTCTGTTTCCTGTCCAGTTCTCTCTCTGTGTTACTGTGAACCACGCGTTCTGTTTCCTGTCCAGCTCTCTCTCTCTGTATTACTTTGAACCACGCGTTCTGTTTCCTGTCCAGTTCTCTCTCTGTGTTACTAACTGTGAACCATGCGTTCTGTTTCCTGTCCAGTTTTCTCTCTGTGTTACTGTGAACCTCGCGCTCTGTTTCCTGTCCAGTTCTCTCTCTGTGTTACTAACTGTGAACCACGCGTTCTGTTTCCTGTCCAGTTCTCTCTCTGTGTTACTGTGAACCACGCGTTCTGTTTCCTGTCCAGTTCTCTCTCTGTGTTACTGTGAACCACGCGTTCTGTTTCCTGTCCAGTTCTCTCTCTGTTTTTATGTGAACCACGCGTTCTGTTTCCTGACCAGTTCTCTCTCTGTGTTACTAACTGTGAACCACGCGTTCTGTTTCCTGTCCAGTTCTCTCTCTGTGTTACTGTGAACCACGCGTTCTGTTTCCTGTCCAGTTCTCTCTCTGTGTTACTAACTGTGAACCTCGCGTTCTGTTTCCTGTCCAGTTCTCTCTCTGTGTTACTGTGAACCACGCGTTCTGTTTCCTGTCCAGTTCTCTCTCTGTGTTACTAACTGTGAACCACGCGTTCTGTTTCCTGTCCAGTTCTCTCTCTGTGTTACTGTGAACCACGCGTTCTGTTTCCTGTCCAGTTTTCTCTCTGTGTTACTGTGAACCTCGCGCTCTGTTTCCTGTCCAGTTCTCTCTCTGTGTTACTAACTGTGAACCACGCGTTCTGTTTCCTGTCCAGTTCTCTCTCTGTGTTACTGTGAACCACGCGTTCTGTTTCCTGTCCAGTTTTCTCTCTGTGTTACTGTGAACCACGCGTTCTGTTTCCTGTCCAGTTCTCTCTCTGTGTTACTGTGAACCACGCGTTTGTTTTCTTGTCCAGTTCTCTCTCTGTGTTACTGTGAACCACGCGTTCTGTTTCCTGTCCAGTTCACTCTCTGTGTTACTGTGAACCTCGCGTTCTGTTTCCTGTCTAGTTCTCTCTCTGTGTTCCGGTGAACCACGCGTTCTGTTTCCTGTCCAGTTCTCTCTGTGTTACTGTGAACCACGTGTTCTGTTTCCTGTCCAGTTCTCTCTCTGTGTTACTGTGAACCACGCGTTCTGTTTCCTGTCCAGTTCACTCTCTGTGTTAGTGTGAACCTCGCGTTCTGTTTCCTGTCCAGTTCTCTCTCTGTGTTACTAACTGTGAACCTCGCGTTCTGTTTCCTGTCCAGTTCTCTCTCTGTGTTACTGTGAACCACGCGTTCTGTTTCCTGTCCAGTTCTCTCTCTGTGTTACTGTGAACCACGCGTTCTGTTTCCTGTCCAGTTTTCTCTCTCTGTGTTACTGTGAACCACGCGTTCTGTTTCCTGTCCAGTTCTCTCTCTGTGTTACTGTGAACCACGTGTTCTGTTTCCTGTCCAGTTCTCTCTCTGTGTTACTGTGAACCACGCGTTCTGTTTCCTGTCCAGTTCACTCTCTGTGTTAGTGTGAACCTCGCGTTCTGTTTCCTGTCCAGTTCTCTCTCTGTGTTACTAACTGTGAACCTCGCGTTCTGTTTCCTGTCCAGTTCTCTCTCTGTGTTACTAACTGTGAACCACGCGTTCTGTTTCCTGTCCAGTTTCTCTCTGTGTTACTAACTGTGAACCACACGTTCTGTTTCCTGTCCAGTTCTCTCTGTGTTACTGTGAACCACGCGTTCTGTTTCCTGTCCAGCTCTCCTTGTGTTACTAACTGTGAACCTCGTGTTCTGTTTCCTGTCCAGTTCTCTCTCTGTGTTACTAACTGTGAACCACGCGTTCTGTTTCCTGTCCAGTTCTCTCTCTGTGTTACTGTGAACCTCGCGTTCTGTTTCCTGTCCAGTTCTCTCTCTGTGTTACTAACTGTGAACCTCGCGTTCTGTTTCCTGTCCAGTTCTCTCTCTGTGTTACTAACTGTGAACCACGCGTTCTGTTTCCTGTCCAGTTTCTCTCTGTGTTACTAACTGTGAACCACGCGTTCTGTTTCCTGTCCAGTTCTCTCTCTGTGTTACTGTGAACCACGCGTTCTGTTTCCTGTCCAGTTCTCTCTGTGTTACTAACTGTGAACCACGCATTCTGTTTCCTGTCCAGTTCTCTCTCTGTGTTACTGTGAACCTCGCGTTCTGTTTCCTATCCAGTTCTCTCTCTGTGTTACTGTGAACCTCGCGTTCTGTTTCCTGTCCAGTTCTCTCTCTGTGTTACTGTGAACCACGCGTTCTGTTTCCTGTCCAGTTCTCTCTCTCTGTGTTACTGTGAACCACGCGTTCTGTTTCCTGTCCAGTTCTCTCTCTGTGTTACTAACTGTGAACCTCGCGTTCTGTTTCCTGTCCAGTTCTCTCTCTGTGTTACTGTGAACCACGTGTTCTGTTTCCTGTCCAGTTCTCTCTCTGTGTTACTAACTGTGAACCACGCATTCTGTTTCCTGTCCAGTTCTCTCTCTGTGTTACTGTGAACCTCGCGTTCTGTTTCCTATCCAGTTCTCTCTCTGTGTTACTGTGAACCTCGCGTTCTGTTTCCTGTCCAGTTCTCTCTCTGTGTTACTGTGAACCACGCGTTCTGTTTCCTGTCCAGTTCTCTCTCTCTGTGTTACTGTGAACCACGCGTTCTGTTTCCTGTCCAGTTCTCTCTCTGTGTTACTAACTGTGAACCTCGCGTTCTGTTTCCTGTCCAGTTCTCTCTCTGTGTTACTGTGAACCACGCGTTCTGTTTCCTGTCCAGTTCTCTCTCTGTGTTACTAACTGTGAACCTCGTGTTCTGTTTCCTGTCCAGTTCTCTCTCTGTGTTACTAACTGTGAACCACGCGTTCTGTTTCCTGTCCAGTTCTCTCTCTGTGTTACTGTGAACCTCGCGTTCTGTTTCCTGTCCAGTTCTCTCTCTGTGTTACTAACTGTGAACCTCGCGTTCTGTTTCCTGTCCAGTTCTCTCTCTGTGTTACTAACTGTGAACCACGCGTTCTGTTTCCTGTCCAGTTTCTCTCTGTGTTACTAACTGTGAACCACGCGTTCTGTTTCCTGTCCAGTTCTCTCTCTGTGTTACTGTGAACCACGCGTTCTGTTTCCTGTCCAGTTCTCTCTGTGTTACTAACTGTGAACCACGCATTCTGTTTCCTGTCCAGTTCTCTCTCTGTGTTACTGTGAACCTCGCGTTCTGTTTCCTATCCAGTTCTCTCTCTGTGTTACTGTGAACCTCGCGTTCTGTTTCCTGTCCAGTTCTCTCTCTGTGTTACTGTGAACCACGCGTTCTGTTTCCTGTCCAGTTCTCTCTCTCTGTGTTACTGTGAACCACGCGTTCTGTTTCCTGTCCAGTTCTCTCTCTGTGTTACTAACTGTGAACCTCGCGTTCTGTTTCCTGTCCAGTTCTCTCTCTGTGTTACTGTGAACCACGTGTTCTGTTTCCTGTCCAGTTCTCTCTCTGTGTTACTAACTGTGAACCACGCATTCTGTTTCCTGTCCAGTTCTCTCTCTGTGTTACTGTGAACCTCGCGTTCTGTTTCCTATCCAGTTCTCTCTCTGTGTTACTGTGAACCTCGCGTTCTGTTTCCTGTCCAGTTCTCTCTCTGTGTTACTGTGAACCACGCGTTCTGTTTCCTGTCCAGTTCTCTCTCTCTGTGTTACTGTGAACCACGCATTCTGTTTCCTGTCCAGTTCTCTCTCTGTGTTACTAACTGTGAACCTCGCGTTCTGTTTCCTGTCCAGTTCTCTCTCTGTGTTACTGTGAACCACGCGTTCTGTTTCCTGTCCAGTTCTCTCTCTGTGTTACTAACTGTGAACCTCGCTATCTGTTTCCTGTCCAGTTCTCTCTCTGTGTTACTGTGAACCACGCGTTCTGTTTCCTGTCCAGTTCTCTCTCTGTGTTACTAACTGTGAACCACTCGTTCTGTTTCCTGTCCAGTTCTCTCTCTGTGTTACTGTGAACCAATCGTTCTGTTTCTTGTCCAGTTCTCTCTCTGTGTTACTGTGAACCACGCGTTCTGTTTCCTGTCCAGTTCTCTCTCTCTGTATTACTGTGAACCACGCGTTCTGTTTCCTGTCCAGTACTCTCTCTGTGTTACTGTGAACCACGCGTTCTGTTTCCTGTCCAGTTTTCTCTCTGTGTTACTGTGAACCACGCGTTCTGTTTCCTGTCCAGGTCACTCTCTGTGTTACTGTGAACCTCGCGTTCTGTTTCCTGTCTAGTTCTCTCTCTGTGTTCCGGTGAACCACGCATTCTGTTTCCTGTCCAGTTCTCTCTGTGTTACTGTGAACCACGTGTTCTGTTTCCTGTCCAGTTCTCTCTCTGTGTTACTGTGAACCACGCGTTCTGTTTCCTGTCCAGTTCACTCTCTGTGTTACTAACTGTGAACCACGCGTTCTGTTTCCTGTCCAGTTCTCTCTCTGTGTTACTGTGAACCTCGCGTTCTGTTTCCTATCCAGTTCTCTCTCTGTGTTACTGTGAACCTCGCGTTCTGTTTCCTGTCCAGTTCTCTCTCTGTGTTACTGTGAACCACGCGTTCTGTTTCCTGTCCAGTTCTCTCTCTCTGTGTTACTGTGAACCACGCGTTCTGTTTCCTGTCCAGTTCTCTCTCTGTGTTACTAACTGTGAACCTCGCGTTCTGTTTCCTGTCCAGTTCTCTCTCTGTGTTACTAACTGTGAACCTCGCTATCTGTTTCCTGTCCAGTTCTCTCTCTGTGTTACTAACTGTGAACCACGCGTTCTGTTTCCTGTCCAGTTCTCTCTCTGTGTTACTAACTGTGAACCACGCGTTCTGTTTCCTGTCCAGTTTCTCTCTGTGTTACTAACTGTGAACCACACGTTCTGTTTCCTGTCCAGTTCTCTCTGTGTTACTGTGAACCACGCATTCTGTTTCCTGTCCAGCTCTCCTTGTGTTACTAACTGTGAACCACGCGTTCTGTTTCCTGTCCAGTTCTCTCTCTGTGTTACTGTGAACCACGCGTTCTGTTTCCTGTCCAGTTCTCTCTCTGTGTTACTAACTGTGAACCTCGTGTTCTGTTTCCTGTCCAGTTCTCTCTCTGTGTTACTAACTGTGAACCACGCGTTCTGTTTCCTGTCCAGTTCTCTCTCTGTGTTACTGTGAACCACGCGTTCTGTTTCCTGTCCAGTTCTCTCTCTGTGTTACTAACTGTGAACCACGCGTTCTGTTTCCTGTCCAGTTCTCTCTCTGTGTTACTGTGAACCACGCGTTCTGTTTCCTGTCCAGTTCTCTCTCTGTGTTACTGTGAACCACGCGTTCTGTTTCCTGTCCAGTTCTCTCTCTGTGTATTACTGTGAACCACGCGTTCTGTTTCCTGTCCAGTACTCTCTCTGTGTTACTGTGAACCACGCGTTCTGTTTCCTGTCCAGTTCTCTCTCTGTGTTACTGTGAACCTCGCGTTCTGTTTCCTGTCCAGGTCTCTCTCTGTGTTACTGTGAACCACGCGTTCTGTTTCCTGTCCAGTTCTCTCTCTGTGTTACTAACTGTGAACCACGCATTCTGTTTCCTGTCCAGTTCTCTCTCTGTGTTACTGTGAACCTCGCGTTCTGTTTCCTATCCAGTTCTCTCTCTGTGTTACTGTGAACCTCGCGTTCTGTTTCCTGTCCAGTTCTCTCTCTGTGTTACTAACTGTGAACCACGCGTTCTGTTTCCTGTCCAGTTCCTCTCTCTGTGTTACTGTGAACCACGCGTTCTGTTTCCTGTCCAGTTCTCTCTCTGTGTTACTAACTGTGAACCACGCGTTCTGTTTCCTGTCCAGTTCTCTCTCTGTGTTACTGTGAACCACGCGTTCTGTTTCCTGTCCAGTTCTCTCTCTGTGTTACTAACTGTGAACCACGCGTTCTGTTTCCTGTCCAGTTCTCTCTCTGTGTTACTGTGAACCACGCGTTCTGTTTCCTGTCCAGTTCTCTCTCTGTGTTACTGTGAACCTCGCGTTCTGTTTCCTGTCCAGTTCTCTCTCTGTGTTACTGTGAACCACGCGTTCTGTTTCCTGTCCAGTTCTCTCTCTGTGTTACTACTGTGAACCACGCGTTCTGTTTCCTGTCCAGTTCTCTCTCTGTGTTACTAACTGTGAACCACGCGTTCTGTTTCCTGTCCAGTTCTCTCTCTGTGTTACTGTGAACCACGCGTTCTGTTTCCTGTCCAGTTCTCTCTCTGTGTTACTAACTGTGAACCTCGCGTTCTGTTTCCTGTCCAGTTCTCTCTCTGTGTTACTAACTGTGAACCACGCGTTCTGTTTCCTGTCCAGTTCTCTCTCTGTGTTACTAACTGTGAACCTCGCGTTCTGTTTCCTGTCCAGTTCTCTCTCTGTGTTACTGTGAACCACGCGTTCTGTTTCCTGTCCAGTTCTCTCTCTGTGTTACTAACTGTGAACCACGCGTTCTGTTTCCTGTCCAGTTCTCTCTCTGTGTTACTGTGAACCACGCGTTCTGTTTCCTGTCCAGTTCTCTCTCTGTGTTACTGTGAACCTCGCGTTCTGTTTCCTGTCCAGTTCTCTCTCTGTGTTACTAACTGTGAACCACGCGTTCTGTTTCCTGTCCAGTTCTCTCTCTGTGTTTACTGTGAACCACGCGTTCTGTTTCCTGTCCAGTTCTCTCTCTGTGTTACTAACTGTGAACCTCGCGTTCTGTTTCCTGTCCAGTTCTCTCTCTGTGTTACTGTGAACCACGTGTTCTGTTTCCTGTCCAGTTCTCTCTCTGTGTTACTAACTGTGAACCACGCATTCTGTTTCCTGTCCAGTTCTCTCTCTGTGTTACTGTGAACCTCGCGTTCTGTTTCCTATCCAGTTCTCTCTCTGTGTTACTGTGAACCTCGCGTTCTGTTTCCTGTCCAGTTCTCTCTCTGTGTTACTGTGAACCACGCGTTCTGTTTCCTGTCCAGTTCTCTCTCTCTGTGTTACTGTGAACCACGCGTTCTGTTTCCTGTCCAGTTCTCTCTCTGTGTTACTAACTGTGAACCTCGCGTTCTGTTTCCTGTCCAGTTCTCTCTCTGTGTTACTGTGAACCACGCGTTCTGTTTCCTGTCCAGTTCTCTCTCTGTGTTACTAACTGTGAACCTCGTGTTCTGTTTCCTGTCCAGTTCTCTCTCTGTGTTACTAACTGTGAACCACGCGTTCTGTTTCCTGTCCAGTTCTCTCTCTGTGTTACTGTGAACCTCGCGTTCTGTTTCCTGTCCAGTTCTCTCTCTGTGTTACTAACTGTGAACCTCGCGTTCTGTTTCCTGTCCAGTTCTCTCTCTGTGTTACTAACTGTGAACCACGCGTTCTGTTTCCTGTCCAGTTTCTCTCTGTGTTACTAACTGTGAACCACGCGTTCTGTTTCCTGTCCAGTTCTCTCTCTGTGTTACTGTGAACCACGCGTTCTGTTTCCTGTCCAGTTCTCTCTGTGTTACTAACTGTGAACCACGCATTCTGTTTCCTGTCCAGTTCTCTCTCTGTGTTACTGTGAACCTCGCGTTCTGTTTCCTATCCAGTTCTCTCTCTGTGTTACTGTGAACCTCGCGTTCTGTTTCCTGTCCAGTTCTCTCTCTGTGTTACTGTGAACCACGCGTTCTGTTTCCTGTCCAGTTCTCTCTCTCTGTGTTACTGTGAACCACGCGTTCTGTTTCCTGTCCAGTTCTCTCTCTGTGTTACTAACTGTGAACCTCGCGTTCTGTTTCCTGTCCAGTTCTCTCTCTGTGTTACTGTGAACCACGTGTTCTGTTTCCTGTCCAGTTCTCTCTCTGTGTTACTAACTGTGAACCACGCATTCTGTTTCCTGTCCAGTTCTCTCTCTGTGTTACTGTGAACCTCGCGTTCTGTTTCCTATCCAGTTCTCTCTCTGTGTTACTGTGAACCTCGCGTTCTGTTTCCTGTCCAGTTCTCTCTCTGTGTTACTGTGAACCACGCGTTCTGTTTCCTGTCCAGTTCTCTCTCTCTGTGTTACTGTGAACCACGCGTTCTGTTTCCTGTCCAGTTCTCTCTCTGTGTTACTAACTGTGAACCTCGCGTTCTGTTTCCTGTCCAGTTCTCTCTCTGTGTTACTGTGAACCACGCGTTCTGTTTCCTGTCCAGTTCTCTCTCTGTGTTACTAACTGTGAACCTCGTGTTCTGTTTCCTGTCCAGTTCTCTCTCTGTGTTACTAACTGTGAACCACGCGTTCTGTTTCCTGTCCAGTTCTCTCTCTGTGTTACTGTGAACCTCGCGTTCTGTTTCCTGTCCAGTTCTCTCTCTGTGTTACTAACTGTGAACCTCGCGTTCTGTTTCCTGTCCAGTTCTCTCTCTGTGTTACTAACTGTGAACCACGCGTTCTGTTTCCTGTCCAGTTTCTCTCTGTGTTACTAACTGTGAACCACGCGTTCTGTTTCCTGTCCAGTTCTCTCTCTGTGTTACTGTGAACCACGCGTTCTGTTTCCTGTCCAGTTCTCTCTGTGTTACTAACTGTGAACCACGCATTCTGTTTCCTGTCCAGTTCTCTCTCTGTGTTACTGTGAACCTCGCGTTCTGTTTCCTATCCAGTTCTCTCTCTGTGTTACTGTGAACCTCGCGTTCTGTTTCCTGTCCAGTTCTCTCTCTGTGTTACTGTGAACCACGCGTTCTGTTTCCTGTCCAGTTCTCTCTCTCTGTGTTACTGTGAACCACGCGTTCTGTTTCCTGTCCAGTTCTCTCTCTGTGTTACTAACTGTGAACCTCGCGTTCTGTTTCCTGTCCAGTTCTCTCTCTGTGTTACTGTGAACCACGTGTTCTGTTTCCTGTCCAGTTCTCTCTCTGTGTTACTAACTGTGAACCACGCATTCTGTTTCCTGTCCAGTTCTCTCTCTGTGTTACTGTGAACCTCGCGTTCTGTTTCCTATCCAGTTCTCTCTCTGTGTTACTGTGAACCTCGCGTTCTGTTTCCTGTCCAGTTCTCTCTCTGTGTTACTGTGAACCACGCGTTCTGTTTCCTGTCCAGTTCTCTCTCTCTGTGTTACTGTGAACCACGCATTCTGTTTCCTGTCCAGTTCTCTCTCTGTGTTACTAACTGTGAACCTCGCGTTCTGTTTCCTGTCCAGTTCTCTCTCTGTGTTACTGTGAACCACGCGTTCTGTTTCCTGTCCAGTTCTCTCTCTGTGTTACTAACTGTGAACCACTCGTTCTGTTTCCTGTCCAGTTCTCTCTCTGTGTTACTGTGAACCAATCGTTCTGTTTCTTGTCCAGTTCTCTCTCTGTGTTACTGTGAACCACGCGTTCTGTTTCCTGTCCAGTTCTCTCTCTCTGTATTACTGTGAACCACGCGTTCTGTTTCCTGTCCAGTACTCTCTCTGTGTTACTGTGAACCACGCGTTCTGTTTCCTGTCCAGTTTTCTCTCTGTGTTACTGTGAACCACGCGTTCTGTTTCCTGTCCAGGTCACTCTCTGTGTTACTGTGAACCTCGCGTTCTGTTTCCTGTCTAGTTCTCTCTCTGTGTTCCGGTGAACCACGCATTCTGTTTCCTGTCCAGTTCTCTCTGTGTTACTGTGAACCACGTGTTCTGTTTCCTGTCCAGTTCTCTCTCTGTGTTACTGTGAACCACGCGTTCTGTTTCCTGTCCAGTTCACTCTCTGTGTTACTAACTGTGAACCACGCGTTCTGTTTCCTGTCCAGTTCTCTCTCTGTGTTACTGTGAACCTCGCGTTCTGTTTCCTATCCAGTTCTCTCTCTGTGTTACTGTGAACCTCGCGTTCTGTTTCCTGTCCAGTTCTCTCTCTGTGTTACTGTGAACCACGCGTTCTGTTTCCTGTCCAGTTCTCTCTCTCTGTGTTACTGTGAACCACGCGTTCTGTTTCCTGTCCAGTTCTCTCTCTGTGTTACTAACTGTGAACCTCGCGTTCTGTTTCCTGTCCAGTTCTCTCTCTGTGTTACTAACTGTGAACCTCGCTATCTGTTTCCTGTCCAGTTCTCTCTCTGTGTTACTAACTGTGAACCACGCGTTCTGTTTCCTGTCCAGTTCTCTCTCTGTGTTACTAACTGTGAACCACGCGTTCTGTTTCCTGTCCAGTTTCTCTCTGTGTTACTAACTGTGAACCACACGTTCTGTTTCCTGTCCAGTTCTCTCTGTGTTACTGTGAACCACGCATTCTGTTTCCTGTCCAGCTCTCCTTGTGTTACTAACTGTGAACCACGCGTTCTGTTTCCTGTCCAGTTCTCTCTCTGTGTTACTGTGAACCACGCGTTCTGTTTCCTGTCCAGTTCTCTCTCTGTGTTACTAACTGTGAACCTCGTGTTCTGTTTCCTGTCCAGTTCTCTCTCTGTGTTACTAACTGTGAACCACGCGTTCTGTTTCCTGTCCAGTTCTCTCTCTGTGTTACTGTGAACCACGCGTTCTGTTTCCTGTCCAGTTCTCTCTCTGTGTTACTAACTGTGAACCACTCGTTCTGTTTCCTGTCCAGTTCTCTCTCTGTGTTACTGTGAACCACGCGTTCTGTTTCCTGTCCAGTTCTCTCTCTGTGTTACTGTGAACCACGCGTTCTGTTTCCTGTCCAGTTCTCTCTCTCTGTATTACTGTGAACCACGCGTTCTGTTTCCTGTCCAGTACTCTCTCTGTGTTACTGTGAACCACGCGTTCTGTTTCCTGTCCAGTTTTCTCTCTGTGTTACTGTGAACCACGCGTTCTGTTTCCTGTCCAGGTCACTCTCTGTGTTACTGTGAACCTCGCGTTCTGTTTCCTGTCTAGTTCTCTCTCTGTGTTCCGGTGAACCACGCATTCTGTTTCCTGTCCAGTTTCTCTCTGTGTTACTAACTGTGAACCACACGTTCTGTTTCCTGTCCTGTTCTCTCTCTGTGTTACTGTGAACCACGCGTTCTGTTTCCTGTCCAGTTCTCTCTCTGTGTTACTAACTGTGAACCTCGTGTTCTGTTTCCTGTCCAGTTCTCTCTCTGTGTTACTAACTGTGAACCACGCATTCTGTTTCCTGTCCAGTTCTCTCTCTGTGTTACTGTGAACCTCGCGTTCTGTTTCCTGTCCAGTTCTCTCTCTGTGTAACTAACTGTGAACCTCGCGTTCTGTTTCCTGTCCAGTTCTCTCTCTGTGTTACTAACTGTGAACCACGCGTTCTGTTTCCTGTCCAGTTTCTCTCTGTGTTACTAACTGTGAACCACGCGTTCTGTTTCCTGTCCAGTTCTCTCTCTGTGTTACTGTGAACCACGCGTTCTGTTTCCTGTCCAGTTCTCTCTGTGTTACTAACTGTGAACCACGCATTCTGTTTCCTGTCCAGTTCTCTCTCTGTGTTACTGTGAACCACGCGTTCTGTTTCCTGTCCAGTTCTCTCTCTCTGTGTTACTGTGAACCACGCGTTCTGTTTCCTGTCCAGTTCTCTCTCTGTGTTACTAACTGTGAACCTCGCGTTCTGTTTCCTGTCCAGTTCTCTCTCTGTGTTACTGTGAACCACGCGTTCTGTTTCCTGTCCAGTTCTCTCTCTGTGTTACTAACTGTGAACCTCGTGTTCTGTTTCCTGTCCAGTTCTCTCTCTGTGTTACTAACTGTGAACCACGCGTTCTGTTTCCTGTCCAGTTCTCTCTCTGTGTTACTGTGAACCTCGCGTTCTGTTTCCTGTCCAGTTCTCTCTCTGTGTTACTAACTGTGAACCTCGCGTTCTGTTTCCTGTCCAGTTCTCTCTCTGTGTTACTAACTGTGAACCACGCGTTCTGTTTCCTGTCCAGTTTCTCTCTGTGTTACTAACTGTGAACCACGCGTTCTGTTTCCTGTCCAGTTCTCTCTCTGTGTTACTGTGAACCACGCGTTCTGTTTCCTGTCCAGTTCTCTCTGTGTTACTAACTGTGAACCACGCATTCTGTTTCCTGTCCAGTTCTCTCTCTGTGTTACTGTGAACCTCGCGTTCTGTTTCCTATCCAGTTCTCTCTCTGTGTTACTGTGAACCTCGCGTTCTGTTTCCTGTCCAGTTCTCTCTCTGTGTTACTGTGAACCACGCGTTCTGTTTCCTGTCCAGTTCTCTCTCTCTGTGTTACTGTGAACCACGCGTTCTGTTTCCTGTCCAGTTCTCTCTCTGTGTTACTAACTGTGAACCTCGCGTTCTGTTTCCTGTCCAGTTCTCTCTCTGTGTTACTGTGAACCACGCGTTCTGTTTCCTGTCCAGTTCTCTCTGTGTTACTAACTGTGAACCACGCATTCTGTTTCCTGTCCAGGTCTCTCTCTGTGTTACTGTGAACCTCGCGTTCTGTTTCCTATCCAGTTCTCTCTCTGTGTTACTGTGAACCTCGCGTTCTGTTTCCTGTCCAGTTCTCTCTCTGTGTTACTGTGAACCACGCGTTCTGTTTCCTGTCCAGTTCTCTCTCTCTGTGTTACTGTGAACCACGCGTTCTGTTTCCTGTCCAGTTCTCTCTCTGTGTTACTAACTGTGAACCTCGCGTTCTGTTTCCTGTCCAGTTCTCTCTCTGTGTTACTGTGAACCACGCGTTCTGTTTCCTGTCCAGTTCTCTCTCTGTGTTACTAACTGTGAACCTCGCTATCTGTTTCCTGTCCAGTTCTCTCTCTGTGTTACTGTGAACCACGCGTTCTGTTTCCTGTCCAGTTCTCTCTCTGTGTTACTAACTGTGAACCACTCGTTCTGTTTCCTGTCCAGTTCTCTCTCTGTGTTACTGTGAACCAATCGTTCTGTTTCTTGTCCAGTTCTCTCTCTGTGTTACTGTGAACCACGCGTTCTGTTTCCTGTCCAGTTCTCTCTCTCTGTATTACTGTGAACCACGCGTTCTGTTTCCTGTCCAGTACTCTCTCTGTGTTACTGTGAACCACGCGTTCTGTTTCCTGTCCAGTTTTCTCTCTGTGTTACTGTGAACCACGCGTTCTGTTTCCTGTCCAGGTCACTCTCTGTGTTACTGTGAACCTCGCGTTCTGTTTCCTGTCTAGTTCTCTCTCTGTGTTCCGGTGAACCACGCATTCTGTTTCCTGTCCAGTTCTCTCTGTGTTACTGTGAACCACGTGTTCTGTTTCCTGTCCAGTTCTCTCTCTGTGTTACTGTGAACCACGCGTTCTGTTTCCTGTCCAGTTCACTCTCTGTGTTACTAACTGTGAACCACGCGTTCTGTTTCCTGTCCAGTTCTCTCTCTGTGTTACTGTGAACCTCGCGTTCTGTTTCCTATCCAGTTCTCTCTCTGTGTTACTGTGAACCTCGCGTTCTGTTTCCTGTCCAGTTCTCTCTCTGTGTTACTGTGAACCACGCTTTCTGTTTCCTGTCCAGTTCTCTCTCTCTGTGTTACTGTGAACCACGCGTTCTGTTTCCTGTCCAGTTCTCTCTCTGTGTTACTAACTGTGAACCTCGCGTTCTGTTTCCTGTCCAGTTCTCTCTCTGTGTTACTAACTGTGAACCTCGCTATCTGTTTCCTGTCCAGTTCTCTCTCTGTGTTACTAACTGTGAACCACGCGTTCTGTTTCCTGTCCAGTTCTCTCTCTGTGTTACTAACTGTGAACCACGCGTTCTGTTTCCTGTCCAGTTTCTCTCTGTGTTACTAACTGTGAACCACACGTTCTGTTTCCTGTCCAGTTCTCTCTGTGTTACTGTGAACCACGCATTCTGTTTCCTGTCCAGCTCTCCTTGTGTTACTAACTGTGAACCACGCGTTCTGTTTCCTGTCCAGTTCTCTCTCTGTGTTACTGTGAACCACGCGTTCTGTTTCCTGTCCAGTTCTCTCTCTGTGTTACTAACTGTGAACCTCGTGTTCTGTTTCCTGTCCAGTTCTCTCTCTGTGTTACTAACTGTGAACCACGCGTTCTGTTTCCTGTCCAGTTCTCTCTCTGTGTTACTGTGAACCACGCGTTCTGTTTCCTGTCCAGTTCTCTCTCTGTGTTACTAACTGTGAACCACTCGTTCTGTTTCCTGTCCAGTTCTCTCTCTGTGTTACTGTGAACCACGCGTTCTGTTTCCTGTCCAGTTCTCTCTCTGTGTTACTGTGAACCACGCGTTCTGTTTCCTGTCCAGTTCTCTCTCTCTGTATTACTGTGAACCACGCGTTCTGTTTCCTGTCCAGTACTCTCTCTGTGTTACTGTGAACCACGCGTTCTGTTTCCTGTCCAGTTTTCTCTCTGTGTTACTGTGAACCACGCGTTCTGTTTCCTGTCCAGGTCACTCTCTGTGTTACTGTGAACCTCGCGTTCTGTTTCCTGTCTAGTTCTCTCTCTGTGTTCCGGTGAACCACGCATTCTGTTTCCTGTCCAGTTTCTCTCTGTGTTACTAACTGTGAACCACACGTTCTGTTTCCTGTCCTGTTCTCTCTCTGTGTTACTGTGAACCACGCGTTCTGTTTCCTGTCCAGTTCTCTCTCTGTGTTACTAACTGTGAACCTCGTGTTCTGTTTCCTGTCCAGTTCTCTCTCTGTGTTACTAACTGTGAACCACGCGTTCTGTTTCCTGTCCAGTTCTCTCTCTGTGTTACTGTGAACCTCGCGTTCTGTTTCCTGTCCAGTTCTCTCTCTGTGTTACTAACTGTGAACCTCGCGTTCTGTTTCCTGTCCAGTTCTCTCTCTGTGTTACTAACTGTGAACCACGCGTTCTGTTTCCTGTCCAGTTTCTCTCTGTGTTACTAACTGTGAACCACGCGTTCTGTTTCCTGTCCAGTTCTCTCTCTGTGTTACTGTGAACCACGCGTTCTGTTTCCTGTCCAGTTTTCTCTCTGTGTTACTGTGAACCACGCGTTCTGTTTCCTGTCCAGGTCACTCTCTGTGTTACTGTGAACCTCGCGTTCTGTTTCCTGTCTAGTTCTCTCTCTGTGTTCCGGTGAACCACGCATTCTGTTTCCTGTCCAGTTCTCTCTGTGTTACTGTGAACCACGTGTTCTGTTTCCTGTCCAGTTCTCTCTCTGTGTTACTGTGAACCACGCGTTCTGTTTCCTGTCCAGTTCACTCTCTGTGTTACTAACTGTGAACCACGCGTTCTGTTTCCTGTCCAGTTCTCTCTCTGTGTTACTGTGAACCTCGCGTTCTGTTTCCTATCCAGTTCTCTCTCTGTGTTACTGTGAACCTCGCGTTCTGTTTCCTGTCCAGTTCTCTCTCTGTGTTACTGTGAACCACGCGTTCTGTTTCCTGTCCAGTTCTCTCTCTCTGTGTTACTGTGAACCACGCGTTCTGTTTCCTGTCCAGTTCTCTCTCTGTGTTACTAACTGTGAACCTCGCGTTCTGTTTCCTGTCCAGTTCTCTCTCTGTGTTACTAACTGTGAACCTCGCTATCTGTTTCCTGTCCAGTTCTCTCTCTGTGTTACTAACTGTGAACCACGCGTTCTGTTTCCTGTCCAGTTCTCTCTCTGTGTTACTAACTGTGAACCACGCGTTCTGTTTCCTGTCCAGTTTCTCTCTGTGTTACTAACTGTGAACCACACGTTCTGTTTCCTGTCCAGTTCTCTCTGTGTTACTGTGAACCACGCATTCTGTTTCCTGTCCAGCTCTCCTTGTGTTACTAACTGTGAACCACGCGTTCTGTTTCCTGTCCAGTTCTCTCTCTGTGTTACTGTGAACCACGCGTTCTGTTTCCTGTCCAGTTCTCTCTCTGTGTTACTAACTGTGAACCTCGTGTTCTGTTTCCTGTCCAGTTCTCTCTCTGTGTTACTAACTGTGAACCACGCGTTCTGTTTCCTGTCCAGTTCTCTCTCTGTGTTACTGTGAACCACGCGTTCTGTTTCCTGTCCAGTTCTCTCTCTGTGTTACTAACTGTGAACCACTCGTTCTGTTTCCTGTCCAGTTCTCTCTCTGTGTTACTGTGAACCACGCGTTCTGTTTCCTGTCCAGTTCTCTCTCTGTGTTACTGTGAACCACGCGTTCTGTTTCCTGTCCAGTTCTCTCTCTCTGTATTACTGTGAACCACGCGTTCTGTTTCCTGTCCAGTACTCTCTCTGTGTTACTGTGAACCACGCGTTCTGTTTCCTGTCCAGTTTTCTCTCTGTGTTACTGTGAACCACGCGTTCTGTTTCCTGTCCAGGTCACTCTCTGTGTTACTGTGAACCTCGCGTTCTGTTTCCTGTCTAGTTCTCTCTCTGTGTTCCGGTGAACCACGCATTCTGTTTCCTGTCCAGTTTCTCTCTGTGTTACTAACTGTGAACCACACGTTCTGTTTCCTGTCCTGTTCTCTCTCTGTGTTACTGTGAACCACGCGTTCTGTTTCCTGTCCAGTTCTCTCTCTGTGTTACTAACTGTGAACCTCGTGTTCTGTTTCCTGTCCAGTTCTCTCTCTGTGTTACTAACTGTGAACCACGCGTTCTGTTTCCTGTCCAGTTCTCTCTCTGTGTTACTGTGAACCTCGCGTTCTGTTTCCTGTCCAGTTCTCTCTCTGTGTTACTAACTGTGAACCTCGCGTTCTGTTTCCTGTCCAGTTCTCTCTCTGTGTTACTAACTGTGAACCACGCGTTCTGTTTCCTGTCCAGTTTCTCTCTGTGTTACTAACTGTGAACCACGCGTTCTGTTTCCTGTCCAGTTCTCTCTCTGTGTTACTGTGAACCACGCGTTCTGTTTCCTGTCCAGTTCTCTCTGTGTTACTAACTGTGAACCACGCATTCTGTTTCCTGTCCAGTTTCTCTCTGTGTTACTAACTGTGAACCACGCGTTCTGTTTCCTGTCCAGTTCTCTCTCTGTGTTACTGTGAACCACGCGTTCTGTTTCCTGTCCAGTTCTCTCTCTGTGTTACTAACTGTGAACCTCGTGTTCTGTTTCCTGTCCAGTTCTCTCTCTGTGTTACTAACTGTGAACCACGCGTTCTGTTTCCTGTCCAGTTCTCTCTCTGTGTTACTGTGAACCTCGCGTTCTGTTTCCTGTCCAGTTCTCTCTCTGTGTTACTAACTGTGAACCTCGCGTTCTGTTTCCTGTCCAGTTCTCTCTCTGTGTTACTAACTGTGAACCACGCGTTCTGTTTCCTGTCCAGTTCTCTCTCTGTGTTACTAACTGTGAACCACGCGTTCTGTTTCCTGTCCAGTTTCTCTCTGTGTTACTAACTGTGAACCACACGTTCTGTTTCCTGTCCAGTTCTCTCTGTGTTACTGTGAACCACGCATTCTGTTTCCTGTCCAGCTCTCCTTGTGTTACTAACTGTGAACCACGCGTTCTGTTTCCTGTCCAGTTCTCTCTCTGTGTTACTGTGAACCACGCGTTCTGTTTCCTGTCCAGTTCTCTCTCTGTGTTACTAACTGTGAACCTCGTGTTCTGTTTCCTGTCCAGTTCTCTCTCTGTGTTACTAACTGTGAACCACGCGTTCTGTTTCCTGTCCAGTTCTCTCTCTGTGTTACTGTGAACCACGCGTTCTGTTTCCTGTCCAGTTCTCTCTCTGTGTTACTAACTGTGAACCACTCGTTCTGTTTCCTGTCCAGTTCTCTCTCTGTGTTACTGTGAACCACGCGTTCTGTTTCCTGTCCAGTTCTCTCTCTGTGTTACTGTGAACCACGCGTTCTGTTTCCTGTCCAGTTCTCTCTCTCTGTATTACTGTGAACCACGCGTTCTGTTTCCTGTCCAGTACTCTCTCTGTGTTACTGTGAACCACGCGTTCTGTTTCCTGTCCAGTTTTCTCTCTGTGTTACTGTGAACCACGCGTTCTGTTTCCTGTCCAGGTCACTCTCTGTGTTACTGTGAACCTCGCGTTCTGTTTCCTGTCTAGTTCTCTCTCTGTGTTCCGGTGAACCACGCATTCTGTTTCCTGTCCAGTTTCTCTCTGTGTTACTAACTGTGAACCACACGTTCTGTTTCCTGTCCTGTTCTCTCTCTGTGTTACTGTGAACCACGCGTTCTGTTTCCTGTCCAGTTCTCTCTCTGTGTTACTAACTGTGAACCTCGTGTTCTGTTTCCTGTCCAGTTCTCTCTCTGTGTTACTAACTGTGAACCACGCGTTCTGTTTCCTGTCCAGTTCTCTCTCTGTGTTACTGTGAACCTCGCGTTCTGTTTCCTGTCCAGTTCTCTCTCTGTGTTACTAACTGTGAACCTCGCGTTCTGTTTCCTGTCCAGTTCTCTCTCTGTGTTACTAACTGTGAACCACGCGTTCTGTTTCCTGTCCAGTTTCTCTCTGTGTTACTAACTGTGAACCACGCGTTCTGTTTCCTGTCCAGTTCTCTCTCTGTGTTACTGTGAACCACGCGTTCTGTTTCCTGTCCAGTTCTCTCTGTGTTACTAACTGTGAACCACGCATTCTGTTTCCTGTCCAGTTTCTCTCTGTGTTACTAACTGTGAACCACGCGTTCTGTTTCCTGTCCAGTTCTCTCTCTGTGTTACTGTGAACCACGCGTTCTGTTTCCTGTCCAGTTCTCTCTCTGTGTTACTAACTGTGAACCTCGTGTTCTGTTTCCTGTCCAGTTCTCTCTCTGTGTTACTAACTGTGAACCACGCGTTCTGTTTCCTGTCCAGTTCTCTCTCTGTGTTACTGTGAACCTCGCGTTCTGTTTCCTGTCCAGTTCTCTCTCTGTGTTACTAACTGTGAACCTCGCGTTCTGTTTCCTGTCCAGTTCTCTCTCTGTGTTACTAACTGTGAACCACGCGTTCTGTTTCCTGTCCAGTTTCTCTCTGTGTTACTAACTGTGAACCACGCGTTCTGTTTCCTGTCCAGTTCTCTCTCTGTGTTACTGTGAACCACGCGTTCTGTTTCCTGTCCAGTTCTCTCTGTGTTACTAACTGTGAACCACGCATTCTGTTTCCTGTCCAGTTCTCTCTCTGTGTTACTGTGAACCTCGCGTTCTGTTTCCTATCCAGTTCTCTCTCTGTGTTACTGTGAACCTCGCGTTCTGTTTCCTGTCCAGTTCTCTCTCTGTGTTACTGTGAACCACGCGTTCTGTTTCCTGTCCAGTTCTCTCTCTCTGTGTTACTGTGAACCACGCGTTCTGTTTCCTGTCCAGTTCTCTCTCTGTGTTACTAACTGTGAACCTCGCGTTCTGTTTCCTGTCCAGTTCTCTCTCTGTGTTACTGTGAACCACGTGTTCTGTTTCCTGTCCAGTTATCTCTCTGTGTTACTAACTGTGAACCACGCATTCTGTTTCCTGTCCAGTTCTCTCTCTGTGTTACTGTGAACCTCGCGTTCTGTTTCCTATCCAGTTCTCTCTCTGTGTTACTGTGAACCTCGCGTTCTGTTTCCTGTCCAGTTCTCTCTCTGTGTTACTGTGAACCACGCGTTCTGTTTCCTGTCCAGTTCTCTCTCTCTGTGTTACTGTGAACCACGCGTTCTGTTTCCTGTCCAGTTCTCTCTCTGTGTTACTAAATGTGAACCTCGCGTTCTGTTTCCTGTCCAGTTCTCTCTCTGTGTTACTGTGAACCACGCGTTCTGTTTCCTGTCCAGTTCTCTCTCTGTGTTACTAACTGTGAACCTCGTGTTCTGTTTCCTGTCCAGTTCTCTCTCTGTGTTACTAACTGTGAACCACGCGTTCTGTTTCCTGTCCAGTTCTCTCTCTGTGTTACTGTGAACCTCGCGTTCTGTTTCCTGTCCAGTTCTCTCTCTGTGTTACTAACTGTGAACCTCGCGTTCTGTTTCCTGTCCAGTTCTCTCTCTGTGTTACTAACTGTGAACCACGCGTTCTGTTTCCTGTCCAGTTTCTCTCTGTGTTACTAACTGTGAACCACGCGTTCTGTTTCCTGTCCAGTTCTCTCTCTGTGTTACTGTGAACCACGCGTTCTGTTTCCTGTCCAGTTCTCTCTGTGTTACTAACTGTGAACCACGCATTCTGTTTCCTGTCCAGTTCTCTCTCTGTGTTACTGTGAACCTCGCGTTCTGTTTCCTATCCAGTTCTCTCTCTGTGTTACTGTGAACCTCGCGTTCTGTTTCCTGTCCAGTTCTCTCTCTGTGTTACTGTGAACCTCGTGTTCTGTTTCCTATCCAGTTCTCTCTCTGTGTTACTGTGAACCTCGCGTTCTGTTTCCTGTCCAGTTCTCTCTCTGTGTTACTGTGAACCACGCGTTCTGTTTCCTGTCCAGTTCTCTCTCTGTGTTACTGTGAACCACGTGTTCTGTTTCCTGTCCAGGTCTCTCTCTGTGTTACTAACTGTGAACCACGCATTCTGTTTCCTGTCCAGTTCTCTCTCTGTGTTACTGTGAACCTCGCGTTCTGTTTCCTATCCAGTTCTCTCTCTGTGTTACTGTGAACCTCGCGTTCTGTTTCCTGTCCAGTTCTCTCTCTGTGTTACTGTGAACCACGCGTTCTGTTTCCTGTCCAGTTCTCTCTCTCTGTGTTACTGTGAACCACGCGTTCTGTTTCCTGTCCAGTTCTCTCTCTGTGTTACTAACTGTGAACCTCGCGTTCTGTTTCCTGTCCAGTTCTCTCTCTGTGTTACTGTGAACCACGCGTTCTGTTTCCTGTCCAGTTCTCTCTCTGTGTTACTAACTGTGAACCTCGCTATCTGTTTCCTGTCCAGTTCTCTCTCTGTGTTACTGTGAACCACGCGTTCTGTTTCCTGTCCAGTTCTCTCTCTGTGTTACTAACTGTGAACCACTCGTTCTGTTTCCTGTCCAGTTCTCTCTCTGTGTTACTGTGAACCAATCGTTCTGTTTCTTGTCCAGTTCTCTCTCTGTGTTACTGTGAACCACGCGTTCTGTTTCCTGTCCAGTTCTCTCTCTCTGTATTACTGTGAACCACGCGTTCTGTTTCCTGTCCAGTACTCTCTCTGTGTTACTGTGAACCACGCGTTCTGTTTCCTGTCCAGTTTTCTCTCTGTGTTACTGTGAACCACGCGTTCTGTTTCCTGTCCAGGTCACTCTCTGTGTTACTGTGAACCTCGCGTTCTGTTTCCTGTCTAGTTCTCTCTCTGTGTTCCGGTGAACCACGCATTCTGTTTCCTGTCCAGTTCTCTCTGTGTTACTGTGAACCACGTGTTCTGTTTCCTGTCCAGTTCTCTCTCTGTGTTACTGTGAACCACGCGTTCTGTTTCCTGTCCAGTTCACTATCTGTGTTACTAACTGTGAACCACGCGTTCTGTTTCCTGTCCAGTTCTCTCTCTGTGTTACTGTGAACCTCGCGTTCTGTTTCCTATCCAGTTCTCTCTCTGTGTTACTGTGAACCTCGCGTTCTGTTTCCTGTCCAGTTCTCTCTCTGTGTTACTGTGAACCACGCGTTCTGTTTCCTGTCCAGTTCTCTCTCTCTGTGTTACTGTGAACCACGCGTTCTGTTTCCTGTCCAGTTCTCTCTCTGTGTTACTAACTGTGAACCTCGCGTTCTGTTTCCTGTCCAGTTCTCTCTCTGTGTTACTAACTGTGAACCTCGCTATCTGTTTCCTGTCCAGTTCTCTCTCTGTGTTACTAACTGTGAACCACGCGTTCTGTTTCCTGTCCAGTTCTCTCTCTGTGTTACTAACTGTGAACCACGCGTTCTGTTTCCTGTCCAGTTTCTCTCTGTGTTACTAACTGTGAACCACACGTTCTGTTTCCTGTCCAGTTCTCTCTGTGTTACTGTGAACCACGCATTCTGTTTCCTGTCCAGCTCTCCTTGTGTTACTAACTGTGAACCACGCGTTCTGTTTCCTGTCCAGTTCTCTCTCTGTGTTACTAACTGTGAACCACTCGTTCTGTTTCCTGTCCAGTTCTCTCTCTGTGTTACTGTGAACCACGCGTTCTGTTTCCTGTCCAGTTCTCTCTCTGTGTTACTGTGAACCACGCGTTCTGTTTCCTGTCCAGTTCTCTCTCTCTGTATTACTGTGAACCACGCGTTCTGTTTCCTGTCCAGTACTCTCTCTGTGTTACTGTGAACCACGCGTTCTGTTTCCTGTCCAGTTTTCTCTCTGTGTTACTGTGAACCACGCGTTCTGTTTCCTGTCCAGGTCACTCTCTGTGTTACTGTGAACCTCGCGTTCTGTTTCCTGTCTAGTTCTCTCTCTGTGTTCCGGTGAACCACGCATTCTGTTTCCTGTCCAGTTTCTCTCTGTGTTACTAACTGTGAACCACACGTTCTGTTTCCTGTCCTGTTCTCTCTCTGTGTTACTGTGAACCACGCGTTCTGTTTCCTGTCCAGTTCTCTCTCTGTGTTACTAACTGTGAACCTCGTGTTCTGTTTCCTGTCCAGTTCTCTCTCTGTGTTACTAACTGTGAACCACGCATTCTGTTTCCTGTCCAGTTCTCTCTCTGTGTTACTGTGAACCTCGCGTTCTGTTTCCTGTCCAGTTCTCTCTCTGTGTTACTAACTGTGAACCTCGCGTTCTGTTTCCTGTCCAGTTCTCTCTCTGTGTTACTAACTGTGAACCACGCGTTCTGTTTCCTGTCCAGTTTCTCTCTGTGTTACTAACTGTGAACCACGCGTTCTGTTTCCTGTCCAGTTCTCTCTCTGTGTTACTGTGAACCACGCGTTCTGTTTCCTGTCCAGTTCTCTCTGTGTTACTAACTGTGAACCACGCATTCTGTTTCCTGTCCAGTTCTCTCTCTGTGTTACTGTGAACCACGCGTTCTGTTTCCTGTCCAGTTCTCTCTCTCTGTGTTACTGTGAACCACGCGTTCTGTTTCCTGTCCAGTTCTCTCTCTGTGTTACTAACTGTGAACCTCGCGTTCTGTTTCCTGTCCAGTTCTCTCTCTGTGTTACTGTGAACCACGCGTTCTGTTTCCTGTCCAGTTCTCTCTCTGTGTTACTAACTGTGAACCTCGTGTTCTGTTTCCTGTCCAGTTCTCTCTCTGTGTTACTAACTGTGAACCACGCGTTCTGTTTCCTGTCCAGTTCTCTCTCTGTGTTACTGTGAACCTCGCGTTCTGTTTCCTGTCCAGTTCTCTCTCTGTGTTACTAACTGTGAACCTCGCGTTCTGTTTCCTGTCCAGTTCTCTCTCTGTGTTACTAACTGTGAACCACGCGTTCTGTTTCCTGTCCAGTTTCTCTCTGTGTTACTAACTGTGAACCACGCATTCTGTTTCCTGTCCAGTTCTCTCTCTGTGTTACTGTGAACCTCGCGTTCTGTTTCCTATCCAGGTCTCTCTCTGTGTTACTGTGAACCTCGCGTTCTGTTTCCTGTCCAGTTCTCTCTCTGTGTTACTGTGAACCACGCGTTCTGTTTCCTGTCCAGTTCTCTCTCTCTGTGTTACTGTGAACCACGCGTTCTGTTTCCTGTCCAGTTCTCTCTCTGTGTTACTAACTGTGAACCTCGCGTTCTGTTTCCTGTCCAGTTCTCTCTCTGTGTTACTGTGAACCACGCGTTCTGTTTCCTGTCCAGTTCTCTCTCTGTGTTACTAACTGTGAACCTCGCTATCTGTTTCCTGTCCAGTTCTCTCTCTGTGTTACTGTGAACCACGCGTTCTGTTTCCTGTCCAGTTCTCTCTCTGTGTTACTAACTGTGAACCACTCGTTCTGTTTCCTGTCCAGTTCTCTCTCTGTGTTACTGTGAACCAATCGTTCTGTTTCTTGTCCAGTTCTCTCTCTGTGTTACTGTGAACCACGCGTTCTGTTTCCTGTCCAGTTCTCTCTCTCTGTATTACTGTGAACCACGCGTTCTGTTTCCTGTCCAGTACTCTCTCTGTGTTACTGTGAACCACGCGTTCTGTTTCCTGTCCAGTTTTCTCTCTGTGTTACTGTGAACCACGCGTTCTGTTTCCTGTCCAGGTCACTCTCTGTGTTACTGTGAACCTCGCGTTCTGTTTCCTGTCTAGTTCTCTCTCTGTGTTCCGGTGAACCACGCATTCTGTTTCCTGTCCAGTTCTCTCTGTGTTACTGTGAACCACGTGTTCTGTTTCCTGTCCAGTTCTCTCTCTGTGTTACTGTGAACCACGCGTTCTGTTTCCTGTCCAGTTCACTCTCTGTGTTACTAACTGTGAACCACGCGTTCTGTTTCCTGTCCAGTTCTCTCTCTGTGTTACTGTGAACCTCGCGTTCTGTTTCCTATCCAGTTCTCTCTCTGTGTTACTGTGAACCTCGCGTTCTGTTTCCTGTCCAGTTCTCTCTCTGTGTTACTGTGAACCACGCGTTCTGTTTCCTGTCCAGTTCTCTCTCTCTGTGTTACTGTGAACCACGCGTTCTGTTTCCTGTCCAGTTCTCTCTCTGTGTTACTAACTGTGAACCTCGCGTTCTGTTTCCTGTCCAGTTCTCTCTCTGTGTTACTAACTGTGAACCTCGCTATCTGTTTCCTGTCCAGTTCTCTCTCTGTGTTACTAACTGTGAACCACGCGTTCTGTTTCCTGTCCAGTTCTCTCTCTGTGTTACTAACTGTGAACCACGCGTTCTGTTTCCTGTCCAGTTTCTCTCTGTGTTACTAACTGTGAACCACACGTTCTGTTTCCTGTCCAGTTCTCTCTGTGTTACTGTGAACCACGCATTCTGTTTCCTGTCCAGCTCTCCTTGTGTTACTAACTGTGAACCACGCGTTCTGTTTCCTGTCCAGTTCTCTCTCTGTGTTACTGTGAACCACGCGTTCTGTTTCCTGTCCAGTTCTCTCTCTCTGTATTACTGTGAACCACGCGTTCTGTTTCCTGTCCAGTACTCTCTCTGTGTTACTGTGAACCACGCGTTCTGTTTCCTGTCCAGTTTTCTCTCTGTGTTACTGTGAACCACGCGTTCTGTTTCCTGTCCAGGTCACTCTCTGTGTTACTGTGAACCTCGCGTTCTGTTTCCTGTCTAGTTCTCTCTCTGTGTTCCGGTGAACCACGCATTCTGTTTCCTGTCCAGTTTCTCTCTGTGTTACTAACTGTGAACCACACGTTCTGTTTCCTGTCCTGTTCTCTCTCTGTGTTACTGTGAACCACGCGTTCTGTTTCCTGTCCAGTTCTCTCTCTGTGTTACTAACTGTGAACCTCGTGTTCTGTTTCCTGTCCAGTTCTCTCTCTGTGTTACTAACTGTGAACCACGCATTCTGTTTCCTGTCCAGTTCTCTCTCTGTGTTACTGTGAACCTCGCGTTCTGTTTCCTGTCCAGTTCTCTCTCTGTGTTACTAACTGTGAACCTCGCGTTCTGTTTCCTGTCCAGTTCTCTCTCTGTGTTACTAACTGTGAACCACGCGTTCTGTTTCCTGTCCAGTTTCTCTCTGTGTTACTAACTGTGAACCACGCGTTCTGTTTCCTGTCCAGTTCTCTCTCTGTGTTACTGTGAACCACGCGTTCTGTTTCCTGTCCAGTTCTCTCTGTGTTACTAACTGTGAACCACGCATTCTGTTTCCTGTCCAGTTCTCTCTCTGTGTTACTGTGAACCACGCGTTCTGTTTCCTGTCCAGTTCTCTCTCTCTGTGTTACTGTGAACCACGCGTTCTGTTTCCTGTCCAGTTCTCTCTCTGTGTTACTAACTGTGAACCTCGCGTTCTGTTTCCTGTCCAGTTCTCTCTCTGTGTTACTGTGAACCACGCGTTCTGTTTCCTGTCCAGTTCTCTCTCTGTGTTACTAACTGTGAACCTCGTGTTCTGTTTCCTGTCCAGTTCTCTCTCTGTGTTACTAACTGTGAACCACGCGTTCTGTTTCCTGTCCAGTTCTCTCTCTGTGTTACTGTGAACCTCGCGTTCTGTTTCCTGTCCAGTTCTCTCTCTGTGTTACTAACTGTGAACCTCGCGTTCTGTTTCCTGTCCAGTTCTCTCTCTGTGTTACTAACTGTGAACCACGCATTCTGTTTCCTGTCCAGTTTCTCTCTGTGTTACTAACTGTGAACCACGCATTCTGTTTCCTGTCCAGTTCTCTCTCTGTGTTACTGTGAACCTCGCGTTCTGTTTCCTATCCAGGTCTCTCTCTGTGTTACTGTGAACCTCGCGTTCTGTTTCCTGTCCAGTTCTCTCTCTGTGTTACTGTGAACCACGCGTTCTGTTTCCTGTCCAGTTCTCTCTCTCTGTGTTACTGTGAACCACGCGTTCTGTTTCCTGTCCAGTTCTCTCTCTGTGTTACTAACTGTGAACCTCGCGTTCTGTTTCCTGTCCAGTTCTCTCTCTGTGTTACTGTGAACCACGCGTTCTGTTTCCTGTCCAGTTCTCTCTCTGTGTTACTAACTGTGAACCTCGCTATCTGTTTCCTGTCCAGTTCTCTCTCTGTGTTACTGTGAACCACGCGTTCTGTTTCCTGTCCAGTTCTCTCTCTGTGTTACTAACTGTGAACCACTCGTTCTGTTTCCTGTCCAGTTCTCTCTCTGTGTTACTGTGAACCAATCGTTCTGTTTCTTGTCCAGTTCTCTCTCTGTGTTACTGTGAACCACGCGTTCTGTTTCCTGTCCAGTTCTCTCTCTCTGTATTACTGTGAACCACGCGTTCTGTTTCCTGTCCAGTACTCTCTCTGTGTTACTGTGAACCACGCGTTCTGTTTCCTGTCCAGTTTTCTCTCTGTGTTACTGTGAACCACGCGTTCTGTTTCCTGTCCAGGTCACTCTCTGTGTTACTGTGAACCTCGCGTTCTGTTTCCTGTCTAGTTCTCTCTCTGTGTTCCGGTGAACCACGCATTCTGTTTCCTGTCCAGTTCTCTCTGTGTTACTGTGAACCACGTGTTCTGTTTCCTGTCCAGTTCTCTCTCTGTGTTACTGTGAACCACGCGTTCTGTTTCCTGTCCAGTTCACTCTCTGTGTTACTAACTGTGAACCACGCGTTCTGTTTCCTGTCCAGTTCTCTCTCTGTGTTACTGTGAACCTCGCGTTCTGTTTCCTATCCAGTTCTCTCTCTGTGTTACTGTGAACCTCGCGTTCTGTTTCCTGTCCAGTTCTCTCTCTGTGTTACTGTGAACCACGCGTTCTGTTTCCTGTCCAGTTCTCTCTCTCTGTGTTACTGTGAACCACGCGTTCTGTTTCCTGTCCAGTTCTCTCTCTGTGTTACTAACTGTGAACCTCGCGTTCTGTTTCCTGTCCAGTTCTCTCTCTGTGTTACTAACTGTGAACCTCGCTATCTGTTTCCTGTCCAGTTCTCTCTCTGTGTTACTAACTGTGAACCACGCGTTCTGTTTCCTGTCCAGTTCTCTCTCTGTGTTACTAACTGTGAACCACGCGTTCTGTTTCCTGTCCAGTTTCTCTCTGTGTTACTAACTGTGAACCACACGTTCTGTTTCCTGTCCAGTTCTCTCTGTGTTACTGTGAACCACGCATTCTGTTTCCTGTCCAGCTCTCCTTGTGTTACTAACTGTGAACCACGCGTTCTGTTTCCTGTCCAGTTCTCTCTCTGTGTTACTGTGAACCACGCGTTCTGTTTCCTGTCCAGTTCTCTCTCTGTGTTACTAACTGTGAACCTCGTGTTCTGTTTCCTGTCCAGTTCTCTCTCTGTGTTACTAACTGTGAACCACGCGTTCTGTTTCCTGTCCAGTTCTCTCTCTGTGTTACTGTGAACCACGCGTTCTGTTTCCTGTCCAGTTCTCTCTCTGTGTTACTAACTGTGAACCACTCGTTCTGTTTCCTGTCCAGTTCTCTCTCTGTGTTACTGTGAACCACGCGTTCTGTTTCCTGTCCAGTTCTCTCTCTGTGTTACTGTGAACCACGCGTTCTGTTTCCTGTCCAGTTCTCTCTCTCTGTATTACTGTGAACCACGCGTTCTGTTTCCTGTCCAGTACTCTCTCTGTGTTACTGTGAACCACGCGTTCTGTTTCCTGTCCAGTTTTCTCTCTGTGTTACTGTGAACCACGCGTTCTGTTTCCTGTCCAGGTCACTCTCTGTGTTACTGTGAACCTCGCGTTCTGTTTCCTGTCTAGTTCTCTCTCTGTGTTCCGGTGAACCACGCATTCTGTTTCCTGTCCAGTTTCTCTCTGTGTTACTAACTGTGAACCACACGTTCTGTTTCCTGTCCTGTCCTCTCTCTGTGTTACTGTGAACCACGCGTTCTGTTTCCTGTCCAGTTCTCTCTCTGTGTTACTAACTGTGAACCTCGTGTTCTGTTTCCTGTCCAGTTCTCTCTCTGTGTTACTAACTGTGAACCACGCGTTCTGTTTCCTGTCCAGTTCTCTCTCTGTGTTACTGTGAACCTCGCGTTCTGTTTCCTGTCCAGTTCTCTCTCTGTGTTACTAACTGTGAACCTCGCGTTCTGTTTCCTGTCCAGTTCTCTCTCTGTGTTACTAACTGTGAACCACGCGTTCTGTTTCCTGTCCAGTTTCTCTCTGTGTTACTAACTGTGAACCACGCGTTCTGTTTCCTGTCCAGTTCTCTCTCTGTGTTACTGTGAACCACGCGTTCTGTTTCCTGTCCAGTTTTCTCTCTGTGTTACTGTGAACCACGCGTTCTGTTTCCTGTCCAGGTCACTCTCTGTGTTACTGTGAACCTCGCGTTCTGTTTCCTGTCTAGTTCTCTCTCTGTGTTCCGGTGAACCACGCATTCTGTTTCCTGTCCAGTTCTCTCTGTGTTACTGTGAACCACGTGTTCTGTTTCCTGTCCAGTTCTCTCTCTGTGTTACTGTGAACCACGCGTTCTGTTTCCTGTCCAGTTCACTCTCTGTGTTATTAACTGTGAACCACGCGTTCTGTTTCCTGTCCAGTTCTCTCTCTGTGTTACTGTGAACCTCGCGTTCTGTTTCCTATCCAGTTCTCTCTCTGTGTTACTGTGAACCTCGCGTTCTGTTTCCTGTCCAGTTCTCTCTCTGTGTTACTGTGAACCACGCGTTCTGTTTCCTGTCCAGTTCTCTCTCTCTGTGTTACTGTGAACCACGCGTTCTGTTTCCTGTCCAGTTCTCTCTCTGTGTTACTAACTGTGAACCTCGCGTTCTGTTTCCTGTCCAGTTCTCTCTCTGTGTTACTAACTGTGAACCTCGCTATCTGTTTCCTGTCCAGTTCTCTCTCTGTGTTACTAACTGTGAACCACGCGTTCTGTTTCCTGTCCAGTTCTCTCTCTGTGTTACTAACTGTGAACCACGCGTTCTGTTTCCTGTCCAGTTTCTCTCTGTGTTACTAACTGTGAACCACACGTTCTGTTTCCTGTCCAGTTCTCTCTGTGTTACTGTGAACCACGCATTCTGTTTCCTGTCCAGCTCTCCTTGTGTTACTAACTGTGAACCACGCGTTCTGTTTCCTGTCCAGTTCTCTCTCTGTGTTACTGTGAACCACGCGTTCTGTTTCCTGTCCAGTTCTCTCTCTGTGTTACTAACTGTGAACCTCGTGTTCTGTTTCCTGTCCAGTTCTCTCTCTGTGTTACTAACTGTGAACCACGCGTTCTGTTTCCTGTCCGTTCTCTCTCTGTGTTACTGTGAACCACGCGTTCTGTTTCCTGTCCAGTTCTCTCTCTGTGTTACTAACTGTGAACCACTCGTTCTGTTTCCTGTCCAGTTCTCTCTCTGTGTTACTGTGAACCACGCGTTCTGTTTCCTGTCCAGTTCTCTCTCTGTGTTACTGTGAACCACGCGTTCTGTTTCCTGTCCAGTTCTCTCTCTCTGTATTACTGTGAACCACGCGTTCTGTTTCCTGTCCAGTACTCTCTCTGTGTTACTGTGAACCACGCGTTCTGTTTCCTGTCCAGTTTTCTCTCTGTGTTACTGTGAACCACGCGTTCTGTTTCCTGTCCAGGTCACTCTCTGTGTTACTGTGAACCTCGCGTTCTGTTTCCTGTCTAGTTCTCTCTCTGTGTTCCGGTGAACCACGCATTCTGTTTCCTGTCCAGTTTCTCTCTGTGTTACTAACTGTGAACCACACGTTCTGTTTCCTGTCCTGTTCTCTCTCTGTGTTACTGTGAACCACGCGTTCTGTTTCCTGTCCAGTTCTCTCTCTGTGTTACTAACTGTGAACCTCGTGTTCTGTTTCCTGTCCAGTTCTCTCTCTGTGTTACTAACTGTGAACCACGCGTTCTGTTTCCTGTCCAGTTCTCTCTCTGTGTTACTGTGAACCTCGCGTTCTGTTTCCTGTCCAGTTCTCTCTCTGTGTTACTAACTGTGAACCTCGCGTTCTGTTTCCTGTCCAGTTCTCTCTCTGTGTTACTAACTGTGAACCACGCGTTCTGTTTCCTGTCCAGTTTCTCTCTGTGTTACTAACTGTGAACCACGCGTTCTGTTTCCTGTCCAGTTCTCTCTCTGTGTTACTGTGAACCACGCGTTCTGTTTCCTGTCCAGTTCTCTCTGTGTTACTAACTGTGAACCACGCATTCTGTTTCCTGTCCAGTTTCTCTCTGTGTTACTAACTGTGAACCACGCGTTCTGTTTCCTGTCCAGTTCTCTCTCTGTGTTACTGTGAACCACGCGTTCTGTTTCCTGTCCAGTTCTCTCTCTGTGTTACTAACTGTGAACCTCGTGTTCTGTTTCCTGTCCAGTTCTCTCTCTGTGTTACTAACTGTGAACCACGCGTTCTGTTTCCTGTCCAGTTCTCTCTCTGTGTTACTGTGAACCTCGCGTTCTGTTTCCTGTCCAGTTCTCTCTCTGTGTTACTAACTGTGAACCTCGCGTTCTGTTTCCTGTCCAGTTCTCTCTCTGTGTTACTAACTGTGAACCACGCGTTCTGTTTCCTGTCCAGTTCTCTCTCTGTGTTACTAACTGTGAACCACGCGTTCTGTTTCCTGTCCAGTTTCTCTCTGTGTTACTAACTGTGAACCACACGTTCTGTTTCCTGTCCAGTTCTCTCTGTGTTACTGTGAACCACGCATTCTGTTTCCTGTCCAGCTCTCCTTGTGTTACTAACTGTGAACCACGCGTTCTGTTTCCTGTCCAGTTCTCTCTCTGTGTTACTGTGAACCACGCGTTCTGTTTCCTGTCCAGTTCTCTCTCTGTGTTACTAACTGTGAACCTCGTGTTCTGTTTCCTGTCCAGTTCTCTCTCTGTGTTACTAACTGTGAACCACGCGTTCTGTTTCCTGTCCAGTTCTCTCTCTGTGTTACTGTGAACCACGCGTTCTGTTTCCTGTCCAGTTCTCTCTCTGTGTTACTAACTGTGAACCACTCGTTCTGTTTCCTGTCCAGTTCTCTCTCTGTGTTACTGTGAACCACGCGTTCTGTTTCCTGTCCAGTTCTCTCTTTGTGTTACTGTGAACCACGCGTTCTGTTTCCTGTCCAGTTCTCTCTCTCTGTATTACTGTGAACCACGCGTTCTGTTTCCTGTCCAGTACTCTCTCTGTGTTACTGTGAACCACGCGTTCTGTTTCCTGTCCAGTTTTCTCTCTGTGTTACTGTGAACCACGCGTTCTGTTTCCTGTCCAGGTCACTCTCTGTGTTACTGTGAACCTCGCGTTCTGTTTCCTGTCTAGTTCTCTCTCTGTGTTCCGGTGAACCACGCATTCTGTTTCCTGTCCAGTTTCTCTCTGTGTTACTAACTGTGAACCACACGTTCTGTTTCCTGTCCTGTTCTCTCTCTGTGTTACTGTGAACCACGCGTTCTGTTTCCTGTCCAGTTCTCTCTCTGTGTTACTAACTGTGAACCTCGTGTTCTGTTTCCTGTCCAGTTCTCTCTCTGTGTTACTAACTGTGAACCACGCGTTCTGTTTCCTGTCCAGTTCTCTCTCTGTGTTACTGTGAACCTCGCGTTCTGTTTCCTGTCCAGTTCTCTCTCTGTGTTACTAACTGTGAACCTCGCGTTCTGTTTCCTGTCCAGTTCTCTCTCTGTGTTACTAACTGTGAACCACGCGTTCTGTTTCCTGTCCAGTTTCTCTCTGTGTTACTAACTGTGAACCACGCGTTCTGTTTCCTGTCCAGTTCTCTCTCTGTGTTACTGTGAACCACGCGTTCTGTTTCCTGTCCAGTTCTCTCTGTGTTACTAACTGTGAACCACGCATTCTGTTTCCTGTCCAGTTTCTCTCTGTGTTACTAACTGTGAACCACGCGTTCTGTTTCCTGTCCAGTTCTCTCTCTGTGTTACTGTGAACCACGCATTCTGTTTCCTGTCCAGCTCTCTCTCTGTGTTACTAACTGTGAACCTCGTGTTCTGTTTCCTGTCCAGTTCTCTCTCTGTGTTACTAACTGTGAACCACGCGTTCTGTTTCCTGTCCAGTTCTCTCTCTGTGTTACTGTGAACCTCGCGTTCTGTTTCCTGTCCAGTTCTCTCTCTGTGTTACTAACTGTGAACCTCGCGTTCTGTTTCCTGTCCAGTTCTCTCTCTGTGTTACTAACTGTGAACCACGCGTTCTGTTTCCTGTCCAGTTTCTCTCTGTGTTACTAACTGTGAACCACGCGTTCTGTTTCCTGTCCAGTTCTCTCTCTGTGTTACTGTGAACCACGCGTTCTGTTTCCTGTCCAGTTCTCTCTGTGTTACTAACTGTGAACCACGCATTCTGTTTCCTGTCCAGTTCTCTCTCTGTGTTACTGTGAACCTCGCGTTCTGTTTCCTATCCAGTTCTCTCTCTGTGTTACTGTGAACCTCGCGTTCTGTTTCCTGTCCAGTTCTCTCTCTGTGTTACTGTGAACCACGCGTTCTGTTTCCTGTCCAGTTCTCTCTCTCTGTGTTACTGTGAACCACGCGTTCTGTTTCCTGTCCAGTTCTCTCTCTGTGTTACTAACTGTGAACCTCGCGTTCTGTTTCCTGTCCAGTTCTCTCTCTGTGTTACTGTGAACCACGTGTTCTGTTTCCTGTCCAGTTCTCTCTCTGTGTTACTAACTGTGAACCACGCATTCTGTTTCCTGTCCAGTTCTCTCTCTGTGTTACTGTGAACCTCGCGTTCTGTTTCCTATCCAGTTCTCTCTCTGTGTTACTGTGAACCTCGCGTTCTGTTTCCTGTCCAGTTCTCTCTCTGTGTTACTGTGAACCACGCGTTCTGTTTCCTGTCCAGTTCTCTCTCTCTGTGTTACTGTGAACCACGCGTTCTGTTTCCTGTCCAGTTCTCTCTCTGTGTTACTAACTGTGAACCTCGCGTTCTGTTTCCTGTCCAGTTCTCTCTCTGTGTTACTGTGAACCACGCGTTCTGTTTCCTGTCCAGTTCTCTCTCTGTGTTACTAACTGTGAACCTCGTGTTCTGTTTCCTGTCCAGTTCTCTCTCTGTGTTACTAACTGTGAACCACGCGTTTTGTTTCCTGTCCAGTTCTCTCTCTGTGTTACTGTGAACCTCGCGTTCTGTTTCCTGTCCAGTTCTCTCTCTGTGTTACTAACTGTGAACCTCGCGTTCTGTTTCCTGTCCAGTTCTCTCTCTGTGTTACTAACTGTGAACCACGCGTTCTGTTTCCTGTCCAGTTTCTCTCTGTGTTACTAACTGTGAACCACGCGTTCTGTTTCCTGTCCAGTTCTCTCTCTGTGTTACTGTGAACCACGCGTTCTGTTTCCTGTCCAGTTCTCTCTGTGTTACTAACTGTGAACCACGCATTCTGTTTCCTGTCCAGTTCTCTCTCTGTGTTACTGTGAACCTCGCGTTCTGTTTCCTATCCAGTTCTCTCTCTGTGTTACTGTGAACCTCGCGTTCTGTTTCCTGTCCAGTTCTCTCTCTGTGTTACTGTGAACCACGCGTTCTGTTTCCTGTCCAGTTCTCTCTCTCTCTGTTACTGTGAACCACGCGTTCTGTTTCCTGTCCAGTTCTCTCTCTGTGTTACTAACTGTGAACCTCGCGTTCTGTTTCCTGTCCAGTTCTCTCTCTGTGTTACTGTGAACCACGTGTTCTGTTTCCTGTCCAGTTCTCTCTCTGTGTTACTAACTGTGAACCACGCATTCTGTTTCCTGTCCAGTTCTCTCTCTGTGTTACTGTGAACCTCGCGTTCTGTTTCCTATCCAGTTCTCTCTCTGTGTTACTGTGAACCTCGCGTTCTGTTTCCTGTCCAGTTCTCTCTCTGTGTTACTGTGAACCACGCGTTCTGTTTCCTGTCCAGTTCTCTCTCTCTGTGTTACTGTGAACCACGCGTTCTGTTTCCTGTCCAGTTCTCTCTCTGTGTTACTAACTGTGAACCTCGCGTTCTGTTTCCTGTCCAGTTCTCTCTCTGTGTTACTGTGAACCACGCGTTCTGTTTCCTGTCCAGTTCTCTCTCTGTGTTACTAACTGTGAACCTCGCTATCTGTTTCCTGTCCAGTTCTCTCTCTGTGTTACTGTGAACCACGCGTTCTGTTTCCTGTCCAGTTCTCTCTCTGTGTTACTAACTGTGAACCACTCGTTCTGTTTCCTGTCCAGTTCTCTCTCTGTGTTACTGTGAACCAATCGTTCTGTTTCTTGTCCAGTTCTCTCTCTGTGTTACTGTGAACCACGCGTTCTGTTTCCTGTCCAGTTCTCTCTCTCTGTATTACTGTGAATCACGCGTTCTGTTTCCTGTCCAGTACTCTCTCTGTGTTACTGTGAACCACGCGTTCTGTTTCCTGTCCAGTTTTCTCTCTGTGTTACTGTGAACCACGCGTTCTGTTTCCTGTCCAGGTCACTCTCTGTGTTACTGTGAACCTCGCGTTCTGTTTCCTGTCTAGTTCTCTCTCTGTGTTCCGGTGAACCACGCATTCTGTTTCCTGTCCAGTTCTCTCTGTGTTACTGTGAACCACGTGTTCTGTTTCCTGTCCAGTTCTCTCTCTGTGTTACTGTGAACCACGCGTTCTGTTTCCTGTCCAGTTCACTCTCTGTGTTACTAACTGTGAACCACGCGTTCTGTTTCCTGTCCAGTTCTCTCTCTGTGTTACTGTGAACCTCGCGTTCTGTTTCCTATCCAGTTCTCTCTCTGTGTTACTGTGAACCTCGCGTTCTGTTTCCTGTCCAGTTCTCTCTCTGTGTTACTGTGAACCACGCGTTCTGTTTCCTGTCCAGTTCTCTCTCTCTGTGTTACTGTGAACCACGCGTTCTGTTTCCTGTCCAGTTCTCTCTCTGTGTTACTAACTGTGAACCTCGCGTTCTGTTTCCTGTCCAGTTCTCTCTCTGTGTTACTAACTGTGAACCTCGCTATCTGTTTCCTGTCCAGTTCTCTCTCTGTGTTACTAACTGTGAACCACGCGTTCTGTTTCCTGTCCAGTTCTCTCTCTGTGTTACTAACTGTGAACCACGCGTTCTGTTTCCTGTCCAGTTTCTCTCTGTGTTGCTAACTGTGAACCACACGTTCTGTTTCCTGTCCAGTTCTCTCTGTGTTACTGTGAACCACGCATTCTGTTTCCTGTCCAGCTCTCCTTGTGTTACTAACTGTGAACCACGCGTTCTGTTTCCTGTCCAGTTCTCTCTCTGTGTTACTGTGAACCTCGCGTTCTGTTTCCTGTCCAGTTCTCTCTCTGTGTTACTAACTGTGAACCACGCGTTCTGTTTCCTGTCCAGTTTCTCTCTGTGTTACTAACTGTGAACCACGCGTTCTGTTTCCTGTCCAGTTCTCTCTCTGTGTTACTGTGAACCACGCGTTCTGTTTCCTGTCCAGTTCTCTCTGTGTTACTAACTGTGAACCACGCATTCTGTTTCCTGTCCAGTTTCTCTCTGTGTTACTAACTGTGAACCACGCGTTCTGTTTCCTGTCCAGTTCTCTCTCTGTGTTACTGTGAACCACGCGTTCTGTTTCCTGTCCAGTTCTCTCTCTGTGTTACTAACTGTGAACCTCGTGTTCTGTTTCCTGTCCAGTTCTCTCTCTGTGTTACTAACTGTGAACCACGCGTTCTGTTTCCTGTCCAGTTCTCTCTCTGTGTTACTGTGAACCTCGCGTTCTGTTTCCTGTCCAGTTCTCTCTCTGTGTTACTAACTGTGAACCTCGCGTTCTGTTTCCTGTCCAGTTCTCTCTCTGTGTTACTAACTGTGAACCACGCGTTCTGTTTCCTGTCCAGTTCTCTCTCTGTGTTACTAACTGTGAACCACGCGTTCTGTTTCCTGTCCAGTTTCTCTCTGTGTTACTAACTGTGAACCACACGTTCTGTTTCCTGTCCAGTTCTCTCTGTGTTACTGTGAACCACGCATTCTGTTTCCTGTCCAGCTCTCCTTGTGTTACTAACTGTGAACCACGCGTTCTGTTTCCTGTCCAGTTCTCTCTCTGTGTTACTGTGAACCACGCGTTCTGTTTCCTGTCCAGTTCTCTCTCTGTGTTACTAACTGTGAACCTCGTGTTCTGTTTCCTGTCCAGTTCTCTCTCTGTGTTACTAACTGTGAACCACGCGTTCTGTTTCCTGTCCAGTTCTCTCTCTGTGTTACTGTGAACCACGCGTTCTGTTTCCTGTCCAGTTCTCTCTCTGTGTTACTAACTGTGAACCACTCGTTCTGTTTCCTGTCCAGTTCTCTCTCTGTGTTACTGTGAACCACGCGTTCTGTTTCCTGTCCAGTTCTCTCTCTGTGTTACTGTGAACCACGCGTTCTGTTTCCTGTCCAGTTCTCTCTCTCTGTATTACTGTGAACCACGCGTTCTGTTTCCTGTCCAGTACTCTCTCTGTGTTACTGTGAACCACGCGTTCTGTTTCCTGTCCAGTTTTCTCTCTGTGTTACTGTGAACCACGCGTTCTGTTTCCTGTCCAGGTCACTCTCTGTGTTACTGTGAACCTCGCGTTCTGTTTCCTGTCTAGTTCTCTCTCTGTGTTCCGGTGAACCACGCATTCTGTTTCCTGTCCAGTTTCTCTCTGTGTTACTAACTGTGAACCACACGTTCTGTTTCCTGTCCTGTTCTCTCTCTGTGTTACTGTGAACCACGCGTTCTGTTTCCTGTCCAGTTCTCTCTCTGTGTTACTAACTGTGAACCTCGTGTTCTGTTTCCTGTCCAGTTCTCTCTCTGTGTTACTAACTGTGAACCACGCGTTCTGTTTCCTGTCCAGTTCTCTCTCTGTGTTACTGTGAACCTCGCGTTCTGTTTCCTGTCCAGTTCTCTCTCTGTGTTACTAACTGTGAACCTCGCGTTCTGTTTCCTGTCCAGTTCTCTCTCTGTGTTACTAACTGTGAACCACGCGTTCTGTTTCCTGTCCAGTTTCTCTCTGTGTTACTAACTGTGAACCACGCGTTCTGTTTCCTGTCCAGTTCTCTCTCTGTGTTACTGTGAACCACGCGTTCTGTTTCCTGTCCAGTTCTCTCTGTGTTACTAACTGTGAACCACGCATTCTGTTTCCTGTCCAGTTTCTCTCTGTGTTACTAACTGTGAACCACGCGTTCTGTTTCCTGTCCAGTTCTCTCTCTGTGTTACTGTGAACCACGCATTCTGTTTCCTGTCCAGTTCTCTCTCTGTGTTACTAACTGTGAACCTCGTGTTCTGTTTCCTGTCCAGTTCTCTCTCTGTGTTACTAACTGTGAACCACGCGTTCTGTTTCCTGTCCAGTTCTCTCTCTGTGTTACTGTGAACCTCGCGTTCTGTTTCCTGTCCAGTTCTCTCTCTGTGTTACTAACTGTGAACCTCGCGTTCTGTTTCCTGTCCAGTTCTCTCTCTGTGTTACTAACTGTGAACCACGCGTTCTGTTTCCTGTCCAGTTTCTCTCTGTGTTACTAACTGTGAACCACGCGTTCTGTTTCCTGTCCAGTTCTCTCTCTGTGTTACTGTGAACCACGCGTTCTGTTTCCTGTCCAGTTCTCTCTGTGTTACTAACTGTGAACCACGCATTCTGTTTCCTGTCCAGTTCTCTCTCTGTGTTACTGTGAACCTCGCGTTCTGTTTCCTATCCAGTTCTCTCTCTGTGTTACTGTGAACCTCGCGTTCTGTTTCCTGTCCAGTTCTCTCTCTGTGTTACTGTGAACCACGCGTTCTGTTTCCTGTCCAGTTCTCTCTCTCTGTGTTACTGTGAACCACGCGTTCTGTTTCCTGTCCAGTTCTCTCTCTGTGTTACTAACTGTGAACCTCGCGTTCTGTTTCCTGTCCAGTTCTCTCTCTGTGTTACTGTGAACCACGTGTTCTGTTTCCTGTCCAGTTCTCTCTCTGTGTTACTAACTGTGAACCACTCGTTCTGTTTCCTGTCCAGTTCTCTCTCTGTGTTACTGTGAACCAATCGTTCTGTTTCTTGTCCAGTTCTCTCTCTGTGTTACTGTGAACCACGCGTTCTGTTTCCTGTCCAGTTCTCTCTCTCTGTATTACTGTGAATCACGCGTTCTGTTTCCTGTCCAGTACTCTCTCTGTGTTACTGTGAACCACGCGTTCTGTTTCCTGTCCAGTTTTCTCTCTGTGTTACTGTGAACCACGCGTTCTGTTTCCTGTCCAGGTCACTCTCTGTGTTACTGTGAACCTCGCGTTCTGTTTCCTGTCTAGTTCTCTCTCTGTGTTCCGGTGAACCACGCATTCTGTTTCCTGTCCAGTTCTCTCTGTGTTACTGTGAACCACGTGTTCTGTTTCCTGTCCAGTTCTCTCTCTGTGTTACTGTGAACCACGCGTTCTGTTTCCTGTCCAGTTCACTCTCTGTGTTACTAACTGTGAACCACGCGTTCTGTTTCCTGTCCAGTTCTCTCTCTGTGTTACTGTGAACCTCGCGTTCTGTTTCCTATCCAGTTCTCTCTCTGTGTTACTGTGAACCTCGCGTTCTGTTTCCTGTCCAGTTCTCTCTCTGTGTTACTGTGAACCACGCGTTCTGTTTCCTGTCCAGTTCTCTCTCTCTGTGTTACTGTGAACCACGCGTTCTGTTTCCTGTCCAGTTCTCTCTCTGTGTTACTAACTGTGAACCTCGCGTTCTGTTTCCTGTCCAGTTCTCTCTCTGTGTTACTAACTGTGAACCTCGCTATCTGTTTCCTGTCCAGTTCTCTCTCTGTGTTACTAACTGTGAACCACGCGTTCTGTTTCCTGTCCAGTTCTCTCTCTGTGTTACTAACTGTGAACCACGCGTTCTGTTTCCTGTCCAGTTTCTCTCTGTGTTGCTAACTGTGAACCACACGTTCTGTTTCCTGTCCAGTTCTCTCTGTGTTACTGTGAACCACGCATTCTGTTTCCTGTCCAGCTCTCCTTGTGTTACTAACTGTGAACCACGCGTTCTGTTTCCTGTCCAGTTCTCTCTCTGTGTTACTGTGAACCTCGCGTTCTGTTTCCTGTCCAGTTCTCTCTCTGTGTTACTAACTGTGAACCACGCGTTCTGTTTCCTGTCCAGTTTCTCTCTGTGTTACTAACTGTGAACCACGCGTTCTGTTTCCTGTCCAGTTCTCTCTCTGTGTTACTGTGAACCACGCGTTCTGTTTCCTGTCCAGTTCTCTCTGTGTTACTAACTGTGAACCACGCATTCTGTTTCCTGTCCAGTTTCTCTCTGTGTTACTAACTGTGAACCACGCGTTCTGTTTCCTGTCCAGTTCTCTCTCTGTGTTACTGTGAACCACGCGTTCTGTTTCCTGTCCAGTTCTCTCTCTGTGTTACTAACTGTGAACCTCGTGTTCTGTTTCCTGTCCAGTTCTCTCTCTGTGTTACTAACTGTGAACCACGCGTTCTGTTTCCTGTCCAGTTCTCTCTCTGTGTTACTGTGAACCTCGCGTTCTGTTTCCTGTCCAGTTCTCTCTCTGTGTTACTAACTGTGAACCTCGCGTTCTGTTTCCTGTCCAGTTCTCTCTCTGTGTTACTAACTGTGAACCACGCGTTCTGTTTCCTGTCCAGTTCTCTCTCTGTGTTACTAACTGTGAACCACGCGTTCTGTTTCCTGTCCAGTTTCTCTCTGTGTTACTAACTGTGAACCACACGTTCTGTTTCCTGTCCAGTTCTCTCTGTGTTACTGTGAACCACGCATTCTGTTTCCTGTCCAGCTCTCCTTGTGTTACTAACTGTGAACCACGCGTTCTGTTTCCTGTCCAGTTCTCTCTCTGTGTTACTGTGAACCACGCGTTCTGTTTCCTGTCCAGTTCTCTCTCTGTGTTACTAACTGTGAACCTCGTGTTCTGTTTCCTGTCCAGTTCTCTCTCTGTGTTACTAACTGTGAACCACGCGTTCTGTTTCCTGTCCAGTTCTCTCTCTGTGTTACTGTGAACCACGCGTTCTGTTTCCTGTCCAGTTCTCTCTCTGTGTTACTAACTGTGAACCACTCGTTCTGTTTCCTGTCCAGTTCTCTCTCTGTGTTACTGTGAACCACGCGTTCTGTTTCCTGTCCAGTTCTCTCTCTGTGTTACTGTGAACCACGCGTTCTGTTTCCTGTCCAGTTCTCTCTCTCTGTATTACTGTGAACCACGCGTTCTGTTTCCTGTCCAGTACTCTCTCTGTGTTACTGTGAACCACGCGTTCTGTTTCCTGTCCAGTTTTCTCTCTGTGTTACTGTGAACCACGCGTTCTGTTTCCTGTCCAGGTCACTCTCTGTGTTACTGTGAACCTCGCGTTCTGTTTCCTGTCTAGTTCTCTCTCTGTGTTCCGGTGAACCACGCATTCTGTTTCCTGTCCAGTTTCTCTCTGTGTTACTAACTGTGAACCACACGTTCTGTTTCCTGTCCTGTTCTCTCTCTGTGTTACTGTGAACCACGCGTTCTGTTTCCTGTCCAGTTCTCTCTCTGTGTTACTAACTGTGAACCTCGTGTTCTGTTTCCTGTCCAGTTCTCTCTCTGTGTTACTAACTGTGAACCACGCGTTCTGTTTCCTGTCCAGTTCTCTCTCTGTGTTACTGTGAACCTCGCGTTCTGTTTCCTGTCCAGTTCTCTCTCTGTGTTACTAACTGTGAACCTCGCGTTCTGTTTCCTGTCCAGTTCTCTCTCTGTGTTACTAACTGTGAACCACGCGTTCTGTTTCCTGTCCAGTTTCTCTCTGTGTTACTAACTGTGAACCACGCGTTCTGTTTCCTGTCCAGTTCTCTCTCTGTGTTACTGTGAACCACGCGTTCTGTTTCCTGTCCAGTTCTCTCTGTGTTACTAACTGTGAACCACGCATTCTGTTTCCTGTCCAGTTTCTCTCTGTGTTACTAACTGTGAACCACGCGTTCTGTTTCCTGTCCAGTTCTCTCTCTGTGTTACTGTGAACCACGCATTCTGTTTCCTGTCCAGTTCTCTCTCTGTGTTACTAACTGTGAACCTCGTGTTCTGTTTCCTGTCCAGTTCTCTCTCTGTGTTACTAACTGTGAACCACGCGTTCTGTTTCCTGTCCAGTTCTCTCTCTGTGTTACTGTGAACCTCGCGTTCTGTTTCCTGTCCAGTTCTCTCTCTGTGTTACTAACTGTGAACCTCGCGTTCTGTTTCCTGTCCAGTTCTCTCTCTGTGTTACTAACTGTGAACCACGCGTTCTGTTTCCTGTCCAGTTTCTCTCTGTGTTACTAACTGTGAACCACGCGTTCTGTTTCCTGTCCAGTTCTCTCTCTGTGTTACTGTGAACCACGCGTTCTGTTTCCTGTCCAGTTCTCTCTGTGTTACTAACTGTGAACCACGCATTCTGTTTCCTGTCCAGTTCTCTCTCTGTGTTACTGTGAACCTCGCGTTCTGTTTCCTATCCAGTTCTCTCTCTGTGTTACTGTGAACCTCGCGTTCTGTTTCCTGTCCAGTTCTCTCTCTGTGTTACTGTGAACCACGCGTTCTGTTTCCTGTCCAGTTCTCTCTCTCTGTGTTACTGTGAACCACGCGTTCTGTTTCCTGTCCAGTTCTCTCTCTGTGTTACTAACTGTGAACCTCGCGTTCTGTTTCCTGTCCAGTTCTCTCTCTGTGTTACTGTGAACCACGTGTTCTGTTTCCTGTCCAGTTCTCTCTCTGTGTTACTAACTGTGAACCACGCATTCTGTTTCCTGTCCAGTTCTCTCTCTGTGTTACTGTGAACCTCGCGTTCTGTTTCCTATCCAGTTCTCTCTCTGTGTTACTGTGAACCTCGCGTTCTGTTTCCTGTCCAGTTCTCTCTCTGTGTTACTGTGAACCACGCGTTCTGTTTCCTGTCCAGTTCTCTCTCTCTGTGTTACTGTGAACCACGCGTTCTGTTTCCTGTCCAGTTCTCTCTCTGTGTTACTAACTGTGAACCTCGCGTTCTGTTTCCTGTCCAGTTCTCTCTCTGTGTTACTGTGAACCACGCGTTCTGTTTCCTGTCCAGTTCTCTCTCTGTGTTACTAACTGTGAACCTCGTGTTCTGTTTCCTGTCCAGTTCTCTCTCTGTGTTACTAACTGTGAACCACGCGTTCTGTTTCCTGTCCAGTTCTCTCTCTGTGTTACTGTGAACCTCGCGTTCTGTTTCCTGTCCAGTTCTCTCTCTGTGTTACTAACTGTGAACCTCGCGTTCTGTTTCCTGTCCAGTTCTCTCTCTGTGTTACTAACTGTGAACCACGCGTTCTGTTTCCTGTCCAGTTTCTCTCTGTGTTACTAACTGTGAACCACGCGTTCTGTTTCCTGTCCAGTTCTCTCTCTGTGTTACTGTGAACCACGCGTTCTGTTTCCTGTCCAGTTCTCTCTGTGTTACTAACTGTGAACCACGCATTCTGTTTCCTGTCCAGTTCTCTCTCTGTGTTACTGTGAACCTCGCGTTCTGTTTCCTATCCAGTTCTCTCTCTGTGTTACTGTGAACCTCGCGTTCTGTTTCCTGTCCAGTTCTCTCTCTGTGTTACTGTGAACCACGCGTTCTGTTTCCTGTCCAGTTCTCTCTCTCTGTGTTACTGTGAACCACGCGTTCTGTTTCCTGTCCAGTTCTCTCTCTGTGTTACTAACTGTGAACCTCGCGTTCTGTTTCCTGTCCAGTTCTCTCTCTGTGTTACTGTGAACCACGTGTTCTGTTTCCTGTCCAGTTCTCTCTCTGTGTTACTAACTGTGAACCACGCATTCTGTTTCCTGTCCAGTTCTCTCTCTGTGTTACTGTGAACCTCGCGTTCTGTTTCCTATCCAGTTCTCTCTCTGTGTTACTGTGAACCTCGCGTTCTGTTTCCTGTCCAGTTCTCTCTCTGTGTTACTGTGAACCACGCGTTCTGTTTCCTGTCCAGTTCTCTCTCTCTGTGTTACTGTGAACCACGCGTTCTGTTTCCTGTCCAGTTCTCTCTCTGTGTTACTAACTGTGAACCTCGCGTTCTGTTTCCTGTCCAGTTCTCTCTCTGTGTTACTGTGAACCACGCGTTCTGTTTCCTGTCCAGTTCTCTCTCTGTGTTACTAACTGTGAACCTCGCTATCTGTTTCCTGTCCAGTTCTCTCTCTGTGTTACTGTGAACCACGCGTTCTGTTTCCTGTCCAGTTCTCTCTCTGTGTTACTAACTGTGAACCACTTGTTCTGTTTCCTGTCCAGTTCTCTCTCTGTGTTACTGTGAACCAATCGTTCTGTTTCTTGTCCAGTTCTCTCTCTGTGTTACTGTGAACCACGCGTTCTGTTTCCTGTCCAGTTCTCTCTCTCTGTATTACTGTGAATCACGCGTTCTGTTTCCTGTCCAGTACTCTCTCTGTGTTACTGTGAACCACGCGTTCTGTTTCCTGTCCAGTTTTCTCTCTGTGTTACTGTGAACCACGCGTTCTGTTTCCTGTCCAGGTCACTCTCTGTGTTACTGTGAACCTCGCGTTCTGTTTCCTGTCTAGTTCTCTCTCTGTGTTCCGGTGAACCACGCATTCTGTTTCCTGTCCAGTTCTCTCTGTGTTACTGTGAACCACGTGTTCTGTTTCCTGTCCAGTTCTCTCTCTGTGTTACTGTGAACCACGCGTTCTGTTTCCTGTCCAGTTCACTCTCTGTGTTACTAACTGTGAACCACGCGTTCTGTTTCCTGTCCAGTTCTCTCTCTGTGTTACTGTGAACCTCGCGTTCTGTTTCCTATCCAGTTCTCTCTCTGTGTTACTGTGAACCTCGCGTTCTGTTTCCTGTCCAGTTCTCTCTCTGTGTTACTGTGAACCACGCGTTCTGTTTCCTGTCCAGTTCTCTCTCTCTGTGTTACTGTGAACCACGCGTTCTGTTTCCTGTCCAGTTCTCTCTCTGTGTTACTAACTGTGAACCTCGCGTTCTGTTTCCTGTCCAGTTCTCTCTCTGTGTTACTAACTGTGAACCTCGCTATCTGTTTCCTGTCCAGTTCTCTCTCTGTGTTACTAACTGTGAACCACGCGTTCTGTTTCCTGTCCAGTTCTCTCTCTGTGTTACTAACTGTGAACCACGCGTTCTGTTTCCTGTCCAGTTTCTCTCTGTGTTACTAACTGTGAACCACACGTTCTGTTTCCTGTCCAGTTCTCTCTGTGTTACTGTGAACCACGCATTCTGTTTCCTGTCCAGCTCTCCTTGTGTTACTAACTGTGAACCACGCGTTCTGTTTCCTGTCCAGTTCTCTCTCTGTGTTACTGTGAACCACGCGTTCTGTTTCCTGTCCAGTTCTCTCTCTGTGTTACTAACTGTGAACCTCGTGTTCTGTTTCCTGTCCAGTTCTCTCTCTGTGTTACTAACTGTGAACCACGCGTTCTGTTTCCTGTCCAGTTCTCTCTCTGTGTTACTGTGAACCACGCGTTCTGTTTCCTGTCCAGTTCTCTCTCTGTGTTACTAACTGTGAACCACTCGTTCTGTTTCCTGTCCAGTTCTCTCTCTGTGTTACTGTGAACCACGCGTTCTGTTTCCTGTCCAGTTCTCTCTCTGTGTTACTGTGAACCACGCGTTCTGTTTCCTGTCCAGTTCTCTCTCTCTGTATTACTGTGAACCACGCGTTCTGTTTCCTGTCCAGTACTCTCTCTGTGTTACTGTGAACCACGCGTTCTGTTTCCTGTCCAGTTTTCTCTCTGTGTTACTGTGAACCACGCGTTCTGTTTCCTGTCCAGGTCACTCTCTGTGTTACTGTGAACCTCGCGTTCTCTTTCCTGTCTAGTTCTCTCTCTGTGTTCCGGTGAACCACGCATTCTGTTTCCTGTCCAGTTTCTCTCTGTGTTACCAACTGTGAACCACACGTTCTGTTTCCTGTCCTGTTCTCTCTCTGTGTTACTGTGAACCACGCGTTCTGTTTCCTGTCCAGTTCTCTCTCTGTGTTACTAACTGTGAACCTCGTGTTCTGTTTCCTGTCCAGTTCTCTCTCTGTGTTACTAACTGTGAACCACGCATTCTGTTTCCTGTCCAGTTCTCTCTCTGTGTTACTGTGAACCTCGCGTTCTGTTTCCTGTCCAGTTCTCTCTCTGTGTTACTAACTGTGAACCTCGCGTTCTGTTTCCTGTCCAGTTCTCTCTCTGTGTTACTAACTGTGAACCACGCGTTCTGTTTCCTGTCCAGTTTCTCTCTGTGTTACTAACTGTGAACCACGCGTTCTGTTTCCTGTCCAGTTCTCTCTCTGTGTTACTGTGAACCACGCGTTCTGTTTCCTGTCCAGTTCTCTCTGTGTTACTAACTGTGAACCACGCATTCTGTTTCCTGTCCAGTTCTCTCTCTGTGTTACTGTGAACCTCGCGTTCTGTTTCCTATCCAGTTCTCTCTCTGTGTTACTGTGAACCTCGCGTTCTGTTTCCTGTCCAGTTCTCTCTCTGTGTTACTGTGAACCACGCGTTCTGTTTCCTGTCCAGTTCTCTCTCTCTGTGTTACTGTGAACCACGCGTTCTGTTTCATGTCCAGTTCTCTCTCTGTGTTACTAACTGTGAACCTCGCGTTCTGTTTCCTGTCCAGTTCTCTCTCTGTGTTACTGTGAACCACGCGTTCTGTTTCCTGTCCAGTTCTCTCTCTGTGTTACTAACTGTGAACCTCGTGTTCTGTTTCCTGTCCAGTTCTCTCTCTGTGTTACTAACTGTGAACCACGCGTTCTGTTTCCTGTCCAGTTCTCTCTCTGTGTTACTGTGAACCTCGCGTTCTGTTTCCTGTCCAGTTCTCTCTCTGTGTTACTAACTGTGAACCACGCGTTCTGTTTCCTGTCCAGTTCTCTCTCTGTGTTACTGTGAACCTCGCGTTCTGTTTCCTGTCCAGTTCTCTCTCTGTGTTACTAACTGTGAACCTCGCGTTCTGTTTCCTGTCCAGTTCTCTCTCTGTGTTACTAACTGTGAACCACGCGTTCTGTTTCCTGTCCAGTTTCTCTCTGTGTTACTAACTGTGAACCACGCGTTCTGTTTCCTGTCCAGTTCTCTCTCTGTGTTACTGTGAACCACGCGTTCTGTTTCCTGTCCAGTTCTCTCTGTGTTACTAACTGTGAACCACGCATTCTGTTTCCTGTCCAGTTTCTCTCTGTGTTACTAACTGTGAACCACGCGTTCTGTTTCCTGTCCAGTTCTCTCTCTGTGTTACTGTGAACCACGCGTTCTGTTTCCTGTCCAGTTCTCTCTCTGTGTTACTAACTGTGAACCTCGTGTTCTGTTTCCTGTCCAGTTCTCTCTCTGTGTTACTAACTGTGAACCACGCGTTCTGTTTCCTGTCCAGTTCTCTCTCTGTGTTACTGTGAACCTCGCGTTCTGTTTCCTGTCCAGTTCTCTCTCTGTGTTACTAACTGTGAACCTCGCGTTCTGTTTCCTGTCCAGTTCTCTCTCTGTGTTACTAACTGTGAACCACGCGTTCTGTTTCCTGTCCAGTTCTCTCTCTGTGTTACTAACTGTGAACCACGCGTTCTGTTTCCTGTCCAGTTTCTCTCTGTGTTACTAACTGTGAACCACACGTTCTGTTTCCTGTCCAGTTCTCTCTGTGTTACTGTGAACCACGCATTCTGTTTCCTGTCCAGCTCTCCTTGTGTTACTAACTGTGAACCACGCGTTCTGTTTCCTGTCCAGTTCTCTCTCTGTGTTACTGTGAACCACGCGTTCTGTTTCCTGTCCAGTTCTCTCTCTGTGTTACTAACTGTGAACCTCGTGTTCTGTTTCCTGTCCAGTTCTCTCTCTGTGTTACTAACTGTGAACCACGCGTTCTGTTTCCTGTCCAGTTCTCTCTCTGTGTTACTGTGAACCACGCGTTCTGTTTCCTGTCCAGTTCTCTCTCTGTGTTACTAACTGTGAACCACTCGTTCTGTTTCCTGTCCAGTTCTCTCTCTGTGTTACTGTGAACCACGCGTTCTGTTTCCTGTCCAGTTCTCTCTCTGTGTTACTGTGAACCACGCGTTCTGTTTCCTGTCCAGTTCTCTCTCTCTGTATTACTGTGAACCACGCGTTCTGTTTCCTGTCCAGTACTCTCTCTGTGTTACTGTGAACCACGCGTTCTGTTTCCTGTCCAGTTTTCTCTCTGTGTTACTGTGAACCACGCGTTCTGTTTCCTGTCCAGGTCACTCTCTGTGTTACTGTGAACCTCGCGTTCTGTTTCCTGTCTAGTTCTCTCTCTGTGTTCCGGTGAACCACGCATTCTGTTTCCTGTCCAGTTTCTCTCTGTGTTACTAACTGTGAACCACACGTTCTGTTTCCTGTCCTGTTCTCTCTCTGTGTTACTGTGAACCACGCGTTCTGTTTCCTGTCCAGTTCTCTCTCTGTGTTACTAACTGTGAACCTCGTGTTCTGTTTCCTGTCCAGTTCTCTCTCTGTGTTACTAACTGTGAACCACGCGTTCTGTTTCCTGTCCAGTTCTCTCTCTGTGTTACTGTGAACCTCGCGTTCTGTTTCCTGTCCAGTTCTCTCTCTGTGTTACTAACTGTGAACCTCGCGTTCTGTTTCCTGTCCAGTTCTCTCTCTGTGTTACTAACTGTGAACCACGCGTTCTGTTTCCTGTCCAGTTTCTCTCTGTGTTACTAACTGTGAACCACGCGTTCTGTTTCCTGTCCAGTTCTCTCTCTGTGTTACTGTGAACCACGCGTTCTGTTTCCTGTCCAGTTCTCTCTGTGTTACTAACTGTGAACCACGCATTCTGTTTCCTGTCCAGTTTCTCTCTGTGTTACTAACTGTGAACCACGCGTTCTGTTTCCTGTCCAGTTCTCTCTCTGTGTTACTGTGAACCACGCGTTCTGTTTCCTGTCCAGTTCTCTCTCTGTGTTACTAACTGTGAACCTCGTGTTCTGTTTCCTGTCCAGTTCTCTCTCTGTGTTACTAACTGTGAACCACGCGTTCTGTTTCCTGTCCAGTTCTCTCTCTGTGTTACTGTGAACCTCGCGTTCTGTTTCCTGTCCAGTTCTCTCTCTGTGTTACTAACTGTGAACCTCGCGTTCTGTTTCCTGTCCAGTTCTCTCTCTGTGTTACTAACTGTGAACCACGCGTTCTGTTTCCTGTCCAGTTTCTCTCTGTGTTACTAACTGTGAACCACGCGTTCTGTTTCCTGTCCAGTTCTCTCTCTGTGTTACTGTGAACCACGCGTTCTGTTTCCTGTCCAGTTCTCTCTGTGTTACTAACTGTGAACCACGCATTCTGTTTCCTGTCCAGTTCTCTCTCTGTGTTACTGTGAACCTCGCGTTCTGTTTCCTATCCAGTTCTCTCTCTGTGTTACTGTGAACCTCGCGTTCTGTTTCCTGTCCAGTTCTCTCTCTGTGTTACTGTGAACCACGCGTTCTGTTTCCTGTCCAGTTCTCTCTCTCTGTGTTACTGTGAACCACGCGTTCTGTTTCCTGTCCAGTTCTCTCTCTGTGTTACTAACTGTGAACCTCGCGTTCTGTTTCCTGTCCAGTTCTCTCTCTGTGTTACTGTGAACCACGTGTTCTGTTTCCTGTCCAGTTCTCTCTCTGTGTTACTAACTGTGAACCACGCATTCTGTTTCCTGTCCAGTTCTCTCTCTGTGTTACTGTGAACCTCGCGTTCTGTTTCCTATCCAGTTCTCTCTCTGTGTTACTGTGAACCTCGCGTTCTGTTTCCTGTCCAGTTCTCTCTCTGTGTTACTGTGAACCACGCGTTCTGTTTCCTGTCCAGTTCTCTCTCTCTGTGTTACTGTGAACCACGCGTTCTGTTTCCTGTCCAGTTCTCTCTCTGTGTTACTAACTGTGAACCTCGCGTTCTGTTTCCTGTCCAGTTCTCTCTCTGTGTTACTGTGAACCACGTGTTCTGTTTCCTGTCCAGTTCTCTCTCTGTGTTACTAACTGTGAACCACGCATTCTGTTTCCTGTCCAGTTCTCTCTCTGTGTTACTGTGAACCTCGCGTTCTGTTTCCTATCCAGTTCTCTCTCTGTGTTACTGTGAACCTCGCGTTCTGTTTCCTGTCCAGTTCTCTCTCTGTGTTACTGTGAACCACGCGTTCTGTTTCCTGTCCAGTTCTCTCTCTCTGTGTTACTGTGAACCACGCGTTCTGTTTCCTGTCCAGTTCTCTCTCTGTGTTACTAACTGTGAACCTCGCGTTCTGTTTCCTGTCCAGTTCTCTCTCTGTGTTACTGTGAACCACGCGTTCTGTTTCCTGTCCAGTTCTCTCTCTGTGTTACTAACTGTGAACCTCGTGTTCTGTTTCCTGTCCAGTTCTCTCTCTGTGTTACTAACTGTGAACCACGCGTTCTGTTTCCTGTCCAGTTCTCTCTCTGTGTTACTGTGAACCTCGCGTTCTGTTTCCTGTCCAGTTCTCTCTCTGTGTTACTAACTGTGAACCTCGCGTTCTGTTTCCTGTCCAGTTCTCTCTCTGTGTTACTAACTGTGAACCACGCGTTCTGTTTCCTGTCCAGTTTCTCTCTGTGTTACTAACTGTGAACCACGCGTTCTGTTTCCTGTCCAGTTCTCTCTCTGTGTTACTGTGAACCACGCGTTCTGTTTCCTGTCCAGTTCTCTCTGTGTTACTAACTGTGAACCACGCATTCTGTTTCCTGTCCAGTTCTCTCTCTGTGTTACTGTGAACCTCGCGTTCTGTTTCCTATCCAGTTCTCTCTCTGTGTTACTGTGAACCTCGCGTTCTGTTTCCTGTCCAGTTCTCTCTCTGTGTTACTGTGAACCACGCGTTCTGTTTCCTGTCCAGTTCTCTCTCTCTGTGTTACTGTGAACCACGCGTTCTGTTTCCTGTCCAGTTCTCTCTCTGTGTTACTAACTGTGAACCTCGCGTTCTGTTTCCTGTCCAGTTCTCTCTCTGTGTTACTGTGAACCACGTGTTCTGTTTCCTGTCCAGTTCTCTCTCTGTGTTACTAACTGTGAACCACGCATTCTGTTTCCTGTCCAGTTCTCTCTCTGTGTTACTGTGAACCTCGCGTTCTGTTTCCTATCCAGTTCTCTCTCTGTGTTACTGTGAACCTCGCGTTCTGTTTCCTGTCCAGTTCTCTCTCTGTGTTACTGTGAACCACGCGTTCTGTTTCCTGTCCAGTTCTCTCTCTCTGTGTTACTGTGAACCACGCGTTCTGTTTCCTGTCCAGTTCTCTCTCTGTGTTACTAACTGTGAACCTCGCGTTCTGTTTCCTGTCCAGTTCTCTCTCTGTGTTACTGTGAACCACGCGTTCTGTTTCCTGTCCAGTTCTCTCTCTGTGTTACTAACTGTGAACCTCGCTATCTGTTTCCTGTCCAGTTCTCTCTCTGTGTTACTGTGAACCACGCGTTCTGTTTCCTGTCCAGTTCTCTCTCTGTGTTACTAACTGTGAACCACTTGTTCTGTTTCCTGTCCAGTTCTCTCTCTGTGTTACTGTGAACCAATCGTTCTGTTTCTTGTCCAGTTCTCTCTCTGTGTTACTGTGAACCACGCGTTCTGTTTCCTGTCCAGTTCTCTCTCTCTGTATTACTGTGAATCACGCGTTCTGTTTCCTGTCCAGTACTCTCTCTGTGTTACTGTGAACCACGCGTTCTGTTTCCTGTCCAGTTTTCTCTCTGTGTTACTGTGAACCACGCGTTCTGTTTCCTGTCCAGGTCACTCTCTGTGTTACTGTGAACCTCGCGTTCTGTTTCCTGTCTAGTTCTCTCTCTGTGTTCCGGTGAACCACGCATTCTGTTTCCTGTCCAGTTCTCTCTGTGTTACTGTGAACCACGTGTTCTGTTTCCTGTCCAGTTCTCTCTCTGTGTTACTGTGAACCACGCGTTCTGTTTCCTGTCCAGTTCACTCTCTGTGTTACTAACTGTGAACCACGCGTTCTGTTTCCTGTCCAGTTCTCTCTCTGTGTTACTGTGAACCTCGCGTTCTGTTTCCTATCCAGTTCTCTCTCTGTGTTACTGTGAACCTCGCGTTCTGTTTCCTGTCCAGTTCTCTCTCTGTGTTACTGTGAACCACGCGTTCTGTTTCCTGTCCAGTTCTCTCTCTCTGTGTTACTGTGAACCACGCGTTCTGTTTCCTGTCCAGTTCTCTCTCTGTGTTACTAACTGTGAACCTCGCGTTCTGTTTCCTGTCCAGTTCTCTCTCTGTGTTACTAACTGTGAACCTCGCTATCTGTTTCCTGTCCAGTTCTCTCTCTGTGTTACTAACTGTGAACCACGCGTTCTGTTTCCTGTCCAGTTCTCTCTCTGTGTTACTAACTGTGAACCACGCGTTCTGTTTCCTGTCCAGTTTCTCTCTGTGTTACTAACTGTGAACCACACGTTCTGTTTCCTGTCCAGTTCTCTCTGTGTTACTGTGAACCACGCATTCTGTTTCCTGTCCAGCTCTCCTTGTGTTACTAACTGTGAACCACGCGTTCTGTTTCCTGTCCAGTTCTCTCTCTGTGTTACTGTGAACCACGCGTTCTGTTTCCTGTCCAGTTCTCTCTCTGTGTTACTAACTGTGAACCTCGTGTTCTGTTTCCTGTCCAGTTCTCTCTCTGTGTTACTAACTGTGAACCACGCGTTCTGTTTCCTGTCCAGTTCTCTCTCTGTGTTACTGTGAACCACGCGTTCTGTTTCCTGTCCAGTTCTCTCTCTGTGTTACTAACTGTGAACCACTCGTTCTGTTTCCTGTCCAGTTCTCTCTCTGTGTTACTGTGAACCACGCGTTCTGTTTCCTGTCCAGTTCTCTCTCTGTGTTACTGTGAACCACGCGTTCTGTTTCCTGTCCAGTTCTCTCTCTCTGTATTACTGTGAACCACGCGTTCTGTTTCCTGTCCAGTACTCTCTCTGTGTTACTGTGAACCACGCGTTCTGTTTCCTGTCCAGTTTTCTCTCTGTGTTACTGTGAACCACGCGTTCTGTTTCCTGTCCAGGTCACTCTCTGTGTTACTGTGAACCTCGCGTTCTGTTTCCTGTCTAGTGCTCTCTCTGTGTTCCGGTGAACCACGCATTCTGTTTCCTGTCCAGTTTCTCTCTGTGTTACCAACTGTGAACCACACGTTCTGTTTCCTGTCCTGTTCTCTCTCTGTGTTACTGTGAACCACGCGTTCTGTTTCCTGTCCAGTTCTCTCTCTGTGTTACTAACTGTGAACCTCGTGTTCTGTTTCCTGTCCAGTTCTCTCTCTGTGTTACTAACTGTGAACCACGCATTCTGTTTCCTGTCCAGTTCTCTCTCTGTGTTACTGTGAACCTCGCGTTCTGTTTCCTGTCCAGTTCTCTCTCTGTGTTACTAACTGTGAACCTCGCGTTCTGTTTCCTGTCCAGTTCTCTCTCTGTGTTACTAACTGTGAACCACGCGTTCTGTTTCCTGTCCAGTTTCTCTCTGTGTTACTAACTGTGAACCACGCGTTCTGTTTCCTGTCCAGTTCTCTCTCTGTGTTACTGTGAACCACGCGTTCTGTTTCCTGTCCAGTTCTCTCTGTGTTACTAACTGTGAACCACGCATTCTGTTTCCTGTCCAGTTCTCTCTCTGTGTTACTGTGAACCTCGCGTTCTGTTTCCTATCCAGTTCTCTCTCTGTGTTACTGTGAACCTCGCGTTCTGTTTCCTGTCCAGTTCTCTCTCTGTGTTACTGTGAACCACGCGTTCTGTTTCCTGTCCAGTTCTCTCTCTCTGTGTTACTGTGAACCACGCGTTCTGTTTCATGTCCAGTTCTCTCTCTGTGTTACTAACTGTGAACCTCGCGTTCTGTTTCCTGTCCAGTTCTCTCTCTGTGTTACTGTGAACCACGCGTTCTGTTTCCTGTCCAGTTCTCTCTCTGTGTTACTAACTGTGAACCTCGTGTTCTGTTTCCTGTCCAGTTCTCTCTCTGTGTTACTAACTGTGAACCACGCGTTCTGTTTCCTGTCCAGTTCTCTCTCTGTGTTACTGTGAACCTCGCGTTCTGTTTCCTGTCCAGTTCTCTCTCTGTGTTACTAACTGTGAACCACGCGTTCTGTTTCCTGTCCAGTTCTCTCTCTGTGTTACTGTGAACCTCGCGTTCTGTTTCCTGTCCAGTTCTCTCTCTGTGTTACTAACTGTGAACCTCGCGTTCTGTTTCCTGTCCAGTTCTCTCTCTGTGTTACTAACTGTGAACCACGCGTTCTGTTTCCTGTCCAGTTTCTCTCTGTGTTACTAACTGTGAACCACGCGTTCTGTTTCCTGTCCAGTTCTCTCTCTGTGTTACTGTGAACCACGCGTTCTGTTTCCTGTCCAGTTCTCTCTGTGTTACTAACTGTGAACCACGCATTCTGTTTCCTGTCCAGTTTCTCTCTGTGTTACTAACTGTGAACCACGCGTTCTGTTTCCTGTCCAGTTCTTTCTCTGTGTTACTGTGAACCACGCGTTCTGTTTCCTGTCCAGTTCTCTCTCTGTGTTACTAACTGTGAACCTCGTGTTCTGTTTCCTGTCCAGTTCTCTCTCTGTGTTACTAACTGTGAACCACGCGTTCTGTTTCCTGTCCAGTTCTCTCTCTGTGTTACTGTGAACCTCGCGTTCTGTTTCCTGTCCAGTTCTCTCTCTGTGTTACTAACTGTGAACCTCGCGTTCTGTTTCCTGTCCAGTTCTCTCTCTGTGTTACTAACTGTGAACCACGCGTTCTGTTTCCTGTCCAGTTCTCTCTCTGTGTTACTAACTGTGAACCACGCGTTCTGTTTCCTGTCCAGTTTCTCTCTGTGTTACTAACTGTGAACCACACGTTCTGTTTCCTGTCCAGTTCTCTCTGTGTTACTGTGAACCACGCATTCTGTTTCCTGTCCAGCTCTCCTTGTGTTACTAACTGTGAACCACGCGTTCTGTTTCCTGTCCAGTTCTCTCTCTGTGTTACTGTGAACCACGCGTTCTGTTTCCTGTCCAGTTCTCTCTCTGTGTTACTAACTGTGAACCTCGTGTTCTGTTTCCTGTCCAGTTCTCTCTCTGTGTTACTAACTGTGAACCACGCGTTCTGTTTCCTGTCCAGTTCTCTCTCTGTGTTACTGTGAACCACGCGTTCTGTTTCCTGTCCAGTTCTCTCTCTGTGTTACTAACTGTGAACCACTCGTTCTGTTTCCTGTCCAGTTCTCTCTCTGTGTTACTGTGAACCACGCGTTCTGTTTCCTGTCCAGTTCTCTCTCTGTGTTACTGTGAACCACGCGTTCTGTTTCCTGTCCAGTTCTCTCTCTCTGTATTACTGTGAACCACGCGTTCTGTTTCCTGTCCAGTACTCTCTCTGTGTTACTGTGAACCACGCGTTCTGTTTCCTGTCCAGTTTTCTCTCTGTGTTACTGTGAACCACGCGTTCTGTTTCCTGTCCAGGTCACTCTCTGTGTTACTGTGAACCTCGCGTTCTGTTTCCTGTCTAGTTCTCTCTCTGTGTTCCGGTGAACCACGCATTCTGTTTCCTGTCCAGTTTCTCTCTGTGTTACTAACTGTGAACCACACGTTCTGTTTCCTGTCCTGTTCTCTCTCTGTGTTACTGTGAACCACGCGTTCTGTTTCCTGTCCAGTTCTCTCTCTGTGTTACTAACTGTGAACCTCGTGTTCTGTTTCCTGTCCAGTTCTCTCTCTGTGTTACTAACTGTGAACCACGCGTTCTGTTTCCTGTCCAGTTCTCTCTCTGTGTTACTGTGAACCTCGCGTTCTGTTTCCTGTCCAGTTCTCTCTCTGTGTTACTAACTGTGAACCTCGCGTTCTGTTTCCTGTCCAGTTCTCTCTCTGTGTTACTAACTGTGAACCACGCGTTCTGTTTCCTGTCCAGTTTCTCTCTGTGTTACTAACTGTGAACCACGCGTTCTGTTTCCTGTCCAGTTCTCTCTCTGTGTTACTGTGAACCACGCGTTCTGTTTCCTGTCCAGTTCTCTCTGTGTTACTAACTGTGAACCACGCATTCTGTTTCCTGTCCAGTTTCTCTCTGTGTTACTAACTGTGAACCACGCGTTCTGTTTCCTGTCCAGTTCTCTCTCTGTGTTACTGTGAACCACGCGTTCTGTTTCCTGTCCAGTTCTCTCTCTGTGTTACTAACTGTGAACCTCGTGTTCTGTTTCCTGTCCAGTTCTCTCTCTGTGTTACTAACTGTGAACCACGCGTTCTGTTTCCTGTCCAGTTCTCTCTCTGTGTTACTGTGAACCTCGCGTTCTGTTTCCTGTCCAGTTCTCTCTCTGTGTTACTAACTGTGAACCTCGCGTTCTGTTTCCTGTCCAGTTCTCTCTCTGTGTTACTAACTGTGAACCACGCGTTCTGTTTCCTGTCCAGTTTCTCTCTGTGTTACTAACTGTGAACCACGCGTTCTGTTTCCTGTCCAGTTCTCTCTCTGTGTTACTGTGAACCACGCGTTCTGTTTCCTGTCCAGTTCTCTCTGTGTTACTAACTGTGAACCACGCATTCTGTTTCCTGTCCAGTTCTCTCTCTGTGTTACTGTGAACCTCGCGTTCTGTTTCCTATCCAGTTCTCTCTCTGTGTTACTGTGAACCTCGCGTTCTGTTTCCTGTCCAGTTCTCTCTCTGTGTTACTGTGAACCACGCGTTCTGTTTCCTGTCCAGTTCTCTCTCTCTGTGTTACTGTGAACCACGCGTTCTGTTTCCTGTCCAGTTCTCTCTCTGTGTTACTAACTGTGAACCTCGCGTTCTGTTTCCTGTCCAGTTCTCTCTCTGTGTTACTGTGAACCACGTGTTCTGTTTCCTGTCCAGTTCTCTCTCTGTGTTACTAACTGTGAACCACGCATTCTGTTTCCTGTCCAGTTCTCTCTCTGTGTTACTGTGAACCTCGCGTTCTGTTTCCTATCCAGTTCTCTCTCTGTGTTACTGTGAACCTCGCGTTCTGTTTCCTGTCCAGTTCTCTCTCTGTGTTACTGTGAACCACGCGTTCTGTTTCCTGTCCAGTTCTCTCTCTCTGTGTTACTGTGAACCACGCGTTCTGTTTCGTGTCCAGTTCTCTCTCTGTGTTACTAACTGTGAACCTCGCGTTCTGTTTCCTGTCCAGTTCTCTCTCTGTGTTACTGTGAACCACGCGTTCTGTTTCCTGTCCAGTTCTCTCTCTGTGTTACTAACTGTGAACCTCGTGTTCTGTTTCCTGTCCAGTTCTCTCTCTGTGTTACTAACTGTGAACCACGCGTTCTGTTTCCTGTCCAGTTCTCTCTCTGTGTTACTGTGAACCTCGCGTTCTGTTTCCTGTCCAGTTCTCTCTCTGTGTTACTAACTGTGAACCTCGCGTTCTGTTTCCTGTCCAGTTCTCTCTCTGTGTTACTAACTGTGAACCACGCGTTCTGTTTCCTGTCCAGTTTCTCTCTGTGTTACTAACTGTGAACCACGCGTTCTGTTTCCTGTCCAGTTCTCTCTCTGTGTTACTGTGAACCACGCGTTCTGTTTCCTGTCCAGTTCTCTCTGTGTTACTAACTGTGAACCACGCATTCTGTTTCCTGTCCAGTTCTCTCTCTGTGTTACTGTGAACCTCGCGTTCTGTTTCCTATCCAGTTCTCTCTCTGTGTTACTGTGAACCTCGCGTTCTGTTTCCTGTCCAGTTCTCTCTCTGTGTTACTGTGAACCACGCGTTCTGTTTCCTGTCCAGTTCTCTCTCTCTGTGTTACTGTGAACCACGCGTTCTGTTTCCTGTCCAGTTCTCTCTCTGTGTTACTAACTGTGAACCTCGCGTTCTGTTTCCTGTCCAGTTCTCTCTCTGTGTTACTGTGAACCACGTGTTCTGTTTCCTGTCCAGTTCTCTCTCTGTGTTACTAACTGTGAACCACGCGTTCTGTTTCCTGTCCAGTTCTCTCTCTGTGTTACTGTGAACCACGCGTTCTGTTTCCTGTCCAGTTCTCTCTCTGTGTTACTAACTGTGAACCTCGTGTTCTGTTTCCTGTCCAGTTCTCTCTCTGTGTTACTAACTGTGAACCACGCGTTCTGTTTCCTGTCCAGTTCTCTCTCTGTGTTACTGTGAACCTCGCGTTCTGTTTCCTGTCCAGTTCTCTCTCTGTGTTACTAACTGTGAACCTCGCGTTCTGTTTCCTGTCCAGTTCTCTCTCTGTGTTACTAACTGTGAACCACGCGTTCTGTTTCCTGTCCAGTTTCTCTCTGTGTTACTAACTGTGAACCACGCGTTCTGTTTCCTGTCCAGTTCTCTCTCTGTGTTACTGTGAACCACGCGTTCTGTTTCCTGTCCAGTTCTCTCTGTGTTACTAACTGTGAACCACGCATTCTGTTTCCTGTCCAGTTCTCTCTCTGTGTTACTGTGAACCTCGCGTTCTGTTTCCTATCCAGTTCTCTCTCTGTGTTACTGTGAACCTCGCGTTCTGTTTCCTGTCCAGTTCTCTCTCTGTGTTACTGTGAACCACGCGTTCTGTTTCCTGTCCAGTTCTCTCTCTCTGTGTTACTGTGAACCACGCGTTCTGTTTCCTGTCCAGTTCTCTCTCTGTGTTACTAACTGTGAACCTCGCGTTCTGTTTCCTGTCCAGTTCTCTCTCTGTGTTACTGTGAACCACGTGTTCTGTTTCCTGTCCAGTTCTCTCTCTGTGTTACTAACTGTGAACCACGCATTCTGTTTCCTGTCCAGTTCTCTCTCTGTGTTACTGTGAACCTCGCGTTCTATTTCCTATCCAGTTCTCTCTCTGTGTTACTGTGAACCTCGCGTTCTGTTTCCTGTCCAGTTCTCTCTCTGTGTTACTGTGAACCACGCGTTCTGTTTCCTGTCCAGTTCTCTCTCTCTGTGTTACTGTGAACCACGCGTTCTGTTTCGTGTCCAGTTCTCTCTCTGTGTTACTAACTGTGAACCTCGCGTTCTGTTTCCTGTCCAGTTCTCTCTCTGTGTTACTGTGAACCACGCGTTCTGTTTCCTGTCCAGTTCTCTCTCTGTGTTACTAACTGTGAACCTCGTGTTCTGTTTCCTGTCCAGTTCTCTCTCTGTGTTACTAACTGTGAACCACGCGTTCTGTTTCCTGTCCAGTTCTCTCTCTGTGTTACTGTGAACCTCGCGTTCTGTTTCCTGTCCAGTTCTCTCTCTGTGTTACTAACTGTGAACCTCGCGTTCTGTTTCCTGTCCAGTTCTCTCTCTGTGTTACTAACTGTGAACCACGCGTTCTGTTTCCTGTCCAGTTTCTCTCTGTGTTACTAACTGTGAACCACGCGTTCTGTTTCCTGTCCAGTTCTCTCTCTGTGTTACTGTGAACCACGCGTTCTGTTTCCTGTCCAGTTCTCTCTGTGTTACTAACTGTGAACCACGCATTCTGTTTCCTGTCCAGTTCTCTCTCTGTGTTACTGTGAACCTCGCGTTCTGTTTCCTATCCAGTTCTCTCTCTGTGTTACTGTGAACCTCGCGTTCTGTTTCCTGTCCAGTTCTCTCTCTGTGTTACTGTGAACCACGCGTTCTGTTTCCTGTCCAGTTCTCTCTCTCTGTGTTACTGTGAACCACGCGTTCTGTTTCCTGTCCAGTTCTCTCTCTGTGTTACTAACTGTGAACCTCGCGTTCTGTTTCCTGTCCAGTTCTCTCTCTGTGTTACTGTGAACCACGTGTTCTGTTTCCTGTCCAGTTCTCTCTCTGTGTTACTAACTGTGAACCACGCGTTCTGTTTCCTGTCCAGTTCTCTCTCTGTGTTACTGTGAACCACGCGTTCTGTTTCCTGTCCAGTTCTCTCTCTGTGTTACTAACTGTGAACCTCGTGTTCTGTTTCCTGTCCAGTTCTCTCTCTGTGTTACTAACTGTGAACCACGCGTTCTGTTTCCTGTCCAGTTCTCTCTCTGTGTTACTGTGAACCTCGCGTTCTGTTTCCTGTCCAGTTCTCTCTCTGTGTTACTAACTGTGAACCTCGCGTTCTGTTTCCTGTCCAGTTCTCTCTCTGTGTTACTAACTGTGAACCACGCGTTCTGTTTCCTGTCCAGTTTCTCTCTGTGTTACTAACTGTGAACCACGCGTTCTGTTTCCTGTCCAGTTCTCTCTCTGTGTTACTGTGAACCACGCGTTCTGTTTCCTGTCCAGTTCTCTCTGTGTTACTAACTGTGAACCACGCATTCTGTTTCCTGTCCAGTTCTCTCTCTGTGTTACTGTGAACCTCGCGTTCTGTTTCCTATCCAGTTCTCTCTCTGTGTTACTGTGAACCTCGCGTTCTGTTTCCTGTCCAGTTCTCTCTCTGTGTTACTGTGAACCACGCGTTCTGTTTCCTGTCCAGTTCTCTCTCTCTGTGTTACTGTGAACCACGCGTTCTGTTTCCTGTCCAGTTCTCTCTCTGTGTTACTAACTGTGAACCTCGCGTTCTGTTTCCTGTCCAGTTCTCTCTCTGTGTTACTGTGAACCACGTGTTCTGTTTCCTGTCCAGTTCTCTCTCTGTGTTACTAACTGTGAACCACGCATTCTGTTTCCTGTCCAGTTCTCTCTCTGTGTTACTGTGAACCTCGCGTTCTGTTTCCTATCCAGTTCTCTCTCTGTGTTACTGTGAACCTCGCGTTCTGTTTCCTGTCCAGTTCTCTCTCTGTGTTACTGTGAACCACGCGTTCTGTTTCCTGTCCAGTTCTCTCTCTCTGTGTTACTGTGAACCACGCGTTCTGTTTCGTGTCCAGTTCTCTCTCTGTGTTACTAACTGTGAACCTCGCGTTCTGTTTCCTGTCCAGTTCTCTCTCTGTGTTACTGTGAACCACGCGTTCTGTTTCCTGTCCAGTTCTCTCTCTGTGTTACTAACTGTGAACCTCGTGTTCTGTTTCCTGTCCAGTTCTCTCTCTGTGTTACTAACTGTGAACCACGCGTTCTGTTTCCTGTCCAGTTCTCTCTCTGTGTTACTGTGAACCTCGCGTTCTGTTTCCTGTCCAGTTCTCTCTCTGTGTTACTAACTGTGAACCTCGCGTTCTGTTTCCTGTCCAGTTCTCTCTCTGTGTTACTAACTGTGAACCACGCGTTCTGTTTCCTGTCCAGTTTCTCTCTGTGTTACTAACTGTGAACCACGCGTTCTGTTTCCTGTCCAGTTCTCTCTCTGTGTTACTGTGAACCACGCGTTCTGTTTCCTGTCCAGTTCTCTCTGTGTTACTAACTGTGAACCACGCATTCTGTTTCCTGTCCAGTTCTCTCTCTGTGTTACTGTGAACCTCGCGTTCTGTTTCCTATCCAGTTCTCTCTCTGTGTTACTGTGAACCTCGCGTTCTGTTTCCTGTCCAGTTCTCTCTCTGTGTTACTGTGAACCACGCGTTCTGTTTCCTGTCCAGTTCTCTCTCTCTGTGTTACTGTGAACCACGCGTTCTGTTTCGTGTCCAGTTCTCTCTCTGTGTTACTAACTGTGAACCTCGCGTTCTGTTTCCTGTCCAGTTCTCTCTCTGTGTTACTGTGAACCACGTGTTCTGTTTCCTGTCCAGTTCTCTCTCTGTGTTACTAACTGTGAACCACGCATTCTGTTTCCTGTCCAGTTCTCTCTCTGTGTTACTGTGAACCTCGCGTTCTGTTTCCTATCCAGTTCTCTCTCTGTGTTACTGTGAACCTCGCGTTCTGTTTCCTGTCCAGTTCTCTCTCTGTGTTACTGTGAACCACGCGTTCTGTTTCCTGTCCAGTTCTCTCTCTCTGTGTTACTGTGAACCACGCGTTCTGTTTCCTGTCCAGTTCTCTCTCTGTGTTACTAACTGTGAACCTCGCGTTCTGTTTCCTGTCCAGTACTCTCTCTGTGTTACTGTGAACCACGCGTTCTGTTTCCTGTCCAGTTCTCTCTCTGTGTTACTAACTGTGAACCTCGCTATCTGTTTCCTGTCCAGTTCTCTCTCTGTGTTACTGTGAACCACGCGTTCTGTTTCCTGTCCAGTTCTCTCTCTGTGTTACTAACTGTGAACCACTCGTTCTGTTTCCTGTCCAGTTCTCTCTCTGTGTTACTGTGAACCAATCGTTCTGTTTCTTGTCCAGTTCTCTCTCTGTGTTACTGTGAACCACGCGTTCTGTTTCCTGTCCAGTTCTCTCTCTCTGTATTACTGTGAACCACGCGTTCTGTTTCCTGTCCAGTACTCTCTCTGTGTTACTGTGAACCACGCGTTCTGTTTCCTGTCCAGTTTTCTCTCTGTGTTACTGTGAACCACGCGTTCTGTTTCCTGTCCAGGTCACTCTCTGTGTTACTGTGAACCTCGCGTTCTGTTTCCTGTCTAGTTCTCTCTCTGTGTTCCGGTGAACCACGCATTCTGTTTCCTGTCCAGTTCTCTCTGTGTTACTGTGAACCACGTGTTCTGTTTCCTGTCCAGTTCTCTCTCTGTGTTACTGTGAACCACGCGTTCTGTTTCCTGTCCAGTTCACTCTCTGTGTTACTAACTGTGAACCACGCGTTCTGTTTCCTGTCCAGTTCTCTCTCTGTGTTACTGTGAACCTCGCGTTCTGTTTCCTATCCAGTTCTCTCTCTGTGTTACTGTGAACCTCGCGTTCTGTTTCCTGTCCAGTTCTCTCTCTGTGTTACTGTGAACCACGCGTTCTGTTTCCTGTCCAGTTCTCTCTCTCTGTGTTACTGTGAACCACGCGTTCTGTTTCCTGTCCAGTTCTCTCTCTGTGTTACTAACTGTGAACCTCGCGTTCTGTTTCCTGTCCAGTTCTCTCTCTGTGTTACTAACTGTGAACCTCGCTATCTGTTTCCTGTCCAGTTCTCTCTCTGTGTTACTAACTGTGAACCACGCGTTCTGTTTCCTGTCCAGTTCTCTCTCTGTGTTACTAACTGTGAACCACGCGTTCTGTTTCCTGTCCAGTTTCTCTCTGTGTTACTAACTGTGAACCACACGTTCTGTTTCCTGTCCAGTTCTCTCTGTGTTACTGTGAACCACGCATTCTGTTTCCTGTCCAGCTCTCCTTGTGTTACTAACTGTGAACCACGCGTTCTGTTTCCTGTCCAGTTCTCTCTCTGTGTTACTGTGAACCACGCGTTCTGTTTCCTGTCCAGTTCTCTCTCTGTGTTACTAACTGTGAACCTCGTGTTCTGTTTCCTGTCCAGTTCTCTCTCTGTGTTACTAACTGTGAACCACGCGTTCTGTTTCCTGTCCAGTTCTCTCTCTGTGTTACTGTGAACCACGCGTTCTGTTTCCTGTCCAGTTCTCTCTCTGTATTACTAACTGTGAACCACTCGTTCTGTTTCCTGTCCAGTTCTCTCTCTGTGTTACTGTGAACCACGCGTTCTGTTTCCTGTCCAGTTCTCTCTCTGTGTTACTGTGAACTACGCGTTCTGTTTCCTGTCCAGTTCTCTCTCTCTGTATTACTGTGAACCACGCGTTCTGTTTCCTGTCCAGTACTCTCTCTGTGTTACTGTGAACCACGCGTTCTGTTTCCTGTCCAGTTTTCTCTCTGTGTTACTGTGAACCACGCGTTCTGTTTCCTGTCCAGGTCACTCTCTGTGTTACTGTGAACCTCGCGTTCTGTTTCCTGTCTAGTTCTCTCTCTGTGTTCCGGTGAACCACGCATTCTGTTTCCTGTCCAGTTTCTCTCTGTGTTACCAACTGTGAACCACAAGTTCTGTTTCCTGTCCTGTTCTCTCTCTGTGTTACTGTGAACCACGCGTTCTGTTTCCTGTCCAGTTCTCTCTCTGTGTTACTAACTGTGAACCTCGTGTTCTGTTTCCTGTCCAGTTCTCTCTCTGTGTTACTAACTGTGAACCACGCATTCTGTTTCCTGTCCAGTTCTCTCTCTGTGTTACTGTGAACCTCGCGTTCTGTTTCCTGTCCAGTTCTCTCTCTGTGTTACTAACTGTGAACCTCGCGTTCTGTTTCCTGTCCAGTTCTCTCTCTGTGTTACTAACTGTTAACCACGCGTTCTGTTTCCTGTCCAGTTTCTCTCTGTGTTACTAACTGTGAACCACGCGTTCTGTTTCCTGTCCAGTTCTCTCTCTGTGTTACTGTGAACCACGCGTTCTGTTTCCTGTCCAGTTCTCTCTGTGTTACTAACTGTGAACCACGCATTCTGTTTCCTGTCCAGTTCTCTCTCTGTGTTACTGTGAACCTCGCGTTCTGTTTCCTATCCAGTTCTCTCTCTGTGTTACTGTGAACCTCGCGTTCTGTTTCCTGTCCAGTTCTCTCTCTGTGTTACTGTGAACCACGCGTTCTGTTTCCTGTCCAGTTCTCTCTCTCTGTGTTACTGTGAACCACGCGTTCTGTTTCATGTCCAGTTCTCTCTCTGTGTTACTAACTGTGAACCTCGCGTTCTGTTTCCTGTCCAGTTCTCTCTCTGTGTTACTGTGAACCACGCGTTCTGTTTCCTGTCCAGTTCTCTCTCTGCGTTACTAACTGTGAACCTCGTGTTCTGTTTCCTGTCCAGTTCTCTCTCTGTGTTACTAACTGTGAACCACGCGTTCTGTTTCCTGTCCAGTTCTCTCTCTGTGTTACTGTGAACCTCGCGTTCTGTTTCCTGTCCAGTTCTCTCTCTGTGTTACTAACTGTGAACCTCGCGTTCTGTTTCCTGTCCAGTTCTCTCTCTGTGTTACTAACTGTGAACCACGCGTTCTGTTTCCTGTCCAGTTTCTCTCTGTGTTACTAACTGTGAACCACGCGTTCTGTTTCCTGTCCAGTTCTCTCTCTGTGTTACTGTGACCACGCGTTCTGTTTCCTGTCCAGTTCTCTCTGTGTTACTAACTGTGAACCACGCATTCTGTTTCCTGTCCAGTTCTCTCTCTGTGTTACTGTGAACCTCGCGTTCTGTTTCCTATCCAGTTCTCTCTCTGTGTTACTGTGAACCTCGCGTTCTGTTTCCTGTCCAGTTCTCTCTCTGTGTTACTGTGAACCACGCGTTCTGTTTCCTGTCCAGTTCTCTCTCTCTGTGTTACTGTGAACCACGCGTTCTGTTTCCTGTCCAGTTCTCTCTCTGTGTTACTAACTGTGAACCTCGCGTTCTGTTTCCTGTCCAGTTCTCTCTCTGTGTTACTGTGAACCACGTGTTCTGTTTCCTGTCCAGTTCTCTCTCTGTGTTACTAACTGTGAACCTCGCTATCTGTTTCCTGTCCAGTTCTCTCTCTGTGTTACTGTGAACCACGCGTTCTGTTTCCTGTCCAGTTCTCTCTCTGTGTTACTAACTGTGAACCACTCGTTCTGTTTCCTGTCCAGTTCTCTCTCTGTGTTACTGTGAACCAATCGTTCTGTTTCTTGTCCAGTTCTCTCTCTGTGTTACTGTGAACCACTCGTTCTGTTTCCTGTCCAGTTCTCTCTCTCTGTATTACTGTGAACCACGCGTTCTGTTTCCTGTCCAGTACTCTCTCTGTGTTACTGTGAACCACGCGTTCTGTTTCCTGTCCAGTTTTCTCTCTGTGTTACTGTGAACCACGCGTTCTGTTTCCTGTCCAGGTCACTCTCTGTGTTACTGTGAACCTCGCGTTCTGTTTCCTGTCTAGTTCTCTCTCTGTGTTCCGGTGAACCACGCATTCTGTTTCCTGTCCAGTTCTCTCTGTGTTACTGTGAACCACGTGTTCTGTTTCCTGTCCAGTTCTCTCTCTGTGTTACTGTGAACCACGCGTTCTGTTTCCTGTCCAGTTCTCTCTCTGTGTTACTGTGAACCTCGCGTTCTGTTTCCTATCCAGTTCTCTCTCTGTGTTACTGTGAACCTCGCGTTCTGTTTCCTGTCCAGTTCTCTCTCTGTGTTACTGTGAACCACGCGTTCTGTTTCCTGTCCAGTTCTCTCTCTCTGTGTTACTGTGAACCACGCGTTCTGTTTCCTGTCCAGTTCTCTCTCTGTGTTACTAACTGTGAACCTCGCGTTCTGTTTCCTGTCCAGTTCTCTCTCTGTGTTACTAACTGTGAACCTCGCTATCTGTTTCCTGTCCAGTTCTCTCTCTGTGTTACTAACTGTGAACCACGCGTTCTGTTTCCTGTCCAGTTCTCTCTCTGTGTTACTAACTGTGAACCACGCGTTCTGTTTCCTGTCCAGTTTCTCTCTGTGTTACTAACTGTGAACCACACGTTCTGTTTCCTGTCCAGTTCTCTCTGTGTTACTGTGAACCACGCATTCTGTTTCCTGTCCAGCTCTCCTTGTGTTACTAACTGTGAACCACGCGTTCTGTTTCCTGTCCAGTTCTCTCTCTGTGTTACTGTGAACCACGCGTTCTGTTTCCTGTCCAGTTCTCTCTCTGTGTTACTAACTGTGAACCTCGTGTTCTGTTTCCTGTCCAGTTCTCTCTCTGTGTTACTAACTGTGAACCACGCGTTCTGTTTCCTGTCCAGTTCTCTCTCTGTGTTACTGTGAACCACGTGTTCTGTTTCCTGTCCAGTTCTCTCTCTGTGTTACTAACTGTGAACCACTCGTTCTGTTTCCTGTCCAGTTCTCTCTCTGTGTTACTGTGAACCAATCGTTCTGTTTCTTGTCCAGTTCTCTCTCTGTGTTACTGTGAACCACGCGTTCTGTTTCCTGTCCAGTTCTCTCTCTCTGTATTACTGTGAACCACGCGTTCTGTTTCCTGTCCAGTACTCTCTCTGTGTTACTGTGAACCACGCGTTCTGTTTCCTGTCCAGTTTTCTCTCTGTGTTACTGTGAACCACGCGTTCTGTTTCCTGTCCAGGTCACTCTCTGTGTTACTGTGAACCTCGCGTTCTGTTTCCTGTCTAGTTCTCTCTCTGTGTTCCGGTGAACCACGCATTCTGTTTCCTGTCCAGTTCTCTCTGTGTTACTGTGAACCACGTGTTCTGTTTCCTGCCCAGTTCTCTCTCTGTGTTACTGTGAACCACGCGTTCTGTTTCCTGTCCAGTTCTCTCTCTGTGTTACTGTGAACCTCGCGTTCTGTTTCCTATCCAGTTCTCTCTCTGTGTTACTGTGAACCTCGCGTTCTGTTTCCTGTCCAGTTCTCTCTCTGTGTTACTGTGAACCACGCGTTCTGTTTCCTGTCCAGTTCTCTCTCTCTGTGTTACTGTGAACCACGTGTTCTGTTTCCTGTCCAGTTCTCTCTCTGTGTTACTAACTGTGAACCTCGCGTTCTGTTTCCTGTCCAGTTCTCTCTCTGTGTTACTAACTGTGAACCTCGCTATCTGTTTCCTGTCCAGTTCTCTCTCTGTGTTACTAACTGTGAACCACGCGTTCTGTTTCCTGTCCAGTTCTCTCTCTGTGTTACTAACTGTGAACCACGCGTTCTGTTTCCTGTCCAGTTTCTCTCTGTGTTACTAACTGTGAACCACACGTTCTGTTTCCTGTCCAGTTCTCTCTGTGTTACTGTGAACCACGCATTCTGTTTCCTGTCCAGCTCTCCTTGTGTTACTAACTGTGAACCACGCGTTCTGTTTCCTGTCCAGTTCTCTCTCTGTGTTACTGTGAACCACGCGTTCTGTTTCCTGTCCAGTTCTCTCTCTGTGTTACTAACTGTGAACCTCGTGTTCTGTTTCCTGTCCAGTTCTCTCTCTGTGTTACTAACTGTGAACCACGCGTTCTGTTTCCTGTCCAGTTCTCTCTCTGTGTTACTGTGAACCACGCGTTCTGTTTCCTGTCCAGTTCTCTCTCTGTGTTACTAACTGTGAACCACTCGTTCTGTTTCCTGTCCAGTTCTCTCTCTGTGTTACTGTGAACCACGCGTTCTGTTTCCTGTCCAGTTCTCTCTCTGTGTTACTGTGAACCACGCGTTCTGTTTCCTGTCCAGTTCTCTCTCTCTGTATTACTGTGAACCACGCGTTCTGTTTCCTGTCCAGTACTCTCTCTGTGTTACTGTGAACCACGCGTTCTGTTTCCTGTCCAGTTTTCTCTCTGTGTTACTGTGAACCACGCGTTCTGTTTCCTGTCCAGGTCACTCTCTGTGTTACTGTGAACCTCGCGTTCTGTTTCCTGTCTAGTTCTCTCTCTGTGTTCCGGTGAACCACGCATTCTGTTTCCTGTCCAGTTTCTCTCTGTGTTACTAACTGTGAACCACACGTTCTGTTTCCTGTCCTGTTCTCTCTCTGTGTTACTGTGAACCACGCGTTCTGTTTCCTGTCCAGTTCTCTCTCTGTGTTACTAACTGTGAACCTCGTGTTCTGTTTCCTGTCCAGTTCTCTCTCTGTGTTACTAACTGTGAACCACGCGTTCTGTTTCCTGTCCAGTTCTCTCTCTGTGTTACTGTGAACCTCGCGTTCTGTTTCCTGTCCAGTTCTCTCTCTGTGTTACTAACTGTGAACCTCGCGTTCTGTTTCCTGTCCAGTTCTCTCTCTGTGTTACTAACTGTGAACCACGCGTTCTGTTTCCTGTCCAGTTTCTCTCTGTGTTACTAACTGTGAACCACGCGTTCTGTTTCCTGTCCAGTTCTCTCTCTGTTTTACTGTGAACCACGCGTTCTGTTTCCTGTCCAGTTCTCTCTGTGTTACTAACTGTGAACCACGCATTCTGTTTCCTGTCCAGTTCTCTCTCTGTGTTACTGTGAACCTCGCGTTCTGTTTCCTGTCCAGTTCTCTCTCTGTGTTACTGTGAACCACGCGTTCTGTTTCCTGTCCAGTTCTCTCTCTCTGTGTTACTGTGAACCACGCGTTCTGTTTCCTGTCCAGTTCTCTCTCTGTGTTACTAACTGTGAACCTCGCGTTCTGTTTCCTGTCCAGTTCTCTCTCTGTGTTACTGTGAACCACGCGTTCTGTTTCCTGTCCAGTTCTCTCTCTGTGTTACTAACTGTGAACCTCGTGTTCTGTTTCCTGTCCAGTTCTCTCTCTGTGTTACTAACTGTGAACCACGCGTTCTGTTTCCTGTCCAGTTCTCTCTCTGTGTTACTAACTGTGAACCTCGCGTTCTGTTTCCTGTCCAGTTCTCTCTCTGTGTTACTAACTGTGAACCACGCGTTCTGTTTCCTGTCCAGTTTCTCTCTGTGTTACTAACTGTGAACCACGCGTTCTGTTTCCTGTCCAGTTCTCTCTCTGTGTTACTGTGAACCACGCGTTCTGTTTCCTGTCCAGTTCTCTCTGTGTTACTAACTGTGAACCACGCATTCTGTTTCCTGTCCAGTTCTCTCTCTGTGTTACTGTGAACCTCGCGTTCTGTTTCCTATCCAGTTCTCTCTCTGTGTTACTGTGAACCTCGCGTTCTGTTTCCTGTCCAGTTCTCTCTCTGTGTTACTGTGAACCACGCGTTCTGTTTCCTGTCCAGTTCTCTCTCTCTGTGTTACTGTGAACCACGCGTTCTGTTTCCTGTCCAGTTCTCTCTCTGTGTTACTAACTGTGAACCTCGCGTTCTGTTTCCTGTCCAGTTCTCTCTCTGTGTTACTGTGAACCACGCGTTCTGTTTCCTGTCCAGTTCTCTCTCTGTGTTACTAACTGTGAACCTCGCTATCTGTTTCCTGTCCAGTTCTCTCTCTGTGTTACTGTGAACCACGCGTTCTGTTTCCTGTCCAGTTCTCTCTCTGTGTTACTAACTGTGAACCACTCGTTCTGTTTCCTGTCCAGTTCTCTCTCTGTGTTACTGTGAACCAATCGTTCTGTTTCTTGTCCAGTTCTCTCTCTGTGTTACTGTGAACCACTCGTTCTGTTTCCTGTCCAGTTCTCTCTCTCTGTATTACTGTGAACCACGCGTTCTGTTTCCTGTCCAGTACTCTCTCTGTGTTACTGTGAACCACGCGTTCTGTTTCCTGTCCAGTTTTCTCTCTGTGTTACTGTGAACCACGCGTTCTGTTTCCTGTCCAGGTCACTCTCTGTGTTACTGTGAACCTCGCGTTCTGTTTCCTGTCTAGTTCTCTCTCTGTGTTCCGGTGAACCACGCATTCTGTTTCCTGTCCAGTTCTCTCTGTGTTACTGTGAACCACGTGTTCTGTTTCCTGTCCAGTTCTCTCTCTGTGTTACTGTGAACCTCGCGTTCTGTTTCCTATCCAGTTCTCTCTCTGTGTTACTGTGAACCTCGCGTTCTGTTTCCTGTCCAGTTCTCTCTCTGTGTTACTGTGAACCACGCGTTCTGTTTCCTGTCCAGTTCTCTCTCTCTGTGTTACTGTGAACCACGCGTTCTGTTTCCTGTCCAGTTCTCTCTCTGTGTTACTAACTGTGAACCTCGCGTTCTGTTTCCTGTCCAGTTCTCTCTCTGTGTTACTAACTGTGAACCTCGCTATCTGTTTCCTGTCCAGTTCTCTCTCTGTGTTACTAACTGTGAACCACGCGTTCTGTTTCCTGTCCAGTTCTCTCTGTGTTACTAACTGTGAACCACGCATTCTGTTTCCTGTCCAGTTCTCTCTCTGTGTTACTGTGAACCTCGCGTTCTGTTTCCTATCCAGTTCTCTCTCTGTGTTACTGTGAACCTCGCGTTCTGTTTCCTGTCCAGTTCTCTCTCTGTGTTACTGTGAACCACGCGTTCTGTTTCCTGTCCAGTTCTCTCTCTCTGTGTTACTGTGAACCACGCGTTCTGTTTCCTGTCCAGTTCTCTCTCTGTGTTACTAACTGTGAACCTCGCGTTCTGTTTCCTGTCCAGTTCTCTCTCTGTGTTACTGTGAACCACGCGTTCTGTTTCCTGTCCAGTTCTCTCTCTGTGTTACTAACTGTGAACCTCGCTATCTGTTTCCTGTCCAGTTCTCTCTCTGTGTTACTGTGAACCACGCGTTCTGTTTCCTGTCCAGTTCTCTCTCTGTGTTACTAACTGTGAACCACTCGTTCTGTTTCCTGTCCAGTTCTCTCTCTGTGTTACTGTGAACCAATCGTTCTGTTTCTTGTCCAGTTCTCTCTCTGTGTTACTGTGAACCACTCGTTCTGTTTCCTGTCCAGTTCTCTCTCTCTGTATTACTGTGAACCACGCGTTCTGTTTCCTGTCCAGTACTCTCTCTGTGTTACTGTGAACCACGCGTTCTGTTTCCTGTCCAGTTTTCTCTCTGTGTTACTGTGAACCACGCGTTCTGTTTCCTGTCCAGGTCACTCTCTGTGTTACTGTGAACCTCGCGTTCTGTTTCCTGTCTAGTTCTCTCTCTGTGTTCCGGTGAACCACGCATTCTGTTTCCTGTCCAGTTCTCTCTGTGTTACTGTGAACCACGTGTTCTGTTTCCTGTCCAGTTCTCTCTCTGTGTTACTGTGAACCTCGCGTTCTGTTTCCTATCCAGTTCTCTCTCTGTGTTACTGTGAACCTCGCGTTCTGTTTCCTGTCCAGTTCTCTCTCTGTGTTACTGTGAACCACGCGTTCTGTTTCCTGTCCAGTTCTCTCTCTCTGTGTTACTGTGAACCACGCGTTCTGTTTCCTGTCCAGTTCTCTCTCTGTGTTACTAACTGTGAACCTCGCGTTCTGTTTCCTGTCCAGTTCTCTCTCTGTGTTACTAACTGTGAACCTCGCTATCTGTTTCCTGTCCAGTTCTCTCTCTGTGTTACTAACTGTGAACCACGCGTTCTGTTTCCTGTCCAGTTCTCTCTCTGTGTTACTAACTGTGAACCACGCGTTCTGTTTCCTGTCCAGTTTCTCTCTGTGTTACTAACTGTGAACCACACGTTCTGTTTCCTGTCCAGTTCTCTCTGTGTTACTGTGAACCACGCATTCTGTTTCCTGTCCAGCTCTCCTTGTGTTACTAACTGTGAACCACGCGTTCTGTTTCCTGTCCAGTTCTCTCTCTGTGTTACTGTGAACCACGCGTTCTGTTTCCTGTCCAGTTCTCTCTCTGTGTTACTAACTGTGAACCTCGTGTTCTGTTTCCTGTCCAGTTCTCTCTCTGTGTTACTAACTGTGAACCACGCGTTCTGTTTCCTGTCCAGTTCTCTCTCTGTGTTACTGTGAACCACGCGTTCTGTTTCCTGTCCAGTTCTCTCTCTGTGTTACTAACTGTGAACCACTCGTTCTGTTTCCTGTCCAGTTCTCTCTCTGTGTTACTGTGAACCACGCGTTCTGTTTCCTGTCCAGTTCTCTCTCTGTGTTACTGTGAACCACGCGTTCTGTTTCCTGTCCAGTTCTCTCTCTCTGTATTACTGTGAACCACGCGTTCTGTTTCCTGTCCAGTACTCTCTCTGTGTTACTGTGAACCACGCGTTCTGTTTCCTGTCCAGTTTTCTCTCTGTGTTACTGTGAACCACGCGTTCTGTTTCCTGTCCAGGTCACTCTCTGTGTTACTGTGAACCTCGCGTTCTGTTTCCTGTCTAGTTCTCTCTCTGTGTTCCGGTGAACCACGCATTCTGTTTCCTGTCCAGTTTCTCTCTGTGTTACTAACTGTGAACCACACGTTCTGTTTCCTGTCCTGTTCTCTCTCTGTGTTACTGTGAACCACGCGTTCTGTTTCCTGTCCAGTTCTCTCTCTGTGTTACTAACTGTGAACCTCGTGTTCTGTTTCCTGTCCAGTTCTCTCTCTGTGTTACTAACTGTGAACCACGCGTTCTGTTTCCTGTCCAGTTCTCTCTCTGTGTTACTGTGAACCTCGCGTTCTGTTTCCTGTCCAGTTCTCTCTCTGTGTTACTAACTGTGAACCTCGCGTTCTGTTTCCTGTCCAGTTCTCTCTCTGTGTTACTAACTGTGAACCACGCGTTCTGTTTCCTGTCCAGTTTCTCTCTGTGTTACTAACTGTGAACCACGCGTTCTGTTTCCTGTCCAGTTCTCTCTCTGTGTTACTGTGAACCACGCGTTCTGTTTCCTGTCCAGTTCTCTCTGTGTTACTAACTGTGAACCACGCATTCTGTTTCCTGTCCAGTTCTCTCTCTGTGTTACTGTGAACCTCGCGTTCTGTTTCCTGTCCAGTTCTCTCTCTGTGTTACTGTGAACCACGCGTTCTGTTTCCTGTCCAGTTCTCTCTCTCTGTGTTACTGTGAACCACGCGTTCTGTTTCCTGTCCAGTTCTCTCTCTGTGTTACTAACTGTGAACCTCGCGTTCTGTTTCCTGTCCAGTTCTCTCTCTGTGTTACTGTGAACCACGCGTTCTGTTTCCTGTCCAGTTCTCTCTCTGTGTTACTAACTGTGAACCTCGTGTTCTGTTTCCTGTCCAGTTCTCTCTCTGTGTTACTAACTGTGAACCACGCGTTCTGTTTCCTGTCCAGTTCTCTCTCTGTGTTACTGTGAACCTCGCGTTCTGTTTCCTGTCCAGTTCTCTCTCTGTGTTACTAACTGTGAACCTCGCGTTCTGTTTCCTGTCCAGTTCTCTCTCTGTGTTACTAACTGTGAACCACGCGTTCTGTTTCCTGTCCAGTTTCTCTCTGTGTTACTAACTGTGAACCACGCGTTCTGTTTCCTGTCCAGTTCTCTCTCTGTGTTACTGTGAACCACGCGTTCTGTTTCCTGTCCAGTTCTCTCTGTGTTACTAACTGTGAACCACGCATTCTGTTTCCTGTCCAGTTCTCTCTCTGTGTTACTGTGAACCTCGCGTTCTGTTTCCTATCCAGTTCTCTCTCTGTGTTACTGTGAACCTCGCGTTCTGTTTCCTGTCCAGTTCTCTCTCTGTGTTACTGTGAACCACGCGTTCTGTTTCCTGTCCAGTTCTCTCTCTCTGTGTTACTGTGAACCACGCGTTCTGTTTCCTGTCCAGTTCTCTCTCTGTGTTACTAACTGTGAACCTCGCTATCTGTTTCCTGTCCAGTTCTCTCTCTGTGTTACTAACTGTGAACCACGCGTTCTGTTTCCTGTCCAGTTCTCTCTCTGTGTTACTAACTGTGAACCACGCGTTCTGTTTCCTGTCCAGTTTCTCTCTGTGTTACTAACTGTGAACCACACGTTCTGTTTCCTGTCCAGTTCTCTCTGTGTTACTGTGAACCACGCATTCTGTTTCCTGTCCAGCTCTCCTTGTGTTACTAACTGTGAACCACGCGTTCTGTTTCCTGTCCAGTTCTCTCTCTGTGTTACTGTGAACCACGCGTTCTGTTTCCTGTCCAGTTCTCTCTCTGTGTTACTAACTGTGAACCTCGTGTTCTGTTTCCTGTCCAGTTCTCTCTCTGTGTTACTAACTGTGAACCACGCGTTCTGTTTCCTGTCCAGTTCTCTCTCTGTGTTACTGTGAACCACGTGTTCTGTTTCCTGTCCAGTTCTCTCTCTGTGTTACTAACTGTGAACCACTCGTTCTGTTTCCTGTCCAGTTCTCTCTCTGTGTTACTGTGAACCAATCGTTCTGTTTCTTGTCCAGTTCTCTCTCTGTGTTACTGTGAACCACGCGTTCTGTTTCCTGTCCAGTTCTCTCTCTCTGTATTACTGTGAACCACGCGTTCTGTTTCCTGTCCAGTACTCTCTCTGTGTTACTGTGAACCACGCGTTCTGTTTCCTGTCCAGTTTTCTCTCTGTGTTACTGTGAACCACGCGTTCTGTTTCCTGTCCAGGTCACTCTCTGTGTTACTGTGAACCTCGCGTTCTGTTTCCTGTCTAGTTCTCTCTCTGTGTTCCGGTGAACCACGCATTCTGTTTCCTGTCCAGTTCTCTCTGTGTTACTGTGAACCACGTGTTCTGTTTCCTGCCCAGTTCTCTCTCTGTGTTACTGTGAACCACGCGTTCTGTTTCCTGTCCAGTTCTCTCTCTGTGTTACTGTGAACCTCGCGTTCTGTTTCCTATCCAGCTCTCTCTCTGTGTTACTGTGAACCTCGCGTTCTGTTTCCTGTCCAGTTCTCTCTCTGTGTTACTGTGAACCACGCGTTCTGTTTCCTGTCCAGTTCTCTCTCTCTGTGTTACTGTGAACCACGTGTTCTGTTTCCTGTCCAGTTCTCTCTCTGTGTTACTAACTGTGAACCTCGCGTTCTGTTTCCTGTCCAGTTCTCTCTCTGTGTTACTAACTGTGAACCTCGCTATCTGTTTCCTGTCCAGTTCTCTCTCTGTGTTACTAACTGTGAACCACGCGTTCTGTTTCCTGTCCAGTTCTCTCTCTGTGTTACTAACTGTGAACCACGCGTTCTGTTTCCTGTCCAGTTTCTCTCTGTGTTACTAACTGTGAACCACACGTTCTGTTTCCTGTCCAGTTCTCTCTGTGTTACTGTGAACCACGCATTCTGTTTCCTGTCCAGCTCTCCTTGTGTTACTAACTGTGAACCACGCGTTCTGTTTCCTGTCCAGTTCTCTCTCTGTGTTACTGTGAACCACGCGTTCTGTTTCCTGTCCAGTTCTCTCTCTGTGTTACTAACTGTGAACCTCGTGTTCTGTTTCCTGTCCAGTTCTCTCTCTGTGTTACTAACTGTGAACCACGCGTTCTGTTTCCTGTCCAGTTCTCTCTCTGTGTTACTGTGAACCACGCGTTCTGTTTCCTGTCCAGTTCTCTCTCTGTGTTACTAACTGTGAACCACTCGTTCTGTTTCCTGTCCAGTTCTCTCTCTGTGTTACTGTGAACCACGCGTTCTGTTTCCTGTCCAGTTCTCTCTCTGTGTTACTGTGAACCACGCGTTCTGTTTCCTGTCCAGTTCTCTCTCTCTGTATTACTGTGAACCACGCGTTCTGTTTCCTGTCCAGTACTCTCTCTGTGTTACTGTGAACCACGCGTTCTGTTTCCTGTCCAGTTTTCTCTCTGTGTTACTGTGAACCACGCGTTCTGTTTCCTGTCCAGGTCACTCTCTGTGTTACTGTGAACCTCGCGTTCTGTTTCCTGTCTAGTTCTCTCTCTGTGTTCCGGTGAACCACGCATTCTGTTTCCTGTCCAGTTTCTCTCTGTGTTACTAACTGTGAACCACACGTTCTGTTTCCTGTCCTGTTCTCTCTCTGTGTTACTGTGAACCACGCGTTCTGTTTCCTGTCCAGTTCTCTCTCTGTGTTACTAACTGTGAACCTCGTGTTCTGTTTCCTGTCCAGTTCTCTCTCTGTGTTACTAACTGTGAACCACGCGTTCTGTTTCCTGTCCAGTTCTCTCTCTGTGTTACTGTGAACCTCGCGTTCTGTTTCCTGTCCAGTTCTCTCTCTGTGTTACTAACTGTGAACCTCGCGTTCTGTTTCCTGTCCAGTTCTCTCTCTGTGTTACTAACTGTGAACCACGCGTTCTGTTTCCTGTCCAGTTTCTCTCTGTGTTACTAACTGTGAACCACGCGTTCTGTTTCCTGTCCAGTTCTCTCTCTGTGTTACTGTGAACCACGCGTTCTGTTTCCTGTCCAGTTCTCTCTGTGTTACTAACTGTGAACCACGCATTCTGTTTCCTGTCCAGTTCTCTCTCTGTGTTACTGTGAACCTCGCGTTCTGTTTCCTGTCCAGTTCTCTCTCTGTGTTACTGTGAACCACGCGTTCTGTTTCCTGTCCAGTTCTCTCTCTCTGTGTTACTGTGAACCACGCGTTCTGTTTCCTGTCCAGTTCTCTCTCTGTGTTACTAACTGTGAACCTCGCGTTCTGTTTCCTGTCCAGTTCTCTCTCTGTGTTACTGTGAACCACGCGTTCTGTTTCCTGTCCAGTTCTCTCTCTGTGTTACTAACTGTGAACCTCGTGTTCTGTTTCCTGTCCAGTTCTCTCTCTGTGTTACTAACTGTGAACCACGCGTTCTGTTTCCTGTCCAGTTCTCTCTCTGTGTTACTGTGAACCTCGCGTTCTGTTTCCTGTCCAGTTCTCTCTCTGTGTTACTAACTGTGAACCTCGCGTTCTGTTTCCTGTCCAGTTCTCTCTCTGTGTTACTAACTGTGAACCACGCGTTCTGTTTCCTGTCCAGTTTCTCTCTGTGTTACTAACTGTGAACCACGCGTTCTGTTTCCTGTCCAGTTCTCTCTCTGTGTTACTGTGAACCACGCGTTCTGTTTCCTGTCCAGTTCTCTCTGTGTTACTAACTGTGAACCACGCATTCTGTTTCCTGTCCAGTTCTCTCTCTGTGTTACTGTGAACCTCGCGTTCTGTTTCCTATCCAGTTCTCTCTCTGTGTTACTGTGAACCTCGCGTTCTGTTTCCTGTCCAGTTCTCTCTCTGTGTTACTGTGAACCACGCGTTCTGTTTCCTGTCCAGTTCTCTCTCTCTGTGTTACTGTGAACCACGCGTTCTGTTTCCTGTCCAGTTCTCTCTCTGTGTTACTAACTGTGAACCTCGCGTTCTGTTTCCTGTCCAGTTCTCTCTCTGTGTTACTGTGAACCACGCGTTCTGTTTCCTGTCCAGTTCTCTCTCTGTGTTACTAACTGTGAACCTCGCTATCTGTTTCCTGTCCAGTTCTCTCTCTGTGTTACTGTGAACCACGCGTTCTGTTTCCTGTCCAGTTCTCTCTCTGTGTTACTAACTGTGAACCACTCGTTCTGTTTCCTGTCCAGTTCTCTCTCTGTGTTACTGTGAACCAATCGTTCTGTTTCTTGTCCAGTTCTCTCTCTGTGTTACTGTGAACCACTCGTTCTGTTTCCTGTCCAGTTCTCTCTCTCTGTATTACTGTGAACCACGCGTTCTGTTTCCTGTCCAGTACTCTCTCTGTGTTACTGTGAACCACGCGTTCTGTTTCCTGTCCAGTTTTCTCTCTGTGTTACTGTGAACCACGCGTTCTGTTTCCTGTCCAGGTCACTCTCTGTGTTACTGTGAACCTCGCGTTCTGTTTCCTGTCTAGTTCTCTCTCTGTGTTCCGGTGAACCACGCATTCTGTTTCCTGTCCAGTTCTCTCTGTGTTACTGTGAACCACGTGTTCTGTTTCCTGTCCAGTTCTCTCTCTGTGTTACTGTGAACCTCGCGTTCTGTTTCCTATCCAGTTCTCTCTCTGTGTTACTGTGAACCTCGCGTTCTGTTTCCTGTCCAGTTCTCTCTCTGTGTTACTGTGAACCACGCGTTCTGTTTCCTGTCCAGTTCTCTCTCTCTGTGTTACTGTGAACCACGCGTTCTGTTTCCTGTCCAGTTCTCTCTCTGTGTTACTAACTGTGAACCTCGCGTTCTGTTTCCTGTCCAGTTCTCTCTCTGTGTTACTAACTGTGAACCTCGCTATCTGTTTCCTGTCCAGTTCTCTCTCTGTGTTACTAACTGTGAACCACGCGTTCTGTTTCCTGTCCAGTTCTCTCTGTGTTACTAACTGTGAACCACGCATTCTGTTTCCTGTCCAGTTCTCTCTCTGTGTTACTGTGAACCTCGCGTTCTGTTTCCTATCCAGTTCTCTCTCTGTGTTACTGTGAACCTCGCGTTCTGTTTCCTGTCCAGTTCTCTCTCTGTGTTACTGTGAACCACGCGTTCTGTTTCCTGTCCAGTTCTCTCTCTCTGTGTTACTGTGAACCACGCGTTCTGTTTCCTGTCCAGTTCTCTCTCTGTGTTACTAACTGTGAACCACGCGTTCTGTTTCCTGTCCAGTTTCTCTCTGTGTTACTAACTGTGAACCACGCGTTCTGTTTCCTGTCCAGTTCTCTCTCTGTGTTACTGTGAACCACGCGTTCTGTTTCCTGTCCAGTTCTCTCTGTGTTACTAACTGTGAACCACGCATTCTGTTTCCTGTCCAGTTCTCTCTCTGTGTTACTGTGAACCTCGCGTTCTGTTTCCTGTCCAGTTCTCTCTCTGTGTTACTGTGAACCACGCGTTCTGTTTCCTGTCCAGTTCTCTCTCTCTGTGTTACTGTGAACCACGCGTTCTGTTTCCTGTCCAGTTCTCTCTCTGTGTTACTAACTGTGAACCTCGCGTTCTGTTTCCTGTCCAGTTCTCTCTCTGTGTTACTGTGAACCACGCGTTCTGTTTCCTGTCCAGTTCTCTCTCTGTGTTACTAACTGTGAACCTCGTGTTCTGTTTCCTGTCCAGTTCTCTCTCTGTGTTACTAACTGTGAACCACGCGTTCTGTTTCCTGTCCAGTTCTCTCTCTGTGTTACTGTGAACCTCGCGTTCTGTTTCCTGTCCAGTTCTCTCTCTGTGTTACTAACTGTGAACCTCGCGTTCTGTTTCCTGTCCAGTTCTCTCTCTGTGTTACTAACTGTGAACCACGCGTTCTGTTTCCTGTCCAGTTTCTCTCTGTGTTACTAACTGTGAACCACGCGTTCTGTTTCCTGTCCAGTTCTCTCTCTGTGTTACTGTGAACCACGCGTTCTGTTTCCTGTCCAGTTCTCTCTGTGTTACTAACTGTGAACCACGCATTCTGTTTCCTGTCCAGTTCTCTCTCTGTGTTACTGTGAACCTCGCGTTCTGTTTCCTATCCAGTTCTCTCTCTGTGTTACTGTGAACCTCGCGTTCTGTTTCCTGTCCAGTTCTCTCTCTGTGTTACTGTGAACCACGCGTTCTGTTTCCTGTCCAGTTCTCTCTCTCTGTGTTACTGTGAACCACGCGTTCTGTTTCCTGTCCAGTTCTCTCTCTGTGTTACTAACTGTGAACCTCGCGTTCTGTTTCCTGTCCAGTTCTCTCTCTGTGTTACTGTGAACCACGCGTTCTGTTTCCTGTCCAGTTCTCTCTCTGTGTTACTAACTGTGAACCTCGCTATCTGTTTCCTGTCCAGTTCTCTCTCTGTGTTACTGTGAACCACGCGTTCTGTTTCCTGTCCAGTTCTCTCTCTGTGTTACTAACTGTGAACCACTCGTTCTGTTTCCTGTCCAGTTCTCTCTCTGTGTTACTGTGAACCAATCGTTCTGTTTCTTGTCCAGTTCTCTCTCTGTGTTACTGTGAACCACTCGTTCTGTTTCCTGTCCAGTTCTCTCTCTCTGTATTACTGTGAACCACGCGTTCTGTTTCCTGTCCAGTACTCTCTCTGTGTTACTGTGAACCACGCGTTCTGTTTCCTGTCCAGTTTTCTCTCTGTGTTACTGTGAACCACGCGTTCTGTTTCCTGTCCAGGTCACTCTCTGTGTTACTGTGAACCTCGCGTTCTGTTTCCTGTCTAGTTCTCTCTCTGTGTTCCGGTGAACCACGCATTCTGTTTCCTGTCCAGTTCTCTCTGTGTTACTGTGAACCACGTGTTCTGTTTCCTGTCCAGTTCTCTCTCTGTGTTACTGTGAACCTCGCGTTCTGTTTCCTATCCAGTTCTCTCTCTGTGTTACTGTGAACCTCGCGTTCTGTTTCCTGTCCAGTTCTCTCTCTGTGTTACTGTGAACCACGCGTTCTGTTTCCTGTCCAGTTCTCTCTCTCTGTGTTACTGTGAACCACGCGTTCTGTTTCCTGTCCAGTTCTCTCTCTGTGTTACTAACTGTGAACCTCGCGTTCTGTTTCCTGTCCAGTTCTCTCTCTGTGTTACTAACTGTGAACCTCGCTATCTGTTTCCTGTCCAGTTCTCTCTCTGTGTTACTAACTGTGAACCACGCGTTCTGTTTCCTGTCCAGTTCTCTCTGTGTTACTAACTGTGAACCACGCATTCTGTTTCCTGTCCAGTTCTCTCTCTGTGTTACTGTGAACCTCGCGTTCTGTTTCCTATCCAGTTCTCTCTCTGTGTTACTGTGAACCTCGCGTTCTGTTTCCTGTCCAGTTCTCTCTCTGTGTTACTGTGAACCACGCGTTCTGTTTCCTGTCCAGTTCTCTCTCTCTGTGTTACTGTGAACCACGCGTTCTGTTTCCTGTCCAGTTCTCTCTCTGTGTTACTAACTGTGAACCTCGCGTTCTGTTTCCTGTCCAGTTCTCTCTCTGTGTTACTGTGAACCACGCGTTCTGTTTCCTGTCCAGTTCTCTCTCTGTGTTACTAACTGTGAACCTCGCTATCTGTTTCCTGTCCAGTTCTCTCTCTGTGTTACTGTGAACCACGCGTTCTGTTTCCTGTCCAGTTCTCTCTCTGTGTTACTAACTGTGAACCACTCGTTCTGTTTCCTGTCCAGTTCTCTCTCTGTGTTACTGTGAACCAATCGTTCTGTTTCTTGTCCAGTTCTCTCTCTGTGTTACTGTGAACCACTCGTTCTGTTTCCTGTCCAGTTCTCTCTCTCTGTATTACTGTGAACCACGCGTTCTGTTTCCTGTCCAGTACTCTCTCTGTGTTACTGTGAACCACGCGTTCTGTTTCCTGTCCAGTTTTCTCTCTGTGTTACTGTGAACCACGCGTTCTGTTTCCTGTCCAGGTCACTCTCTGTGTTACTGTGAACCTCGCGTTCTGTTTCCTGTCTAGTTCTCTCTCTGTGTTCCGGTGAACCACGCATTCTGTTTCCTGTCCAGTTCTCTCTGTGTTACTGTGAACCACGTGTTCTGTTTCCTGTCCAGTTCTCTCTCTGTGTTACTGTGAACCTCGCGTTCTGTTTCCTATCCAGTTCTCTCTCTGTGTTACTGTGAACCTCGCGTTCTGTTTCCTGTCCAGTTCTCTCTCTGTGTTACTGTGAACCACGCGTTCTGTTTCCTGTCCAGTTCTCTCTCTCTGTGTTACTGTGAACCACGCGTTCTGTTTCCTGTCCAGTTCTCTCTCTGTGTTACTAACTGTGAACCTCGCGTTCTGTTTCCTGTCCAGTTCTCTCTCTGTGTTACTAACTGTGAACCTCGCTATCTGTTTCCTGTCCAGTTCTCTCTCTGTGTTACTAACTGTGAACCACGCGTTCTGTTTCCTGTCCAGTTCTCTCTCTGTGTTACTAACTGTGAACCACGCGTTCTGTTTCCTGTCCAGTTTCTCTCTGTGTTACTAACTGTGAACCACACGTTCTGTTTCCTGTCCAGTTCTCTCTGTGTTACTGTGAACCACGCATTCTGTTTCCTGTCCAGCTCTCCTTGTGTTACTAACTGTGAACCACGCCTTCTGTTTCCTGTCCAGTTCTCTCTCTGTGTTACTGTGAACCACGCGTTCTGTTTCCTGTCCAGTTCTCTCTCTGTGTTACTAACTGTGAACCTCGTGTTCTGTTTCCTGTCCAGTTCTCTCTCTGTGTTACTAACTGTGAACCACGCGTTCTGTTTCCTGTCCAGTTCTCTCTCTGTGTTACTGTGAACCACGCGTTCTGTTTCCTGTCCAGTTCTCTCTCTGTGTTACTAACTGTGAACCACTCGTTCTGTTTCCTGTCCAGTTCTCTCTCTGTGTTACTGTGAACCACGCGTTCTGTTTCCTGTCCATGTCTCTCTCTGTGTTACTGTGAACCACGCGTTCTGTTTCCTGTCCAGTTCTCTCTCTCTGTATTACTGTGAACCACGCGTTCTGTTTCCTGTCCAGTACTCTCTCTGTGTTACTGTGAACCACGCGTTCTGTTTCCTGTCCAGTTTTCTCTCTGTGTTACTGTGAACCACGCGTTCTGTTTCCTGTCCAGGTCACTCTCTGTGTCACTGTGAACCTCGCGTTCTGTTTCCTGTCTAGTTCTCTCTCTGTGTTCCGGTGAACCACGCATTCTGTTTCCTGTCCAGTTTCTCTCTGTGTTACTAACTGTGAACAACACGTTCTGTTTCCTGTCCTGTTCTCTCTCTGTGTTACTGTGAACCACGCGTTCTGTTTCCTGTCCAGTTCTCTCTCTGTGTTACTAACTGTGAACCTCGTGTTCTGTTTCCTGTCCAGTTCTCTCTCTGTGTTACTAACTGTGAACCTCGCGTTCTGTTTCCTGTCCAGTTCTCTCTCTGTGTTACTAACTGTGAACCACGCGTTCTGTTTCCTGTCCAGTTTCTCTCTGTGTTACTAACTGTGAACCACGCGTTCTGTTTCCTGTCCAGTTCTCTCTCTGTGTTACTGTGAACCACGCGTTCTGTTTCCTGTCCAGTTCTCTCTGTGTTACTAACTGTGAACCACGCATTCTGTTTCCTGTCCAGTTCTCTCTCTGTGTTACTGTGAACCTCGCGTTCTGTTTCCTATCCAGTTCTCTCTCTGTGTTACTGTGAACCTCGCGTTCTGTTTCCTGTCCAGTTCTCTCTCTGTGTTACTGTGAACCACGCGTTCTGTTTCCTGTCCAGTTCTCTCTCTCTGTGTTACTGTGAACCACGCGTTCTGTTTCCTGTCCAGTTCTCTCTCTGTGTTACTGTGAACCACGCGTTCTGTTTCCTGTCCAGTTCTCTCTCTCTGTGTTACTGTGAACCACGCGTTCTGTTTCCTGTCCAGTTCTCTCTCTGTGTTACTAACTGTGAACCACTCGTTCTGTTTCCTGTCCAGTTCTCTCTCTGTGTTACTGTGAACCAATCGTTCTGTTTCTTGTCCAGTTCTCTCTCTGTGTTACTGTGAACCACGCGTTCTGTTTCCTGTCCAGTTCTCTCTCTCTGTATTACTGTGAACCACGCGTTCTGTTTCCTGTCCAGTACTCTCTCTGTGTTACTGTGAACCACGCGTTCTGTTTCCTGTCCAGGTCACTCTCTGTGTTACTGTGAACCTCGCGTTCTGTTTCCTGTCTAGTTCTCTCTCTGTGTTCCGGTGAACCACGCATTCTGTTTCCTGTCCAGTTCTCTCTGTGTTACTGTGAACCACGTGTTCTGTTTCCTGTCCAGTTCTCTCTCTGTGTTACTGTGAACCTCGCGTTCTGTTTCCTATCCAGTTCTCTCTCTGTGTTACTGTGAACCTCGCGTTCTGTTTCCTGTCCAGTTCTCTCTCTGTGTTACTGTGAACCACGCGTTCTGTTTCCTGTCCAGTTCTCTCTCTCTGTGTTACTGTGAACCACGCGTTCTGTTTCCTGTCCAGTTCTCTCTCTGTGTTACTAACTGTGAACCTCGCGTTCTGTTTCCTGTCCAGTTCTCTCTCTGTGTTACTAACTGTGAACCTCGCTATCTGTTTCCTGTCCAGTTCTCTCTCTGTGTTACTAACTGTGAACCACGCGTTCTGTTTCCTGTCCAGTTCTCTCTCTGTGTTACTAACTGTGAACCACGCGTTCTGTTTCCTGTCCAGTTTCTCTCTGTGTTACTAACTGTGAACCACACGTTCTGTTTCCTGTCCAGTTCTCTCTGTGTTACTGTGAACCACGCATTCTGTTTCCTGTCCAGCTCTCCTTGTGTTACTAACTGTGAACCACGCGTTCTGTTTCCTGTCCAGTTCTCTCTCTGTGTTACTGTGAACCACGCGTTCTGTTTCCTGTCCAGTTCTCTCTCTGTGTTACTAACTGTGAACCTCGTGTTCTGTTTCCTGTCCAGTTCTCTCTCTGTGTTACTAACTGTGAACCACGCGTTCTGTTTCCTGTCCAGTTCTCTCTCTGTGTTACTGTGAACCACGCGTTCTGTTTCCTGTCCAGTTCTCTCTCTGTGTTACTAACTGTGAACCACTCGTTCTGTTTCCTGTCCAGTTCTCTCTCTGTGTTACTGTGAACCACGCGTTCTGTTTCCTGTCCATGTCTCTCTCTGTGTTACTGTGAACCACGCGTTCTGTTTCCTGTCCAGTTCTCTCTCTCTGTATTACTGTGAACCACGCGTTCTGTTTCCTGTCCAGTACTCTCTCTGTGTTACTGTGAACCACGCGTTCTGTTTCCTGTCCAGTTTTCTCTCTGTGTTACTGTGAACCACGCGTTCTGTTTCCTGTCCAGGTCACTCTCTGTGTCACTGTGAACCTCGCGTTCTGTTTCCTGTCTAGTTCTCTCTCTGTGTTCCGGTGAACCACGCATTCTGTTTCCTGTCCAGTTTCTCTCTGTGTTACTAACTGTGAACAACACGTTCTGTTTCCTGTCCTGTTCTCTCTCTGTGTTACTGTGAACCACGCGTTCTGTTTCCTGTCCAGTTCTCTCTCTGTGTTACTAACTGTGAACCTCGTGTTCTGTTTCCTGTCCAGTTCTCTCTCTGTGTTACTAACTGTGAACCTCGCGTTCTGTTTCCTGTCCAGTTCTCTCTCTGTGTTACTAACTGTGAACCACGCGTTCTGTTTCCTGTCCAGTTTCTCTCTGTGTTACTAACTGTGAACCACGCGTTCTGTTTCCTGTCCAGTTCTCTCTCTGTGTTACTGTGAACCACGCGTTCTGTTTCCTGTCCAGTTCTCTCTGTGTTACTAACTGTGAACCACGCATTCTGTTTCCTGTCCAGTTCTCTCTCTGTGTTACTGTGAACCTCGCGTTCTGTTTCCTATCCAGTTCTCTCTCTGTGTTACTGTGAACCTCGCGTTCTGTTTCCTGTCCAGTTCTCTCTCTGTGTTACTGTGAACCACGCGTTCTGTTTCCTGTCCAGTTCTCTCTCTCTGTGTTACTGTGAACCACGCGTTCTGTTTCCTGTCCAGTTCTCTCTCTGTGTTACTAACTGTGAACCACTCGTTCTGTTTCCTGTCCAGTTCTCTCTCTGTGTTACTGTGAACCAATCGTTCTGTTTCTTGTCCAGTTCTCTCTCTGTGTTACTGTGAACCACGCGTTCTGTTTCCTGTCCAGTTCTCTCTCTCTGTATTACTGTGAACCACGCGTTCTGTTTCCTGTCCAGTACTCTCTCTGTATTACTGTGAACCACGCGTTCTGTTTCCTGTCCAGTACTCTCTCTGTGTTACTGTGAACCACGCGTTCTGTTTCCTGTCCAGTTTTCTCTCTGTGTTACTGTGAACCACGCGTTCTGTTTCCTGTCCAGGTCACTCTCTGTGTTACTGTGAACCTCGCGTTCTGTTTCCTGTCTAGTTCTCTCTCTGTGTTCCGGTGAACCACGCATTCTGTTTCCTGTCCAGTTCTCTCTGTGTTACTGTGAACCACGCGTTCTGTTTCCTGTCCAGTTCTCTCTGTGTTACTAACTGTGAACCACGCATTCTGTTTCCTGTCCAGTTCTCTCTCTGTGTTACTGTGAACCTCGCGTTCTGTTTCCTATCCAGTTCTCTCTCTGTGTTACTGTGAACCTCGCGTTCTGTTTCCTGTCCAGTTCTCTCTCTGTGTTACTGTGAACCACGCGTTCTGTTTCCTGTCCAGTTCTCTCTCTCTGTGTTACTGTGAACCACGCGTTCTGTTTCCTGTCCAGTTCTCTCTCTGTGTTACTGTGAACCACGCGTTCTGTTTCCTGTCCAGTTCTCTCTCTCTGTGTTACTGTGAACCACGCGTTCTGTTTCCTGTCCAGTTTCTCTCTGTGTTACTAACTGTGAACAACACGTTCTGTTTCCTGTCCTGTTCTCTCTCTGTGTTACTGTGAACCACGCGTTCTGTTTCCTGTCCAGTTCTCTCTCTGTGTTACTAACTGTGAACCTCGTGTTCTGTTTCCTGTCCAGTTCTCTCTCTGTGTTACTAACTGTGAACCTCGCGTTCTGTTTCCTGTCCAGTTCTCTCTCTGTGTTACTAACTGTGAACCACGCGTTCTGTTTCCTGTCCAGTTTCTCTCTGTGTTACTAACTGTGAACCACGCGTTCTGTTTCCTGTCCAGTTCTCTCTCTGTGTTACTGTGAACCACGCGTTCTGTTTCCTGTCCAGTTCTCTCTGTGTTACTAACTGTGAACCACGCATTCTGTTTCCTGTCCAGTTCTCTCTCTGTGTTACTGTGAACCTCGCGTTCTGTTTCCTATCCAGTTCTCTCTCTGTGTTACTGTGAACCTCGCGTTCTGTTTCCTGTCCAGTTCTCTCTCTGTGTTACTGTGAACCACGCGTTCTGTTTCCTGTCCAGTTCTCTCTCTCTGTGTTACTGTGAACCACGCGTTCTGTTTCCTGTCCAGTTCTCTCTCTGTGTTACTGTGAACCACGCGTTCTGTTTCCTGTCCAGTTCTCTCTCTCTGTGTTACTGTGAACCACGCGTTCTGTTTCCTGTCCAGTTCTCTCTCTGTGTTACTAACTGTGAACCACTCGTTCTGTTTCCTGTCCAGTTCTCTCTCTGTGTTACTGTGAACCAATCGTTCTGTTTCTTGTCCAGTTCTCTCTCTGTGTTACTGTGAACCACGCGTTCTGTTTCCTGTCCAGTTCTCTCTCTCTGTATTACTGTGAACCACGCGTTCTGTTTCCTGTCCAGTACTCTCTCTGTGTTACTGTGAACCACGCGTTCTGTTTCCTGTCCAGGTCACTCTCTGTGTTACTGTGAACCTCGCGTTCTGTTTCCTGTCTAGTTCTCTCTCTGTGTTCCGGTGAACCACGCATTCTGTTTCCTGTCCAGTTCTCTCTGTGTTACTGTGAACCACGTGTTCTGTTTCCTGTCCAGTTCTCTCTCTGTGTTACTGTGAACCTCGCGTTCTGTTTCCTATCCAGTTCTCTCTCTGTGTTACTGTGAACCTCGCGTTCTGTTTCCTGTCCAGTTCTCTCTCTGTGTTACTGTGAACCACGCGTTCTGTTTCCTGTCCAGTTCTCTCTCTCTGTGTTACTGTGAACCACGCGTTCTGTTTCCTGTCCAGTTCTCTCTCTGTGTTACTAACTGTGAACCTCGCGTTCTGTTTCCTGTCCAGTTCTCTCTCTGTGTTACTAACTGTGAACCTCGCTATCTGTTTCCTGTCCAGTTCTCTCTCTGTGTTACTAACTGTGAACCACGCGTTCTGTTTCCTGTCCAGTTCTCTCTCTGTGTTACTAACTGTGAACCACGCGTTCTGTTTCCTGTCCAGTTTCTCTCTGTGTTACTAACTGTGAACCACACGTTCTGTTTCCTGTCCAGTTCTCTCTGTGTTACTGTGAACCACGCATTCTGTTTCCTGTCCAGCTCTCCTTGTGTTACTAACTGTGAACCACGCGTTCTGTTTCCTGTCCAGTTCTCTCTCTGTGTTACTGTGAACCACGCGTTCTGTTTCCTGTCCAGTTCTCTCTCTGTGTTACTAACTGTGAACCTCGTGTTCTGTTTCCTGTCCAGTTCTCTCTCTGTGTTACTAACTGTGAACCACGCGTTCTGTTTCCTGTCCAGTTCTCTCTCTGTGTTACTGTGAACCACGCGTTCTGTTTCCTGTCCAGTTCTCTCTCTGTGTTACTAACTGTGAACCACTCGTTCTGTTTCCTGTCCAGTTCTCTCTCTGTGTTACTGTGAACCACGCGTTCTGTTTCCTGTCCATGTCTCTCTCTGTGTTACTGTGAACCACGCGTTCTGTTTCCTGTCCAGTTCTCTCTCTCTGTATTACTGTGAACCACGCGTTCTGTTTCCTGTCCAGTACTCTCTCTGTGTTACTGTGAACCACGCGTTCTGTTTCCTGTCCAGTTTTCTCTCTGTGTTACTGTGAACCACGCGTTCTGTTTCCTGTCCAGGTCACTCTCTGTGTCACTGTGAACCTCGCGTTCTGTTTCCTGTCTAGTTCTCTCTCTGTGTTCCGGTGAACCACGCATTCTGTTTCCTGTCCAGTTTCTCTCTGTGTTACTAACTGTGAACAACACGTTCTGTTTCCTGTCCTGTTCTCTCTCTGTGTTACTGTGAACCACGCGTTCTGTTTCCTGTCCAGTTCTCTCTCTGTGTTACTAACTGTGAACCTCGTGTTCTGTTTCCTGTCCAGTTCTCTCTCTGTGTTACTAACTGTGAACCTCGCGTTCTGTTTCCTGTCCAGTTCTCTCTCTGTGTTACTAACTGTGAACCACGCGTTCTGTTTCCTGTCCAGTTTCTCTCTGTGTTACTAACTGTGAACCACGCGTTCTGTTTCCTGTCCAGTTCTCTCTCTGTGTTACTGTGAACCACGCGTTCTGTTTCCTGTCCAGTTCTCTCTGTGTTACTAACTGTGAACCACGCATTCTGTTTCCTGTCCAGTTCTCTCTCTGTGTTACTGTGAACCTCGCGTTCTGTTTCCTATCCAGTTCTCTCTCTGTGTTACTGTGAACCTCGCGTTCTGTTTCCTGTCCAGTTCTCTCTCTGTGTTACTGTGAACCACGCGTTCTGTTTCCTGTCCAGTTCTCTCTCTCTGTGTTACTGTGAACCACGCGTTCTGTTTCCTGTCCAGTTCTCTCTCTGTGTTACTAACTGTGAACCACTCGTTCTGTTTCCTGTCCAGTTCTCTCTCTGTGTTACTGTGAACCAATCGTTCTGTTTCTTGTCCAGTTCTCTCTCTGTGTTACTGTGAACCACGCGTTCTGTTTCCTGTCCAGTTCTCTCTCTCTGTATTACTGTGAACCACGCGTTCTGTTTCCTGTCCAGTACTCTCTCTGTATTACTGTGAACCACGCGTTCTGTTTCCTGTCCAGTACTCTCTCTGTGTTACTGTGAACCACGCGTTCTGTTTCCTGTCCAGTTTTCTCTCTGTGTTACTGTGAACCACGCGTTCTGTTTCCTGTCCAGGTCACTCTCTGTGTTACTGTGAACCTCGCGTTCTGTTTCCTGTCTAGTTCTCTCTCTGTGTTCCGGTGAACCACGCATTCTGTTTCCTGTCCAGTTCTCTCTGTGTTACTGTGAACCACGTGTTCTGTTTCCTGTCCAGTTCTCTCTCTGTGTTACTGTGAACCACGCGTTCTGTTTCCTGTCCAGTTCACTCTCTGTGTTACTAACTGTGAACCACGCGTTCTGTTTCCTGTCCAGTTCTCTCTCTGTGTTACTGTGAACCTCGCGTTCTGTTTCCTATCCAGTTCTCTCTCTGTGTTACTGTGAACCTCGCGTTCTGTTTCCTGTCCAGTTCTCTCTCTGTGTTACTGTGAACCACGCGTTCTGTTTCCTGTCCAGTTCTCTCTCTCTGTGTTACTGTGAACCACGCGTTCTGTTTCCTGTCCAGTTCTCTCTCTGTGTTACTAACTGTGAACCTCGCGTTCTGTTTCCTGTCCAGTTCTCTCTCTGTGTTACTAACTGTGAACCTCGCTATCTGTTTCCTGTCCAGTTCTCTCTCTGTGTTACTGTGAACCACGCGTTCTGTTTCCTGTCCAGTTTTCTCTCTGTGTTACTGTGAACCACGCGTTCTGTTTCCTGTCCAGGTCACTCTCTGTGTTACTGTGAACCTCGCGTTCTGTTTCCTGTCTAGTTCTCTCTCTGTGTTCCGGTGAACCACGCATTCTGTTTCCTGTCCAGTTCTCTCTGTGTTACTGTGAACCACGTGTTCTGTTTCCTGTCCAGTTCTCTCTCTGTGTTACTGTGAACTACGCGTTCTGTTTCCTGTCCAGTTCACTCTCTGTGTTACTAACTGTGAACCACGCGTTCTGTTTCCTGTCCAGTTCTCTCTCTGTGTTACTGTGAACCTCGCGTTCTGTTTCCTATCCAGTTCTCTCTCTGTGTTACTGTGAACCTCGCGTTCTGTTTCCTGTCCAGTTCTCTCTCTGTGTTACTGTGAACCACGCGTTCTGTTTCCTGTCCAGTTCTCTCTCTCTGTGTTACTGTGAACCACGCGTTCTGTTTCCTGTCCAGTTCTCTCTCTGTGTTACTAACTGTGAACCTCGCGTTCTGTTTCCTGTCCAGTTCTCTCTCTGTGTTACTAACTGTGAACCTCGCTATCTGTTTCCTGTCCAGTTCTCTCTCTGTGTTACTAACTGTGAACCACGCGTTCTGTTTCCTGTCCAGTTCTCTCTCTGTGTTACTAACTGTGAACCACGCGTTCTGTTTCCTGTCCAGTTTCTCTCTGTGTTACTAACTGTGAACCACACGTTCTGTTTCCTGTCCAGTTCTCTCTGTGTTACTGTGAACCACGCATTCTGTTTCCTGTCCAGCTCTCCTTGTGTTACTAACTGTGAACCACGCGTTCTGTTTCCTGTCCAGTTCTCTCTCTGTGTTACTGTGAACCACGCGTTCTGTTTCCTGTCCAGTTCTCTCTCTGTGTTACTAACTGTGAACCTCGTGTTCTGTTTCCTGTCCAGTTCTCTCTCTGTGTTACTAACTGTGAACCACGCGTTCTGTTTCCTGTCCAGTTCTCTCTCTGTGTTACTGTGAACCTCGCGTTCTGTTTCCTGTCCAGTTCTCTCTCTGTGTTACTAACTGTGAACCTCGCGTTCTGTTTCCTGTCCAGTTCTCTCTCTGTGTTACTGTGAACCACGCGTTCTGTTTCCTGTCCAGTTCTCTCTCTCTGTGTTACTGTGAACCACGCGTTCTGTTTCCTGTCCAGTTCTCTCTCTGTGTTACTAACTGTGAACCACGTGTTCTGTTTCCTGTCCAGTTCTCTCTGTGTTACTGTGAACCTCGCGTTCTGTTTCCTGTCTAGTTCTCTCTCTGTGTTACTAAATGTGAACCTCGCGTTCTGTTTCGTGTCCAGTTCTCTCTCTGTGTTCTGGTGAACCACGCATTCTGTTTCCTGTCCAGTTCTCTCTCTGTGTTACAAACTGTGAACCTCGCGTTCTGTTTCCTGTCCAGTTCTCTCTCTGTGTTACTAACTGTGAACCACGCGTTCTGTTTCCTGTCCAGTTCTCTCTCTGTGTTACTGTGAACCACGCGTTCTGTTTCCTGTCCAGTTCTCTCTCTGTGTTACTAACTGTGAACCTCGTGTTCTGTTTCCTGTCCAGTTCTCTTTCTGTGTTTCTAACTGTGAACCACGCGTTCTGTTTCCTGTCCAGTTCTCTCTCTGTGTTACTGTGAACCACTCGTTCTGTTTCCTGTCCAGTTCTCTCTCTGTGTTACTAACTGTGAACCTCGCGTTCTGTTTCCTGTCCAGTTCTCTCTCTGTGTTACAAACTGTGAACCTCCCGTTCTGTTTCCTGTCCAGTTCTCTCTCTGTGTTACTAACTGTGAACCACGCGTTCTGTTTCCTGTCCAGTTTCTCTCTGTGTTACTAACTGTGAACCACGCGTTGTTTCCTGTCCAGTTCTCTCTGTGTTACTGTGAACCACGCATTCTGTTTCCTGTCCAGCTCTCCTTGTGTTACTAACTGTGAACCACGCGTTCTGTTTCCTGTCCAGTTCTCTCTCTGTGTTACTGTGAACCACGCGTTCTGTTTCCTGTCCAGTACTCTCTCTGTGTTACTGTGAACCACGCGTTCTGTTTCCTGTCCAGTACTCTCTCTGTGTTACTAACTGTGAACCACACGTTCTGTTTCCTGTCCAGTTCTCTCTGTGTTACTAACTGTGAACCACGCGTTCTGTTTCCTGTCCAGTTCTCTCTCTGTGTTACTGTGAACCACGCGTTCTGTTTCCTGTCCAGTTCTCTCTGTGTTACTAACTGTGAACCACGCGTTCTGTTTCCTGTCCAGTTCTCTCTCTGTGTTACTGTGAACCTCGCGTTCTGTTTCCTATCCAGTTCTCTCTCTGTGTTACTGTGAACCTCGCGTTCTGTTTCCTGTCCAGTTCTCTCTCTGTGTTACTGTGAACCACGCGTTCTGTTTCCTGTCCAGTTCTCTCTCTCTGTGTTACTGTGAACCACGCGTTCTGTTTCCTGTCCAGTTCTCTCTCTGTGTTACTAACTGTGAACCTCGCGTTCTGTTTCCTGTCCAGTTCTCTCTCTGTGTTACTAACTGTGAACCTCGCTATCTGTTTCCTGTCCAGTTCTCTCTCTGTGTTACTAACTGTGAACCACGCGTTCTGTTTCCTGTCCAGTTCTCTCTCTGTGTTACTAACTGTGAACCACGCGTTCTGTTTCCTGTCCAGTTTCTCTCTGTGTTACTAACTGTGAACCACACGTTCTGTTTCCTGTCCAGTTCTCTCTGTGTTACTGTGAACCACGCATTCTGTTTCCTGTCCAGCTCTCCTTGTGTTACTAACTGTGAACCACGCGTTCTGTTTCCTGTCCAGTTCTCTCTCTGTGTTACTGTGAACCACGCGTTCTGTTTCCTGTCCAGTTCTCTCTCTGTGTTACTAACTGTGAACCTCGTGTTCTGTTTCCTGTCCAGTTCTCTCTCTGTGTTACTAACTGTGAACCACGCGTTCTGTTTCCTGTCCAGTTCTCTCTCTGTGTTACTGTGAACCTCGCGTTCTGTTTCCTGTCCAGTTCTCTCTCTGTGTTACTAACTGTGAACCTCGCGTTCTGTTTCCTGTCCAGTTCTCTCTCTGTGTTACTAACTGTGAACCACGCGTTCTGTTTCCTGTCCAGTTTCTCTCTGTGTTACTAACTGTGAACCACGCATTCTGTTTCCTGTCCAGTTCACTCTCTGTGTTACTGTGAACCTCGCGTTCTGTTTCCTGTCTAGTTCTCTCTCTGTGTTCCGGTAAACCACGCATTCTGTTTCCTGTCCAGTTCTCTCTCTGTGTTACTGTGAACCACGCGTTCTGTTTCCTGTCCAGTTCTCTCTCTGTGTTACTGTGAACCTCGCGTTCTGTTTCCTATCCAGTTCTCTCTCTGTGTTACTGTGAACCTCGCGTTCTGTTTCCTGTCCAGTTCTCTCTCTGTGTTACTGTGAACCACGCGTTCTGTTTCCTGTCCAGTTCTCTCTCTCTGTGTTACTGTGAACCACGCGTTCTGTTTCCTGTCCAGTTCTCTCTCTGTGTTACTAACTGTGAACCTCGCGTTCTGTTTCCTGTCCAGTTCTCTCTCTGTGTTACTAACTGTGAACCTCGCTATCTGTTTCCTGTCCAGTTCTCTCTCTGTGTTACTAACTGTGAACCACGCGTTCTGTTTCCTGTCCAGTTCTCTCTCTGTGTTACTAACTGTGAACCACGCGTTCTGTTTCCTGTCCAGTTTCTCTCTGTGTTACTAACTGTGAACCACACGTTCTGTTTCCTGTCCAGTTCTCTCTGTGTTACTGTGAACCACGCATTCTGTTTCCTGTCCAGCTCTCCTTGTGTTACTAACTGTGAACCACGCGTTCTGTTTCCTGTCCAGTTCTCTCTCTGTGTTACTGTGAACCACGCGTTCTGTTTCCTGTCCGGTTCTCTCTCTGTGTTACTAACTGTGAACCTCGTGTTCTGTTTCCTGTCCAGTTCTCTCTCTGTTTTACTAACTGTGAACCACGCGTTCTGTTTCCTGTCCAGTTCTCTCTCTGTGTTACTGTGAACCTCGCGTTCTGTTTCCTGTCCAGTTCTCTCTCTGTGTTACTAACTGTGAACCTCGCGTTCTGTTTCCTGTCCAGTTCTCTCTCTGTGTTACTAACTGTGAACCACGCGTTCTGTTTCCTGTCCAGTTTCTCTCTGTGTTACTAACTGTGAACCACGCGTTCTGTTTCCTGTCCAGTTCACTCTCTGTGTTACTGTGAACCTCGCGTTCTGTTTCCTGTCTAGTTCTCTCTCTGTGTTCCGGTAAACCACGCATTCTGTTTCCTGTCCAGTTCTCTCTCTGTGTTACTGTGAACCACGCGTTCTGTTTCCTGTCCAGTTCTCTCTCTGTGTTACTGTGAACCACGCGTTCTGTTTCCTGTCCAGTTCTCTCTCTGTGTTACTAACTGTGAACCTCGTGTTCTGTTTCCTGTCCAGTTCTCTCTCTGTGTTACTAACTGTGAACCACGCGTTCTGTTTCCTGTCCAGTTCTCTCTCTGTGTTACTGTGAACCACGCGTTCTGTTTCCTGTCCAGTTCTCTCTGCGTTACTAACTGTGAACCACGCGTTCTGTTTCCTGTCCAGTTCTCTCTCTGTGTTACTGTGAACCTCGCGTTCTGTTTCCTATCCAGTTCTCTCTCTGTGTTACTGTGAACCTCGCGTTCTGTTTCCTGTCCAGTTCTCTCTCTGTGTTACTGTGAACCACGCGTTCTGATTCCTGTCCAGTTCTCTCTCTCTGTGTTACTGTGAACCACGCGTTCTGTTTCCTGTCCAGTTCTCTCTCTGTGTTACTAACTGTGAACCACGTGTTCTGTTTCCTGTCCAGTTCTCTCTATGTTACTGTGAACCTCGCGTTCTGTTTCCTGTCTAGTTCTCTCTCTGTGTTACTAACTGTGAACCTCGCTTTCTGTTTCCTGTCCAGTTCTCTCTCTGTGTTCCGGTGAACCACGCATTCTGTTTCCTGTCCAGTTCTCTCTCTGTGTTACAAACTGTGAACCTCGCGTTCTGTTTCCTGTCCAAGTCTCTCTCTGTGTTACTAACTGTGAACCACGCGTTCTGTTTCCTGTCCAGTTCTCTCTCTGTGTTACTGTGAACCACGCGTTCTGTTTCCTGTCCAGTTCTCATTGTGTTACTAACTGTGAACCACGCGTTCTGTTTCCTGTCCAGTTCTCTCTCTGTGTTACTGTGAACCTCGCGATCTGTTTCCTATCCAGTTCTCTCTCTGTGTTACTGTGAACCTCGCGTTCTGTTTCCTGTCCAGTTCTCTCTCTGTGTTACTGTGAACCACGCGTTCTGTTTCCTGTCCAGTTCTCTCTCTCTGTGTTACTGTGAACCACGCGTTCTGTTTCCTGTCCAGTTCTCTCTCTGTGTTACTAACTGTGAACCACGCGTTCTGTTTCCTGTCCAGTTCTCTCTCTGTGTTACTGTGAACCACGCGTTCTGTTTCCTGTCCAGTTCTCTCTGTGTTACTAACTGTGAACCACGCGTTCTGTTTCCTGTCCAGTTCTCTCTCTGTGTTACTGTGAACCTCGCGTTCTGTTTCCTATCCAGTTCTCTCTCTGTGTTACTGTGAACCTCGCCTTCTGTTTCCTGTCCAGTTCTCTCTCTGTGTTACTGTGAACCACGTGTTCTGTTTCCTGTCCAGTTCTCTCTCTCTGTGTTACTGTGAACATCGCGTTCTGTTTCCTGTCCAGTTCTCTCTCTGTGTTACTAACTGTGAACCACGCGTTCTGTTTCCTGTCCAGTTCTCTCTCTGTGTTACTGTGAACCTTGCGTTCTGTTTCCTGTCCAGTTCTCTCTCTGTGTTACTAACTGTGAACCACACGTTCTGTTTCCTGTCCAGTTCTCTCTCTGTGTTCCGGTGAACCATGCATTCTGTTTCCTGTCCAGTTCTCTCTCTGTGTTACTGTGAACCTCGCGTTCTGTTTCCTGTCCAGTTCTCTCTCTGTGTTACTAACTGTGAACCTCGCGTTCTGTTTCCTGTCCAGTACTCTCTCTGTGTTACTAACTGTGAACCACGCGTTCTGTTTCCTGTCCAGGTTCTCTCTGTGTTACTAACTGTGAACCACGCGTTCTGTTTCCTGTCCAGTTCTCTCTGTGTTACTAACTGTGAACCTCGCGTTCTGTTTCCTGTCCAGTTCTCTCTCTGTGTTACTAACTGTGAACCACGCGTTCTGTTTCCTGTCCAGTTTCTCTCTGTGTTACTAACTGTGAACCACGCGTTGTTTCCTGTCCAGTTCTCTCTGTGTTACTGTGAACCACGCATTCTGTTTCCTGTCCAGCTCTCCTTGTGTTACTAACTGTGAACCACGCGTTCTGTTTCCTGTCCAGTTCTCTCTCTGTGTTACTGTGAACCACGCGTTCTGTTTCCTGTCCAGTTCTCTCTCTGTGTTACTGTGAACCACGCGTTCTGTTTCCTGTCCAGTTCTCTCTCTGTGTTACTAACTGTGAACCTCGTGTTCTGTTTCCTGTCCAGTTCTCTCTCTGTGTTACTAACTGTGAACCACGCGTTCTGTTTCCTGTCCAGTTCTCTCTCTGTGTTACTGTGAACCAAGCGTTCTGTTTCCTGTCCAGTTCTCTCTGTGTTACTAACTGTGAACCACGCGTTCTGTTTCCTGTCCAGTTCTCTCTCTGTGTTACTGTGAACCTCGCGTTCTGTTTCCTATCCAGTTCTCTCTCTGTGTTACTGTGAACCTCGCGTTCTGTTTCCTGTCCAGTTCTCTCTCTGTGTTACTGTGAACCACGCGTTCTGTTTCCTGTCCAGTTCTCTCTCTCTGTGTTACTGTGAACCACGCGTTCTGTTTCCTGTCCAGTTCTCTCTCTGTGTTACTAACTGTGAACCACGTGTTCTGTTTCCTGTCCAGTTCTCTCTGTGTTACTGTGAACCTCGCGTTCTGTTTCCTGTCTAGTTCTCTCTCTGTGTTACTAACTGTGAACCTCGCGTTCTGTTTCCTGTCCAGTTCTCTCTCTGTGTTCCGGTGAACCGCGCATTCTGTTTCCTGTCCAGTTCTCTCTCTGTGTTACAAACTGTGAACCTCGCGTTCTGTTTCCTGTCCAGTTCTCTCTCTGTGTTACTAACTGTGAACCTCGCGTTCTGTTTCCTGTCCAGTTCTCTCTCTGTGTTACAAACTGTGAACCTCCCGTTCTGTTTCCTGTCCAGTTCTCTCTCTGTGTTACTAACTGTGAACCACGCGTTCTGTTTCCTGTCCAGTTTCTCTCTGTGTTACTAACTGTGAACCACGCGTTGTTTCCTGTCCAGTTCTCTCTGTGTTACTGTGAACCACGCATTCTGTTTCCTGTCCAGCTCTCCTTGTGTTACTAACTGTGAACCACGCGTTCTGTTTCCTGTCCAGTTCTCTCTCTGTGTTACTGTGAACCACGCGTTCTGTTTCCTGTCCAGTTCTCTCTCTGTGTTACTGTGAACCACACGTTCTGTTTCCTGTCCAGTTCTCTCTCTGTGTTACTAACTGTGAACCTCGTGTTCTGTTTCCTGTCCAGTTCTCTCTCTGTGTTACTAACTGTGAACCACGCGTTCTGTTTCCTGTCCAGTTCTCTCTCTGTGTTACTGTGAACCTCGCGTTCTGTTTCCTGTCCAGTTCTCTCTCTGTGTTACTAACTGTGAACCTCGCGTTCTGTTTCCTGTCCAGTTCTCTCTCTGTGTTACTAACTGTGAACCACGCGTTCTGTTTCCTGTCCAGTTCTCTCTGTGTTACTAACTGTGAACCACGCGTTCTGTTTCCTGTCCAGTTCTCTCTCTGTGTTACTGTGAACCTCGCGTTCTGTTTCCTGTCCAGTTCTCTCTCTGTGTTACTGTGAACCTCGCGTTCTGTTTCCTGTCCAGTTCTCTCTCTGTGTTACTGTGAACCACACGTTCTGTTTCCTGTCCAGTTCTCTCTCTCTGTGTTACTGTGAACCACGCGTTCTGTTTCCTGTCCAGTTCTCTCTCTGTGTTACTAACTGTGAACCACACGTTCTGTTTCCTGTCCAGTTCTCTCTGTGTTACTAACTGTGAACCACGCGTTCTGTTTCCTGTCCAGTTCTCTCTCTGTGTTACTGTGAACCACGCGTTCTGTTTCCTGTCCAGTTCTCTCTGTGTTACTAACTGTGAACCACGCGTTCTGTTTCCTGTCCAGTTCTCTCTCTGTGTTACTGTGAACCTCGCGTTCTGTTTCCTATCCAGTTCTCTCTCTGTGTTACTGTGAACCTCGCGTTCTGTTTCCTGTCCAGTTCTCTCTCTGTGTTACTGTGAACCACGCGTTCTGTTTCCTGTCCAGTTCTCTCTCTCTGTGTTACTGTGAACCACGCGTTCTGTTTCCTGTCCAGTTCTCTCTCTGTGTTACTAACTGTGAACCTCGCGTTCTGTTTCCTGTCCAGTTCTCTCTCTGTGTTACTAACTGTGAACCTCGCTATCTGTTTCCTGTCCAGTTCTCTCTCTGTGTTACTAACTGTGAACCACGCGTTCTGTTTCCTGTCCAGTTCTCTCTCTGTGTTACTAACTGTGAACCACGCGTTCTGTTTCCTGTCCAGTTTCTCTCTGTGTTACTAACTGTGAACCACACGTTCTGTTTCCTGTCCAGTTCTCTCTGTGTTACTGTGAACCACGCATTCTGTTTCCTGTCCAGCTCTCCTTGTGTTACTAACTGTGAACCACGCGTTCTGTTTCCTGTCCAGTTCTCTCTCTGTGTTACTGTGAACCACGCGTTCTGTTTCCTGTCCAGTTCTCTCTCTGTGTTACTAACTGTGAACCTCGTGTTCTGTTTCCTGTCCAGTTCTCTCTCTGTGTTACTAACTGTGAACCACGCGTTCTGTTTCCTGTCCAGTTCTCTCTCTGTGTTACTGTGAACCTCGCGTTCTGTTTCCTGTCCAGTTCTCTCTCTGTGTTACTAACTGTGAACCTCGCGTTCTGTTTCCTGTCCAGTTCTCTCTCTGTGTTACTAACTGTGAACCACGCGTTCTGTTTCCTGTCCAGTTTCTCTCTGTGTTACTAACTGTGAACCACGCGTTCTGTTTCCTGTCCAGTTCACTCTCTGTGTTACTGTGAACCTCGCGTTCTGTTTCCTGTCTAGTTCTCTCTCTGTGTTCCGGTAAACCACGCATTCTGTTTCCTGTCCAGTTCTCTCTCTGTGTTACTGTGAACCACGCGTTCTGTTTCCTGTCCAGTTCTCTCTCTGTGTTACTGTGAACCACGCGTTCTGTTTCCTGTCCAGTTCTCTCTCTGTGTTACTAACTGTGAACCTCGTGTTCTGTTTCCTGTCCAGTTCTCTCTCTGTGTTACTAACTGTGAACCACACGTTCTGTTTCCTGTCCAGTTCTCTCTGTGTTACTAACTGTGAACCACGCGTTCTGTTTCCTGTCCAGTTCTCTCTCTGTGTTACTGTGAACCACGCGTTCTGTTTCCTGTCCAGTTCTCTCTGTGTTACTAACTGTGAACCACGCGTTCTGTTTCCTGTCCAGTTCTCTCTCTGTGTTACTGTGAACCTCGCGTTCTGTTTCCTATCCAGTTCTCTCTCTGTGTTACTGTGAACCTCGCGTTCTGTTTCCTGTCCAGTTCTCTCTCTGTGTTACTGTGAACCACGCGTTCTGTTTCCTGTCCAGTTCTCTCTCTCTGTGTTACTGTGAACCACGCGTTCTGTTTCCTGTCCAGTTCTCTCTCTGTGTTACTAACTGTGAACCTCGCGTTCTGTTTCCTGTCCAGTTCTCTCTCTGTGTTACTAACTGTGAACCTCGCTATCTGTTTCCTGTCCAGTTCTCTCTCTGTGTTACTAACTGTGAACCACGCGTTCTGTTTCCTGTCCAGTTCTCTCTCTGTGTTACTAACTGTGAACCACGCGTTCTGTTTCCTGTCCAGTTTCTCTCTGTGTTACTAACTGTGAACCACACGTTCTGTTTCCTGTCCAGTTCTCTCTGTGTTACTGTGAACCACGCATTCTGTTTCCTGTCCAGCTCTCCTTGTGTTACTAACTGTGAACCACGCGTTCTGTTTCCTGTCCAGTTCTCTCTCTGTGTTACTGTGAACCACGCGTTCTGTTTCCTGTCCGGTTCTCTCTCTGTGTTACTAACTGTGAACCTCGTGTTCTGTTTCCTGTCCAGTTCTCTCTCTGTTTTACTAACTGTGAACCACGCGTTCTGTTTCCTGTCCAGTTCTCTCTCTGTGTTACTGTGAACCTCGCGTTCTGTTTCCTGTCCAGTTCTCTCTCTGTGTTACTAACTGTGAACCTCGCGTTCTGTTTCCTGTCCAGTTCTCTCTCTGTGTTACTAACTGTGAACCACGCGTTCTGTTTCCTGTCCAGTTTCTCTCTGTGTTACTAACTGTGAACCACGCGTTCTGTTTCCTGTCCAGTTCACTCTCTGTGTTACTGTGAACCTCGCGTTCTGTTTCCTGTCTAGTTCTCTCTCTGTGTTCCGGTAAACCACGCATTCTGTTTCCTGTCCAGTTCTCTCTCTGTGTTACTGTGAACCACGCGTTCTGTTTCCTGTCCAGTTCTCTCTCTGTGTTACTGTGAACCACGCGTTCTGTTTCCTGTCCAGTTCTCTCTCTGTGTTACTAACTGTGAACCTCGTGTTCTGTTTCCTGTCCAGTTCTCTCTCTGTGTTACTAACTGTGAACCACGCGTTCTGTTTCCTGTCCAGTTCTCTCTCTGTGTTACTGTGAACCACGCGTTCTGTTTCCTGTCCAGTTCTCTCTGCGTTACTAACTGTGAACCACGCGTTCTGTTTCCTGTCCAGTTCTCTCTCTGTGTTACTGTGAACCTCGCGTTCTGTTTCCTATCCAGTTCTCTCTCTGTGTTACTGTGAACCTCGCGTTCTGTTTCCTGTCCAGTTCTCTCTCTGTGTTACTGTGAACCACGCGTTCTGATTCCTGTCCAGTTCTCTCTCTCTGTGTTACTGTGAACCACGCGTTCTGTTTCCTGTCCGGTTCTCTCTCTGTGTTACTAACTGTGAACCTCGTGTTCTGTTTCCTGTCCAGTTCTCTCTCTGTTTTACTAACTGTGAACCACGCGTTCTGTTTCCTGTCCAGTTCTCTCTCTGTGTTACTGTGAACCTCGCGTTCTGTTTCCTGTCCAGTTCTCTCTCTGTGTTACTAACTGTGAACCTCGCGTTCTGTTTCCTGTCCAGTTCTCTCTCTGTGTTACTAACTGTGAACCACGCGTTCTGTTTCCTGTCCAGTTTCTCTCTGTGTTACTAACTGTGAACCACGCGTTCTGTTTCCTGTCCAGTTCACTCTCTGTGTTACTGTGAACCTCGCGTTCTGTTTCCTGTCTAGTTCTCTCTCTGTGTTCCGGTAAACCACGCATTCTGTTTCCTGTCCAGTTCTCTCTCTGTGTTACTGTGAACCACGCGTTCTGTTTCCTGTCCAGTTCTCTCTCTGTGTTACTGTGAACCACGCGTTCTGTTTCCTGTCCAGTTCTCTCTCTGTGTTACTAACTGTGAACCTCGTGTTCTGTTTCCTGTCCAGTTCTCTCTCTGTGTTACTAACTGTGAACCACGCGTTCTGTTTCCTGTCCAGTTCTCTCTCTGTGTTACTGTGAACCACGCGTTCTGTTTCCTGTCCAGTTCTCTCTGCGTTACTAACTGTGAACCACGCGTTCTGTTTCCTGTCCAGTTCTCTCTCTGTGTTACTGTGAACCTCGCGTTCTGTTTCCTATCCAGTTCTCTCTCTGTGTTACTGTGAACCTCGCGTTCTGTTTCCTGTCCAGTTCTCTCTCTGTGTTACTGTGAACCACGCGTTCTGATTCCTGTCCAGTTCTCTCTCTCTGTGTTACTGTGAACCACGCGTTCTGTTTCCTGTCCAGTTCTCTCTCTGTGTTACTAACTGTGAACCACGTGTTCTGTTTCCTGTCCAGTTCTCTCTATGTTACTGTGAACCTCGCGTTCTGTTTCCTGTCTAGTTCTCTCTCTGTGTTACTAACTGTGAACCTCGCGTTCTGTTTCCTGTCCAGTTCTCTCTCTGTGTTCCGGTGAACCACGCATTCTGTTTCCTGTCCAGTTCTCTCTCTGTGTTACAAACTGTGAACCTCGCGTTCTGTTTCCTGTCCAAGTCTCTCTCTGTGTTACTAACTGTGAACCACGCGTTCTGTTTCCTGTCCAGTTCTCTCTCTGTGTTACTGTGAACCACGCGTTCTGTTTCCTGTCCAGTTCTCATTGTGTTACTAACTGTGAACCACGCGTTCTGTTTCCTGTCCAGTTCTCTCTCTGTGTTACTGTGAACCTCGCGTTCTGTTTCCTGTCCAGTTCTCTCTCTGTGTTACTGTGAACCACGCGTTCTGTTTCCTGTCCAGTTCTCTCTCTCTGTGTTACTGTGAACCACGCGTTCTGTTTCCTGTCCAGTTCTCTCTCTGTGTTACTAACTGTGAACCACGCGTTCTGTTTCCTGTCCAGTTCTCTCTCTGTGTTACTGTGAACCACGCGTTCTGTTTCCTGTCCAGTTCTCTCTGTGTTACTAACTGTGAACCACGCGTTCTGTTTCCTGTCCAGTTCTCTCTCTGTGTTACTGTGAACCTCGCGTTCTGTTTCCTATCCAGTTCTCTCTCTGTGTTACTGTGAACCTCGCCTTCTGTTTCCTGTCCAGTTCTCTCTCTGTGTTACTGTGAACCACGTGTTCTGTTTCCTGTCCAGTTCTCTCTCTCTGTGTTACTGTGAACATCGCGTTCTGTTTCCTGTCCAGTTCTCTCTCTGTGTTACTAACTGTGAACCACGCGTTCTGTTTCCTGTCCAGTTCTCTCTCTGTGTTACTGTGAACCTTGCGTTCTGTTTCCTGTCCAGTTCTCTCTCTGTGTTACTAACTGTGAACCACACGTTCTGTTTCCTGTCCAGTTCTCTCTCTGTGTTCCGGTGAACCACGCATTCTGTTTCCTGTCCAGTTCTCTCTCTGTGTTACTGTGAACCTCGCGTTCTGTTTCCTGTCCAGTTCTCTCTCTGTGTTACTAACTGTGAACCTCGCGTTCTGTTTCCTGTCCAGTACTCTCTCTGTGTTACTAACTGTGAACCACGCGTTCTGTTTCCTGTCCAGGTTCTCTCTGTGTTACTAACTGTGAACCACGCGTTCTGTTTCCTGTCCAGTTCTCTCTGTGTTACTAACTGTGAACCTCGCGTTCTGTTTCCTGTCCAGTTCTCTCTCTGTGTTACTAACTGTGAACCACGCGTTCTGTTTCCTGTCCAGTTTCTCTCTGTGTTACTAACTGTGAACCACGCGTTGTTTCCTGTCCAGTTCTCTCTGTGTTACTGTGAACCACGCATTCTGTTTCCTGTCCAGCTCTCCTTGTGTTACTAACTGTGAACCACGCGTTCTGTTTCCTGTCCAGTTCTCTCTCTGTGTTACTGTGAACCACGCGTTCTGTTTCCTGTCCAGTTCTCTCTCTGTGTTACTGTGAACCACGCGTTCTGTTTCCTGTCCAGTTCTCTCTCTGTGTTACTAACTGTGAACCTCGTGTTCTGTTTCCTGTCCAGTTCTCTCTCTGTGTTACTAACTGTGAACCACGCGTTCTGTTTCCTGTCCAGTTCTCTCTCTGTGTTACTGTGAACCAAGCGTTCTGTTTCCTGTCCAGTTCTCTCTGTGTTACTAACTGTGAACCACGCGTTCTGTTTCCTGTCCAGTTCTCTCTCTGTGTTACTGTGAACCTCGCGTTCTGTTTCCTATCCAGTTCTCTCTCTGTGTTACTGTGAACCTCGCGTTCTGTTTCCTGTCCAGTTCTCTCTCTGTGTTACTGTGAACCACGCGTTCTGTTTCCTGTCCAGTTCTCTCTCTCTGTGTTACTGTGAACCACGCGTTCTGTTTCCTGTCCAGTTCTCTCTCTGTGTTACTAACTGTGAACCACGTGTTCTGTTTCCTGTCCAGTTCTCTCTGTGTTACTGTGAACCTCGCGTTCTGTTTCCTGTCTAGTTCTCTCTCTGTGTTACTAACTGTGAACCTCGCGTTCTGTTTCCTGTCCAGTTCTCTCTCTGTGTTCCGGTGAACCGCGCATTCTGTTTCCTGTCCAGTTCTCTCTCTGTGTTACAAACTGTGAACCTCGCGTTCTGTTTCCTGTCCAGTTCTCTCTCTGTGTTACTAACTGTGAACCTCGCGTTCTGTTTCCTGTCCAGTTCTCTCTCTGTGTTACAAACTGTGAACCTCCCGTTCTGTTTCCTGTCCAGTTCTCTCTCTGTGTTACTAACTGTGAACCACACGTTCTGTTTCCTGTCCAGTTCTCTCTGTGTTACTAACTGTGAACCACGCGTTCTGTTTCCTGTCCAGTTCTCTCTCTGTGTTACTGTGAACCACGCGTTCTGTTTCCTGTCCAGTTCTCTCTGTGTTACTAACTGTGAACCACGCGTTCTGTTTCCTGTCCAGTTCTCTCTCTGTGTTACTGTGAACCTCGCGTTCTGTTTCCTATCCAGTTCTCTCTCTGTGTTACTGTGAACCTCGCGTTCTGTTTCCTGTCCAGTTCTCTCTCTGTGTTACTGTGAACCACGCGTTCTGTTTCCTGTCCAGTTCTCTCTCTCTGTGTTACTGTGAACCACGCGTTCTGTTTCCTGTCCAGTTCTCTCTCTGTGTTACTAACTGTGAACCTCGCGTTCTGTTTCCTGTCCAGTTCTCTCTCTGTGTTACTAACTGTGAACCTCGCTATCTGTTTCCTGTCCAGTTCTCTCTCTGTGTTACTAACTGTGAACCACGCGTTCTGTTTCCTGTCCAGTTCTCTCTCTGTGTTACTAACTGTGAACCACGCGTTCTGTTTCCTGTCCAGTTTCTCTCTGTGTTACTAACTGTGAACCACACGTTCTGTTTCCTGTCCAGTTCTCTCTGTGTTACTGTGAACCACGCATTCTGTTTCCTGTCCAGCTCTCCTTGTGTTACTAACTGTGAACCACGCGTTCTGTTTCCTGTCCAGTTCTCTCTCTGTGTTACTGTGAACCACGCGTTCTGTTTCCTGTCCGGTTCTCTCTCTGTGTTACTAACTGTGAACCTCGTGTTCTGTTTCCTGTCCAGTTCTCTCTCTGTTTTACTAACTGTGAACCACGCGTTCTGTTTCCTGTCCAGTTCTCTCTCTGTGTTACTGTGAACCTCGCGTTCTGTTTCCTGTCCAGTTCTCTCTCTGTGTTACTAACTGTGAACCTCGCGTTCTGTTTCCTGTCCAGTTCTCTCTCTGTGTTACTAACTGTGAACCACGCGTTCTGTTTCCTGTCCAGTTTCTCTCTGTGTTACTAACTGTGAACCACGCATTCTGTTTCCTGTCCAGTTCACTCTCTGTGTTACTGTGAACCTCGCGTTCTGTTTCCTGTCTAGTTCTCTCTCTGTGTTCCGGTAAACCACGCATTCTGTTTCCTGTCCAGTTCTCTCTCTGTGTTACTGTGAACCACGCGTTCTGTTTCCTGTCCAGTTCTCTCTCTGTGTTACTGTGAACCACGCGTTCTGTTTCCTGTCCAGTTCTCTCTCTGTGTTACTAACTGTGAACCTCGTGTTCTGTTTCCTGTCCAGTTCTCTCTCTGTGTTACTAACTGTGAACCACGCGTTCTGTTTCCTGTCCAGTTCTCTCTCTGTGTTACTGTGAACCACGCGTTCTGTTTCCTGTCCAGTTCTCTCTGCGTTACTAACTGTGAACCACGCGTTCTGTTTCCTGTCCAGTTCTCTCTCTGTGTTACTGTGAACCTCGCGTTCTGTTTCCTATCCAGTTCTCTCTCTGTGTTACTGTGAACCTCGCGTTCTGTTTCCTGTCCAGTTCTCTCTCTGTGTTACTGTGAACCACGCGTTCTGATTCCTGTCCAGTTCTCTCTCTCTGTGTTACTGTGAACCACGCGTTCTGTTTCCTGTCCAGTTCTCTCTCTGTGTTACTAACTGTGAACCACGTGTTCTGTTTCCTGTCCAGTTCTCTCTGTGTTACTGTGAACCTCGCGTTCTGTTTCCTGTCTAGTTCTCTCTCTGTGTTACTAACTGTGAACCTCGCGTTCTGTTTCCTGTCCAGTTCTCTCTCTGTGTTCCGGTGAACCACGCATTCTGTTTCCTGTCCAGTTCTCTCTCTGTGTTACAAACTGTGAACCTCGCGTTCTGTTTCCTGTCCAAGTCTCTCTCTGTGTTACTAACTGTGAACCACGCGTTCTGTTTCCTGTCCAGTTCTCTCTCTGTGTTACTGTGAACCACGCGTTCTGTTTCCTGTCCAGTTCTCATTGTGTTACTAACTGTGAACCACGCGTTCTGTTTCCTGTCCAGTTCTCTCTCTGTGTTACTGTGAACCTCGCGATCTGTTTCCTATCCAGTTCTCTCTCTGTGTTACTGTGAACCTCGCGTTCTGTTTCCTGTCCAGTTCTCTCTCTGTGTTACTGTGAACCACGCGTTCTGTTTCCTGTCCAGTTCTCTCTCTGTGTGTTACTGTGAACCACGCGTTCTGTTTCCTGTCCAGTTCTCTCTCTGTGTTACTAACTGTGAACCACGCGTTCTGTTTCCTGTCCAGTTCTCTCTCTGTGTTACTGTGAACCACGCGTTCTGTTTCCTGTCCAGTTCTCTCTGTGTTACTAACTGTGAACCACGCGTTCTGTTTCCTGTCCAGTTCTCTCTCTGTGTTACTGTGAACCTCGCGTTCTGTTTCCTATCCAGTTCTCTCTCTGTGATACTGTGAACCTCGCCTTCTGTTTCCTGTCCAGTTCTCTCTCTGTGTTACTGTGAACCACGTGTTCTGTTTCCTGTCCAGTTCTCTCTCTCTGTGTTACTGTGAACATCGCGTTCTGTTTCCTGTCCAGTTCTCTCTCTGTGTTACTAACTGTGAACCACGCGTTCTGTTTCCTGTCCAGTTCTCTCTCTGTGTTACTGTGAACCTTGCGTTCTGTTTCCTGTCCGGTTCTCTCTCTGTGTTACTAACTGTGAACCACACGTTCTGTTTCCTGTCCAGTTCTCTCTCTGTGTTCCGGTGAACCACGCATTCTGTTTCCTGTCCAGTTCTCTCTCTGTGTTACTGTGAACCTCGCGTTCTGTTTCCTGTCCAGTTCTCTCTCTGTGTTACTAACTGTGAACCTCGCGTTCTGTTTCCTGTCCAGTACTCTCTCTGTGTTACTAACTGTGAACCACGCGTTCTGTTTCCTGTCCAGGTTCTCTCTGTGTTACTAACTGTGAACCACGCGTTCTGTTTCCTGTCCAGTTCTCTCTGTGTTACTAACTGTGAACCTCGCGTTCTGTTTCCTGTCCAGTTCTCTCTCTGTGTTACTAACTGTGAACCTCGTGTTCTGTTTCCTGTCCAGTTCTCTCTCTGTTTTACTAACTGTGAACCACGCGTTCTGTTTCCTGTCCAGTTCTCTCTCTGTGTTACTGTGAACCTCGCGTTCTGTTTCCTGTCCAGTTCTCTCTCTGTGTTACTAACTGTGAACCTCGCGTTCTGTTTCCTGTCCAGTTCTCTCTCTGTGTTACTAACTGTGAACCACGCGTTCTGTTTCCTGTCCAGTTTCTCTCTGTGTTACTAACTGTGAACCACGCGTTCTGTTTCCTGTCCAGTTCACTCTCTGTGTTACTGTGAACCTCGCGTTCTGTTTCCTGTCTAGTTCTCTCTCTGTGTTCCGGTAAACCACGCATTCTGTTTCCTGTCCAGTTCTCTCTCTGTGTTACTGTGAACCACGCGTTCTGTTTCCTGTCCAGTTCTCTCTCTGTGTTACTGTGAACCACGCGTTCTGTTTCCTGTCCAGTTCTCTCTCTGTGTTACTAACTGTGAACCTCGTGTTCTGTTTCCTGTCCAGTTCTCTCTCTGTGTTACTAACTGTGAACCACGCGTTCTGTTTCCTGTCCAGTTCTCTCTCTGTGTTACTGTGAACCACGCGTTCTGTTTCCTGTCCAGTTCTCTCTGCGTTACTAACTGTGAACCACGCGTTCTGTTTCCTGTCCAGTTCTCTCTCTGTGTTACTGTGAACCTCGCGTTCTGTTTCCTATCCAGTTCTCTCTCTGTGTTACTGTGAACCTCGCGTTCTGTTTCCTGTCCAGTTCTCTCTCTGTGTTACTGTGAACCACGCGTTCTGATTCCTGTCCAGTTCTCTCTCTCTGTGTTACTGTGAACCACGCGTTCTGTTTCCTGTCCAGTTCTCTCTCTGTGTTACTAACTGTGAACCACGTGTTCTGTTTCCTGTCCAGTTCTCTCTGTGTTACTGTGAACCTCGCGTTCTGTTTCCTGTCTAGTTCTCTCTCTGTGTTACTAACTGTGAACCTCGCGTTCTGTTTCCTGTCCAGTTCTCTCTCTGTGTTCCGGTGAACCACGCATTCTGTTTCCTGTCCAGTTCTCTCTCTGTGTTACAAACTGTGAACCTCGCGTTCTGTTTCCTGTCCAAGTCTCTCTCTGTGTTACTAACTGTGAACCACGCGTTCTGTTTCCTGTCCAGTTCTCTCTCTGTGTTACTGTGAACCACGCGTTCTGTTTCCTGTCCAGTTCTCATTGTGTTACTAACTGTGAACCACGCGTTCTGTTTCCTGTCCAGTTCTCTCTCTGTGTTACTGTGAACCTCGCGATCTGTTTCCTATCCAGTTCTCTCTCTGTGTTACTGTGAACCTCGCGTTCTGTTTCCTGTCCAGTTCTCTCTCTGTGTTACTGTGAACCACGCGTTCTGTTTCCTGTCCAGTTCTCTCTCTGTGTGTTACTGTGAACCACGCGTTCTGTTTCCTGTCCAGTTCTCTCTCTGTGTTACTAACTGTGAACCACGCGTTCTGTTTCCTGTCCAGTTCTCTCTCTGTGTTACTGTGAACCACGCGTTCTGTTTCCTGTCCAGTTCTCTCTGTGTTACTAACTGTGAACCACGCGTTCTGTTTCCTGTCCAGTTCTCTCTCTGTGTTACTGTGAACCTCGCGTTCTGTTTCCTATCCAGTTCTCTCTCTGTGTTACTGTGAACCTCGCCTTCTGTTTCCTGTCCAGTTCTCTCTCTGTGTTACTGTGAACCACGTGTTCTGTTTCCTGTCCAGTTCTCTCTCTCTGTGTTACTGTGAACATCGCGTTCTGTTTCCTGTCCAGTTCTCTCTCTGTGTTACTAACTGTGAACCACGCGTTCTGTTTCCTGTCCAGTTCTCTCTCTGTGTTACTGTGAACCTTGCGTTCTGTTTCCTGTCCGGTTCTCTCTCTGTGTTACTAACTGTGAACCACACGTTCTGTTTCCTGTCCAGTTCTCTCTCTGTGTTCCGGTGAACCACGCATTCTGTTTCCTGTCCAGTTCTCTCTCTGTGTTACTGTGAACCTCGCGTTCTGTTTCCTGTCCAGTTCTCTCTCTGTGTTACTAACTGTGAACCTCGCGTTCTGTTTCCTGTCCAGTACTCTCTCTGTGTTACTAACTGTGAACCACGCGTTCTGTTTCCTGTCCAGGTTCTCTCTGTGTTACTAACTGTGAACCACGCGTTCTGTTTCCTGTCCAGTTCTCTCTGTGTTACTAACTGTGAACCTCGCGTTCTGTTTCCTGTCCAGTTCTCTCTCTGTGTTACTAACTGTGAACCACGCGTTCTGTTTCCTGTCCAGTTTCTCTCTGTGTTACTAACTGTGAACCACGCGTTGTTTCCTGTCCAGTTCTCTCTGTGTTACTGTGAACCACGCATTCTGTTTCCTGTCCAGCTCTCCTTGTGTTACTAACTGTGAACCACGCGTTCTGTTTCCTGTCCAGTTCTCTCTCTGTGTTACTGTGAACCACGCGTTCTGTTTCCTGTCCAGTTCTCTCTCTGTGTTACTGTGAACCACGCGTTCTGTTTCCTGTCCAGTTCTCTCTCTGTGTTACTAACTGTGAACCTCGTGTTCTGTTTCCTGTCCAGTTCTCTCTCTGTGTTACTAACTGTGAACCACGCGTTCTGTTTCCTGTCCAGTTCTCTCTCTGTGTTACTGTGAACCAAGCGTTCTGTTTCCTGTCCAGTTCTCTCTGTGTTACTAACTGTGAACCACGCGTTCTGTTTCCTGTCCAGTTCTCTCTCTGTGTTACTGTGAACCTCGCGTTCTGTTTCCTATCCAGTTCTCTCTCTGTGTTACTGTGAACCTCGCGTTCTGTTTCCTGTCCAGTTCTCTCTCTGTGTTACTGTGAACCACGCGTTCTGTTTCCTGTCCAGTTCTCTCTCTCTGTGTTACTGTGAACCACGCGTTCTGTTTCCTGTCCAGTTCTCTCTCTGTGTTACTAACTGTGAACCACGCGTTCTGTTTCCTGTCCAGTTCTCTCTCTGTGTTACTGTGAACCTTGCGTTCTGTTTCCTGTCCGGTTCTCTCTCTGTGTTACTAACTGTGAACCACACGTTCTGTTTCCTGTCCAGTTCTCTCTCTGTGTTCCGGTGAACCACGCATTCTGTTTCCTGTCCAGTTCTCTCTCTGTGTTACTGTGAACCTCGCGTTCTGTTTCCTGTCCAGTTCTCTCTCTGTGTTACTAACTGTGAACCTCGCGTTCTGTTTCCTGTCCAGTACTCTCTCTGTGTTACTAACTGTGAACCACGCGTTCTGTTTCCTGTCCAGGTTCTCTCTGTGTTACTAACTGTGAACCACGCGTTCTGTTTCCTGTCCAGTTCTCTCTGTGTTACTAACTGTGAACCTCGCGTTCTGTTTCCTGTCCAGTTCTCTCTCTGTGTTACTAACTGTGAACCACGCGTTCTGTTTCCTGTCCAGTTTCTCTCTGTGTTACTAACTGTGAACCACGCGTTGTTTCCTGTCCAGTTCTCTCTGTGTTACTGTGAACCACGCATTCTGTTTCCTGTCCAGCTCTCCTTGTGTTACTAACTGTGAACCACGCGTTCTGTTTCCTGTCCAGTTCTCTCTCTGTGTTACTGTGAACCACGCGTTCTGTTTCCTGTCCAGTTCTCTCTCTGTGTTACTGTGAACCACGCGTTCTGTTTCCTGTCCAGTTCTCTCTCTGTGTTACTAACTGTGAACCTCGTGTTCTGTTTCCTGTCCAGTTCTCTCTCTGTGTTACTAACTGTGAACCACGCGTTCTGTTTCCTGTCCAGTTCTCTCTCTGTGTTACTGTGAACCAAGCGTTCTGTTTCCTGTCCAGTTCTCTCTGTGTTACTAACTGTGAACCACGCGTTCTGTTTCCTGTCCAGTTCTCTCTCTGTGTTACTGTGAACCTCGCGTTCTGTTTCCTATCCAGTTCTCTCTCTGTGTTACTGTGAACCTCGCGTTCTGTTTCCTGTCCAGTTCTCTCTCTGTGTTACTGTGAACCACGCGTTCTGTTTCCTGTCCAGTTCTCTCTCTCTGTGTTACTGTGAACCACGCGTTCTGTTTCCTGTCCAGTTCTCTCTCTGTGTTACTAACTGTGAACCACGTGTTCTGTTTCCTGTCCAGTTCTCTCTGTGTTACTGTGAACCTCGCGTTCTGTTTCCTGTCTAGTTCTCTCTCTGTGTTACTAACTGTGAACCTCGCGTTCTGTTTCCTGTCCAGTTCTCTCTCTGTGTTCCGGTGAACCGCGCATTCTGTTTCCTGTCCAGTTCTCTCTCTGTGTTACAAACTGTGAACCTCGCGTTCTGTTTCCTGTCCAGTTCTCTCTCTGTGTTACTAACTGTGAACCTCGCGTTCTGTTTCCTGTCCAGTTCTCTCTCTGTGTTACAAACTGTGAACCTCCCGTTCTGTTTCCTGTCCAGTTCTCTCTCTGTGTTACTAACTGTGAACCACGCGTTCTGTTTCCTGTCCAGTTTCTCTCTGTGTTACTAACTGTGAACCACGCGTTGTTTCCTGTCCAGTTCTCTCTGTGTTACTGTGAACCACGCATTCTGTTTCCTGTCCAGCTCTCCTTGTGTTACTAACTGTGAACCACGCGTTCTGTTTCCTGTCCAGTTCTCTCTCTGTGTTACTGTGAACCACGCGTTCTGTTTCCTGTCCAGTTCTCTCTCTGTGTTACTGTGAACCACGCGTTCTGTTTCCTGTCCAGTTCTCTCTCTGTGTTACTAACTGTGAACCTCGTGTTCTGTTTCCTGTCCAGTTCTCTCTCTGTGTTACTAACTGTGAACCACGCGTTCTGTTTCCTGTCCAGTTCTCTCTCTGTGTTACTGTGAACCTCGCGTTCTGTTTCCTGTCCAGTTCTCTCTCTGTGTTACTAACTGTGAACCTCGCGTTCTGTTTCCTGTCCAGTTCTCTCTCTGTGTTACTAACTGTGAACCACGCGTTCTGTTTCCTGTCCAGTTTCTCTCTGTGTTACTAACTGTGAACCACGCGTTCTGTTTCCTGTCCAGTTCTCTCTCTGTGTTACTGTGTACCACGGTTCTGTTTCCTGTCCAGTTCTCTCTGTGTTACTAACTGTGAACCACGCGTTCTGTTTCCTGTCCAGTTCTCTCTCTGTGTTACTGTGAACCTCGCGTTCTGTTTCCTGTCCAGTTCTCTCTCTGTGTTACTGTGAACCTCGCGTTCTGTTTCCTGTCCAGTTCTCTCTCTGTGTTACTGTGAACCACACGTTCTGTTTCCTGTCCAGTTCTCTCTCTCTGTGTTACTGTGAACCACGCGTTCTGTTTCCTGTCCAGTTCTCTCTCTGTGTTACTAACTGTGAACCACGTGTTCTGTTTCCTGTCCAGTTCTCTCTCTGTGTTACTGTGAACCACGCGTTCTGTTTCCTGTCCAGTTCTCTCTCTGTGTTACTGTGAACCTCGCGTTCTGTTTCCTGTCCAGTTCTCTCTCTGTGTTACTAACTGTGAACCACGCGTTCTGTTTCCTGTCCAGTTCACTCTCTGTGTTACTGTGAACCTCGCGTTCTGTTTCCTGTCTAGTTCTCTCTCTGTGTTCCGGTGAAGCACGCATTCTGTTTCCTGTCCAGTTCTCTCTCTGTGTTACTGTGAACCTCGCGTTCTGTTTCCTGTCCAGTTCTCTCTCTGTGTTACTAACTGTGAACCACGCGTTCTGTTTCCTGTCCAGTTTCTCTCTGTGTTACTAACTGTGAACCACGCGTTCTGTTTCCTGTCCAGTTCTCTCTGTGTTACTAACTGTGAACCTCGCGTTCTGTTTCCTGTCCAGTTCTCTCTCTGTGTTACTAACTGTGAACCACGCGTTCTGTTTCCTGTCCAGTTTCTCTCTGTGTTACTAACTGTGAACCACGCGTTGTTTCCTGTCCAGTTCTCTCTGTGTTACTGTGAACCACGCATTCTGTTTCCTGTCCAGCTCTCCTTGTGTTACTAACTGTGAACCACGCGTTCTGTTTCCTGTCCAGTTCTCTCTCTGTGTTACTGTGAACCACGCGTTCTGTTTCCTGTCCAGTTCTCTCTCTGTGTTACTAACTGTGAACCTCGTGTTCTGTTTCCTGTCCAGTTCTCTCTCTGTGTTACTAACTGTGAACCACGCGTTCTGTTTCCTGTCCAGTTCTCTCTCTGTGTTACTAACTGTGAACCACACGTTCTGTTTCCTGTCCAGTTCTCTCTGTGTTACTAACTGTGAACCACGCGTTCTGTTTCCTGTCCAGTTCTCTCTCTGTGTTACTGTGAACCACGCGTTCTGTTTCCTGTCCAGTTCTCTCTGTGTTACTAACTGTGAACCACGCGTTCTGTTTCCTGTCCAGTTCTCTCTCTGTGTTACTGTGAACCTCGCGTTCTGTTTCCTATCCAGTTCTCTCTCTGTGTTACTGTGAACCTCGCGTTCTGTTTCCTGTCCAGTTCTCTCTCTGTGTTACTGTGAACCACGCGTTCTGTTTCCTGTCCAGTTCTCTCTCTCTGTGTTACTGTGAACCACGCGTTCTGTTTCCTGTCCAGTTCTCTCTCTGTGTTACTAACTGTGAACCTCGCGTTCTGTTTCCTGTCCAGTTCTCTCTCTGTGTTACTAACTGTGAACCTCGCTATCTGTTTCCTGTCCAGTTCTCTCTCTGTGTTACTAACTGTGAACCACGCGTTCTGTTTCCTGTCCAGTTCTCTCTCTGTGTTACTAACTGTGAACCACGCGTTCTGTTTCCTGTCCAGTTTCTCTCTGTGTTACTGTGAACCACGCGTTCTGTTTCCTGTCCAGTTCTCTCTCTGTGTTACTGTGAACCACGCGTTCTGTTTCCTGTCCAGTTCTCTCTCTGTGTTACTAACTGTGAACCTCGTGTTCTGTTTCCTGTCCAGTTCTCTCTCTGTGTTACTAACTGTGAACCACGCGTTCTGTTTCCTGTCCAGTTCTCTCTCTGTGTAACTGTGAACCACGCGTTCTGTTTCCTGTCCAGTTCTCTCTGTGTTACTAACTGTGAACCACGCGTTCTGTTTCCTGTCCAGTTCTCTCTCTGTGTTACTAACTGTGAACCACGTGTTCTGTTTCCTGTCCAGTTCTCTCTGTGTTACTGTGAACCTCGCGTTCTGTTTCCTGTCTAGTTCCCTCTCTGTGTTACTAACTGTGAACCTCGCGTTCTGTTTCCTGTCCAGTTCTCTCTCTGTGTTCCGGTGAACCACGCATTCTGTTTCCTGTCCAGTTCTCTCTCTGTGTTACAAACTGTGAACCTCGCGTTCTGTTTCCTGTCCAGTTCTCTCTCTGTGTTACTAACTGTGAACCACGCGTTCTGTTTCCTGTCCAGTTCTCTCTCTGTGTTACTGTGAACCAAGCGTTCTGTTTCCTGTCCAGTTCTCTCTGTGTTACTAACTGTGAACCACGCGTTCTGTTTCCTGTCCAGTTCTCTCTGTGTTACTAACTGTGAACCACGCGTTCTGTTTCCTGTCCAGTTCTCTCTCTGTGTTACTGTGAACCTCGCGTTCTGTTTCCTGTCCAGTTCTCTCTCTGTGTTACTGTGAACCTCGCGTTCTGTTTCCTGTCCAGTTCTCTCTCTGTGTTACTGTGAACCACACGTTCTGTTTCCTGTCCAGTTCTCTCTCTCTGTGTTACTGTGAACCACGCGTTCTGTTTCCTGTCCAGTTCTCTCTCTGTGTTACTAACTGTGAACCACGTGTTCTGTTTCCTGTCCAGTTCTCTCTCTGTGTTACTGTGAACCACGCGTTCTGTTTCCTGTCCAGTTCTCTCTCTGTGTTACTGTGAACCTCGCGTTCTGTTTCCTGTCCAGTTCTCTCTCTGTGTTACTAACTGTGAACCACGCGTTCTGTTTCCTGTCCAGTTCACTCTCTGTGTTACTGTGAACCTCGCGTTCTGTTTCCTGTCTAGTTCTCTCTCTGTGTTCCGGTGAAGCACGCATTCTGTTTCCTGTCCAGTTCTCTCTCTGTGTTACTGTGAACCTCGCGTTCTGTTTCCTGTCCAGTTCTCTCTCTGTGTTACTAACTGTGAACCACGCGTTCTGTTTCCTGTCCAGTTTCTCTCTGTGTTACTAACTGTGAACCACGCGTTCTGTTTCCTGTCCAGTTCTCTCTGTGTTACTAACTGTGAACCTCGCGTTCTGTTTCCTGTCCAGTTCTCTCTCTGTGTTACTAACTGTGAACCACGCGTTCTGTTTCCTGTCCAGTTTCTCTCTGTGTTACTAACTGTGAACCACGCGTTGTTTCCTGTCCAGTTCTCTCTGTGTTACTGTGAACCACGCATTCTGTTTCCTGTCCAGCTCTCCTTGTGTTACTAACTGTGAACCACGCGTTCTGTTTCCTGTCCAGTTCTCTCTCTGTGTTACTGTGAACCACGCGTTCTGTTTCCTGTCCAGTTCTCTCTCTGTGTTACTAACTGTGAACCTCGTGTTCTGTTTCCTGTCCAGTTCTCTCTCTGTGTTACTAACTGTGAACCACGCGTTCTGTTTCCTGTCCAGTTCTCTCTCTGTGTTACTAACTGTGAACCACACGTTCTGTTTCCTGTCCAGTTCTCTCTGTGTTACTAACTGTGAACCACGCGTTCTGTTTCCTGTCCAGTTCTCTCTCTGTGTTACTGTGAACCACGCGTTCTGTTTCCTGTCCAGTTCTCTCTGTGTTACTAACTGTGAACCACGCGTTCTGTTTCCTGTCCAGTTCTCTCTCTGTGTTACTGTGAACCTCGCGTTCTGTTTCCTATCCAGTTCTCTCTCTGTGTTACTGTGAACCTCGCGTTCTGTTTCCTGTCCAGTTCTCTCTCTGTGTTACTGTGAACCACGCGTTCTGTTTCCTGTCCAGTTCTCTCTCTCTGTGTTACTGTGAACCACGCGTTCTGTTTCCTGTCCAGTTCTCTCTCTGTGTTACTAACTGTGAACCTCGCGTTCTGTTTCCTGTCCAGTTCTCTCTCTGTGTTACTAACTGTGAACCTCGCTATCTGTTTCCTGTCCAGTTCTCTCTCTGTGTTACTAACTGTGAACCACGCGTTCTGTTTCCTGTCCAGTTCTCTCTCTGTGTTACTAACTGTGAACCACGCGTTCTGTTTCCTGTCCAGTTTCTCTCTGTGTTACTGTGAACCACGCGTTCTGTTTCCTGTCCAGTTCTCTCTCTGTGTTACTGTGAACCACGCGTTCTGTTTCCTGTCCAGTTCTCTCTCTGTGTTACTAACTGTGAACCTCGTGTTCTGTTTCCTGTCCAGTTCTCTCTCTGTGTTACTAACTGTGAACCACGCGTTCTGTTTCCTGTCCAGTTCTCTCTCTGTGTAACTGTGAACCACGCGTTCTGTTTCCTGTCCAGTTCTCTCTGTGTTACTAACTGTGAACCACGCGTTCTGTTTCCTGTCCAGTTCTCTCTCTGTGTTACTAACTGTGAACCACGTGTTCTGTTTCCTGTCCAGTTCTCTCTGTGTTACTGTGAACCTCGCGTTCTGTTTCCTGTCTAGTTCCCTCTCTGTGTTACTAACTGTGAACCTCGCGTTCTGTTTCCTGTCCAGTTCTCTCTCTGTGTTCCGGTGAACCACGCATTCTGTTTCCTGTCCAGTTCTCTCTCTGTGTTACAAACTGTGAACCTCGCGTTCTGTTTCCTGTCCAGTTCTCTCTCTGTGTTACTAACTGTGAACCACGCGTTCTGTTTCCTGTCCAGTTCTCTCTCTGTGTTACTGTGAACCAAGCGTTCTGTTTCCTGTCCAGTTCTCTCTGTGTTACTAACTGTGAACCACGCGTTCTGTTTCCTGTCCAGTTCTCTCTCTGTGTTACTGTGAACCTCGCGTTCTGTTTCCTATCCAGTTCTCTCTCTGTGTTACTGTGAACCTCGCGTTCTGTTTCCTGTCCAGTTCTCTCTCTGTGTTACTGTGAACCACGCGTTCTGTTTCCTGTCCAGTTCTCTCTCTCTGTGTTACTGTGAACCACGCGTTCTGTTTCCTGTCCAGTTCTCTCTCTGTGTTACTAACTGTGAACCACGTGTTCTGTTTCCTGTCCAGTTCTCTCTGTGTTACTGTGAACCTCGCGTTCTGTTTCCTGTCTAGTTCTCTCTCTGTGTTACTAACTGTGAACCTCGCGTTCTGTTTCCTGTCCAGTTCTCTCTCTGTGTTCCGGTGAACCGCGCATTCTGTTTCCTGTCCAGTTCTCTCTCTGTGTTACAAACTGTGAACCTCGCGTTCTGTTTCCTGTCCAGTTCTCTCTCTGTGTTACTAACTGTGAACCTCGCGTTCTGTTTCCTGTCCAGTTCTCTCTCTGTGTTACAAACTGTGAACCTCCCGTTCTGTTTCCTGTCCAGTTCTCTCTCTGTGTTACTAACTGTGAACCACGCGTTCTGTTTCCTGTCCAGTTTCTCTCTGTGTTACTAACTGTGAACCACGCGTTGTTTCCTGTCCAGTTCTCTCTGTGTTACTGTGAACCACGCATTCTGTTTCCTGTCCAGCTCTCCTTGTGTTACTAACTGTGAACCACGCGTTCTGTTTCCTGTCCAGTTCTCTCTCTGTGTTACTGTGAACCACGCGTTCTGTTTCCTGTCCAGTTCTCTCTCTGTGTTACTGTGAACCACGCGTTCTGTTTCCTGTCCAGTTCTCTCTCTGTGTTACTAACTGTGAACCTCGTGTTCTGTTTCCTGTCCAGTTCTCTCTCTGTGTTACTAACTGTGAACCACGCGTTCTGTTTCCTGTCCAGTTCTCTCTCTGTGTTACTGTGAACCTCGCGTTCTGTTTCCTGTCCAGTTCTCTCTCTGTGTTACTGTCGAACCTCGCGTTCTGTTTCCTGTCCAGTTCTCTCTCTGTGTTACTGTGAACCACGCGTTCTGTTTCCTGTCCAGTTCTCTCTCTCTGTGTTACTGTGAACCACGCGTTCTGTTTCCTGTCCAGTTCTCTCTCTGTGTTACTAACTGTGAACCACGTGTTCTGTTTCCTGTCCAGTTCTCTCTCTGTGTTACTGTGAACCACGCGTTCTGTTTCCTGTCCAGTTCTCTCTCTGTGTTACTGTGAACCTCGCGTTCTGTTTCCTGTCCAGTTCTCTCTCTGTGTTACTAACTGTGAACCACGCGTTCTGTTTCCTGTCCAGTTCACTCTCTGTGTTACTGTGAACCTCGCGTTCTGTTTCCTGTCTAGTTCTCTCTCTGTGTTCCGGTGAAGCACGCATTCTGTTTCCTGTCCAGTTCTCTCTCTGTGTTACTGTGAACCTCGCGTTCTGTTTCCTGTCCAGTTCTCTCTCTGTGTTACTAACTGTGAACCACGCGTTCTGTTTCCTGTCCAGTTTCTCTCTGTGTAACTAACTGTGAACCACGCGTTCTGTTTCCTGTCCAGTTCTCTCTGTGTTACTAACTGTGAACCTCGCGTTCTGTTTCCTGTCCAGTTCTCTCTCTGTGTTACTAACTGTGAACCACGCGTTCTGTTTCCTGTCCAGTTTCTCTCTGTGTTACTAACTGTGAACCACGCGTTGTTTCCTGTCCAGTTCTCTCTGTGTTACTGTGAACCACGCATTCTGTTTCCTGTCCAGCTCTCCTTGTGTTACTAACTGTGAACCACGCGTTCTGTTTCCTGTCCAGTTCTCTCTCTGTGTTACTGTGAACCACGCGTTCTGTTTCCTGTCCAGTTCTCTCTCTGTGTTACTAACTGTGAACCTCGTGTTCTGTTTCCTGTCCAGTTCTCTCTCTGTGTTACTAACTGTGAACCACGCTTTCTGTTTCCTGTCCAGTTCTCTCTCTGTGTTACTAACTGTGAACCACACGTTCTGTTTCCTGTCCAGTTCTCTCTGTGTTACTAACTGTGAACCACGCGTTCTGTTTCCTGTCCAGTTCTCTCTCTGTGTTACTGTGAACCACGCGTTCTGTTTCCTGTCCAGTTCTCTCTGTGTTACTAACTGTGAACCACGCGTTCTGTTTCCTGTCCAGTTCTCTCTCTGTGTTACTGTGAAACTCGCGTTCTGTTTCCTATCCAGTTCTCTCTCTGTGTTACTGTGAACCTCGCGTTCTGTTTCCTGTCCAGTTCTCTCTCTGTGTTACTGTGAACCACGCGTTCTGTTTCCTGTCCAGTTCTCTCTCTCTGTGTTACTGTGAACCACGCGTTCTGTTTCCTGTCCAGTTCTCTCTCTGTGTTACTAACTGTGAACCACGCGTTCTGTTTCCTGTCCAGTTTCTCTCTGTGTTACTAACTGTGAACCACACGTTCTGTTTCCTGTCCAGTTCTCTCTGTGTTACTGTGAACCACGCATTCTGTTTCCTGTCCAGCTCTCCTTGTGTTACTAACTGTGAACCACGCGTTCTGTTTCCTGTCCAGTTCTCTCTCTGTGTTACTGTGAACCACGCGTTCTGTTTCCTGTCCAGTTCTCTCTCTGTGTTACTAACTGTGAACCTCGTGTTCTGTTTCCTGTCCAGTTCTCTCTCTGTGTTACTAACTGTGAACCACGCGTTCTGTTTCCTGTCCAGTTCTCTCTCTGTGTTACTGTGAACCTCGCGTTCTGTTTCCTGTCCAGTTCTCTCTCTGTGTTACTAACTGTGAACCTCGCGTTCTGTTTCCTGTCCAGTTCTCTCTCTGTGTTACTAACTGTGAACCACGCGTTCTGTTTCCTGTCCAGTTTCTCTCTGTGTTACTAACTGTGAACCACGCGTTCTGTTTCCTGTCCAGTTCACTCTCTGTGTTACTGTGAACCTCGCGTTCTGTTTCCTGTCTAGTTCTCTCTCTGTGTTCCGGTAAACCACGCATTCTGTTTCCTGTCCAGTTCTCTCTCTGTGTTACTGTGAACCACGCGTTCTGTTTCCTGTCCAGTTCTCTCTGTGTTATTAACTGTGAACCACGCGTTCTGTTTCCTGTCCAGTTCTCTCTCTGTGTTACTGTGAACCTCGCGTTCTGTTTCCTATCCAGTTCTCTCTCTGTGTTACTGTGAACCTCGCGTTCTGTTTCCTGTCCAGTTCTCTCTCTGTGTTACTGTGAACCACGCGTTCTGATTCCTGTCCAGTTCTCTCTCTCTGTGTTACTGTGAACCACGCGTTCTGTTTCCTGTCCAGTTCTCTCTCTGTTTTACTAACTGTGAACCACGTGTTCTGTTTCCTGTCCAGTTCTCTCTGTGTTACTGTGAACCTCGCGTTCTGTTTCCTGTCTAGTTCTCTCTCTGTGTTACTAACTGTGAACCTCGCGTTCTGTTTCCTGTCCAGTTCTCTCTCTGTGTTCCGGTGAACCACGCATTCTGTTTCCTGTCCAGTTCTCTCTCTGTGTTACAAACTGTGAACCTCGCGTTCTGTTTCCTGTCCAAGTCTCTCTCTGTGTTACTAACTGTGAACCACGCGTTCTGTTTCCTGTCCAGTTCTCTCTCTGTGTTACTGTGAACCACGCGTTCTGTTTCCTGTCCAGTTCTCATTGTGTTACTAACTGTGAACCACGCGTTCTGTTTCCTGTCCAGTTCTCTCTCTGTGTTACTGTGAACCTCGCGATCTGTTTCCTATCCAGTTCTCTCTCTGTGTTACTGTGAACCTCGCGTTCTGTTTCCTGTCCAGTTCTCTCTCTGTGTTACTGTGAACCACGCGTTCTGTTTCCTGTCCAGTTCTCTCTCTCTGTGTTACTGTGAACCACGCGTTCTGTTTCCTGTCCAGTTCTCTCTCTGTGTTACTAACTGTGAACCACGCGTTCTGTTTCCTGTCCAGTTCTCTCTCTGTGTTACTGTGAACCACGCGTTCTGTTTCCTGTCCAGTTCTCTCTGTGTTACTAACTGTGAACCACGCGTTCTGTTTCCTGTCCAGTTCTCTCTCTGTGTTACTGTGAACCTCGCGTTCTGTTTCCTATCCAGTTCTCTCTCTGTGTTACTGTGAACCTCGCCTTCTGTTTCCTGTCCAGTTCTCTCTCTGTGTTACTGTGAACCACGTGTTCTGTTTCCTGTCCAGTTCTCTCTCTCTGTGTTACTGTGAACATCGCGTTCTGTTTCCTGTCCAGTTCTCTCTCTGTGTTACTAACTGTGAACCACGCGTTCTGTTTCCTGTCCAGTTCTCTCTCTGTGTTACTGTGAACCTCGCGTTCTGTTTCCTGTCCAGTTCTCTCTCTGTGTTACTAACTGTGAACCACACGTTCTGTTTCCTGTCCAGTTCACTCTCTGTGTTACTGTGAACCTCGCGTTCTGTTTCCTGTCTAGTTCTCTCTCTGTGTTCCGGTGAACCACGCATTCTGTTTCCTGTCTAGTTCTCTCTCTGTGTTACTGTGAACCTCGCGTTCTGTTTCCTGTCCAGTTCTCTCTCTGTGTTACTAACTGTGAACCTCGCGTTCTGTTTCCTGTCCAGTACTCTCTCTGTGTTACTAACTGTGAACCACGCGTTCTGTTTCCTGTCCAGTTTCTCTCTGTGTTACTAACTGTGAACCACGCGTTCTGTTTCCTGTCCAGTTCTCTCTGTGTTACTAACTGTGAACCTCGCGTTCTGTTTCCTGTCCAGTTCTCTCTCTGTGTTACTAACTGTGAACCACGCGTTCTGTTTCCTGTCCAGTTTCTCTCTGTGTTACTAACTGTGAACCACGCGTTGTTTCCTGTCCAGTTCTCTCTGTGTTACTGTGAACCACGCATTCTGTTTCCTGTCCAGCTCTCCTTGTGTTACTAACTGTGAACCACGCGTTCTGTTTCCTGTCCGGTTCTCTCTCTGTGTTACTGTGAACCACGCGTTCTGTTTCCTGTCCAGTTCTCTCTCTGTGTTACTGTGAACCACGCGTTCTGTTTCCTGTCCAGTTCTCTCTCTGTGTTACTAACTGTGAACCTCGTGTTCTGTTTCCTGTCCAGTTCTCTCTCTGTGTTACTAACTGTGAACCACGCGTTCTGTTTCCTGTCCAGTTCTCTCTCTGTGTTACTGTGAACCACGCGTTCTGTTTCCTGTCCAGTTCTCTCTGTGTTACTAACTGTGAACCACGCATTCTGTTTCCTGTCCAGTTCTCTCTCTGTGTTACTGTGAACCTTGCGTTCTGTTTCCTGTCCAGTTCTCTCTCTGTGTTACTGTGAACCTCACGTTCTGTTTCCTGTCCAGTTCTCTCTCTGTGTTACTGTGAACCACGCGTTCTGTTTCCTGTCCAGTTCTCTCTCTCTGTGTTACTGTGAACCACGCGTTCTGTTTCCTGTCCAGTTCTCTCTCTGTGTTACTAACTGTGAACCACCTGTTCTGTTTCCTGTCCAGTTCTATCTGTGTTACTGTGAACCTCGCGTTCTGTTTCCTGTCTAGTTCTCTCTCTGTGTTACTAACTGTGAACCTCGCGTTCTGTTTCCTGTCCAGTACTCTCTCTGTGTTCCGGTGAACCACGCATTCTGTTTCCTGTCCAGTTCTCTCTCTGTGTTACAAACTGTGAACCTCGCGTTCTGTTTCCTGTCCAGTTCTCTCTCTGTGTTACTAACTGTGAACCACGCGTTCTGTTTCCTGTCCAGTTCTCTCTCTGTGTTACTGTGAACCAAGCATTCTGTTTCCTGTCCAGTTCTCTCTGTGTTACTAACTGTGAACCACGCGTTCTGTTTCCTGTCCAGTTCTCTCTCTGTGTTACTGTGAACCTCGCGTTCTGTTTCCTATCCAGTTCTCTCTCTGTGTTACTGTGAACCTCGCGTTCTGTTTCCTGTCCAGTTCTCTCTCTGTGTTACTGTGAACCACGCGTTCTGTTTCCTGTCCAGTTCTCTCTCTCTGTGTTACTGTGAACCACGCGTTCTGTTTCCTGTCCAGTTCTCTCTCTCTGTGTTACTAACTGTGAACCACGTGTTCTGTTTCCTGTCCAGTTCTCTCTGTGTTACTGTGAACCTCGCGTTCTGTTTCCTGTCTAGTTCTCTCTCTGTGTTACTAACTGTGAACCTCGCGTTCTGTTTCCTGTCCAGTTCTCTCTCTGTGTTCCGGTGAACCGCGCATTCTGTTTCCTGTCCAGTTCTTTCTCTGTGTTACAAACTGTGAACCTCGCGTTCTGTTTCCTGTCCAGTTCTCTCTCTGTGTTACTAACTGTGAACCTCGCGTTCTGTTTCCTGTCCAGTTCTCTCTCTGTGTTACAAACTGTGAACCTCCCGTTCTGTTTCCTGTCCAGTTCTCTCTCTGTGTTACTAACTGTGAACCACGCGTTCTGTTTCCTGTCCAGTTTCTCTCTGTGTTACTAACTGTGAACCACGCGTTGTTTCCTGTCCAGTTCTCTCTGTGTTACTGTGAACCACGCATTCTGTTTCCTGTCCAGCTCTCCTTGTGTTACTAACTGTGAACCACGCGTTCTGTTTCCTGTCCAGTTCTCTCTCTGTGTTACTGTGAACCACGCGTTCTGTTTCCTGTCCAGTTCTCTCTCTGTGTTACTGTGAACCACGCGTTCTGTTTCCTGTCCAGTTCTCTCTCTGTGTTACTAACTGTGAACCTCGTGTTCTGTTTCCTGTCCAGTTCTCTCTCTGTGTTACTAACTGTGAACCACGCGTTCTGTTTCCTGTCCAGTTCTCTCTCTGTGTTACTGTGAACCTCGCGTTCTGTTTCCTGTCCAGTTCTCTCTCTGTGTTACTAACTGTGAACCTCGCGTTCTGTTTCCTGTCCAGTTCTCTCTCTGTGTTACTGACTGTGAACCACGCGTTCTGTTTCCTGTCCAGTTTCTCTCTGTGTTACTAACTGTGAACCACGCGTTCTGTTTCCTGTCCAGTTCTCTCTCTGTGTTACTGTGTACCACGGTTCTGTTTCCTGTCCAGTTCTCTCTGTGTTACTAACTGTGAACCACGCGTTCTGTTTCCTGTCCAGTTCTCTCTCTGTGTTACTGTGAACCTCGCGTTCTGTTTCCTGTCCAGTTCTCTCTCTGTGTTACTGTGAACCTCGCGTTCTGTTTCCTGTCTAGTTCTCTCTCTGTGTTACTGTGAACCACGCGTTCTGTTTCCTGTCCAGTTCTCTCTCTCTGTGTTACTGTGAACCACGCGTTCTGTTTCCTGTCCAGTTCTCTCTCTGTGTTACTAACTGTGAACCACGTGTTCTGTTTCCTGTCCAGTTCTCTCTCTGTGTTACTGTGAACCACGCGTTCTGTTTCCTGTCCAGTTCTCTCTCTGTGTTACTGTGAACCTCGCGTTCTGTTTCCTGTCCAGTTCTCTCTCTGTGTTACTAACTGTGAACCACGCGTTCTGTTTCCTGTCCAGTTCACTCTCTGTGTTACTGTGAACCTCGCGTTCTGTTTCCTGTCTAGTTCTCTCTCTGTGTTCTGGTGAAGCACGCATTCTGTTTCCTGTCCAGTTCTCTCTCTGTGTTACTGTGAACCTCGCGTTCTGTTTCCTGTCCAGTTCTCTCTCTGTGTTACTGTGAACCACGCGTTCTGTTTCCTGTCCAGTTCTCTCTCTCTGTGTTACTGTGAACCACGCGTTCTGTTTCCTGTCCAGTTCTCTCTCTGTGTTACTAACTGTGAACCTCGCGTTCTGTTTCCTGTCCAGTTCTCTCTCTGTGTTACTAACTGTGAACCTCGCTATCTGTTTCCTGTCCAGTTCTCTCTCTGTGTTACTAACTGTGAACCACGCGTTCTGTTTCCTGTCCAGTTCTCTCTCTGTGTTACTAACTGTGAACCACGCGTTCTGTTTCCTGTCCAGTTTCTCTCTGTGTTACTAACTGTGAACCACACGTTCTGTTTCCTGTCCAGTTCTCTCTGTGTTACTGTGAACCCCGCATTCTGTTTCCTGTCCAGCTCTCCTTGTGTTACTAACTGTGAACCACGCGTTCTGTTTCCTGTCCAGTTCTCTCTCTGTGTTACTGTGAACCACGCGTTCTGTTTCCTGTCCAGTTCTCTCTCTGTGTTACTAACTGTGAACCTCGTGTTCTGTTTCCTGTCCAGTTCTCTCTCTGTGTTACTAACTGTGAACCACGCGTTCTGTTTCCTGTCCAGTTCTCTCTCTGTGTTACTGTGAACCTCGCGTTCTGTTTCCTGTCCAGTTCTCTCTCTGTGTTACTAACTGTGAACCTCGCGTTCTGTTTCCTGTCCAGTTCTCTCTCTGTGTTACTAACTGTGAACCACGCGTTCTGTTTCCTGTCCAGTTTCTCTCTGTGTTACTAACTGTGAACCACGCGTTCTGTTTCCTGTCCAGTTCACTCTCTGTGTTACTGTGAACCTCGCGTTCTGTTTCCTGTCTAGTTCTCTCTCTGTGTTCCGGTAAACCACGCATTCTGTTTCCTGTCCAGTTCTCTCTCTGTGTTACTGTGAACCACGCGTTCTGTTTCCTGTCCAGTTCTCTCTCTGTGTTACTGTGAACCACGCGTTCTGTTTCCTGTCCAGTTCTCTCTCTGTGTTACTAACTGTGAACCTCGTGTTCTGTTTCCTGTCCAGTTCTCTCTCTGTGTTACTAACTGTGAACCACGCGTTCTGTTTCCTGTCCAGTTCTCTCTCTGTGTTACTGTGAACCACGCGTTCTGTTTCCTGTCCAGTTCTCTCTGTGTTACTAACTGTGAACCACGCGTTCTGTTTCCTGTCCAGTTCTCTCTCTGTGTTACTGTGAACCTCGCGTTCTGTTTCCTATCCAGTTCTCTCTCTGTGTTACTGTGAACCTCGCGTTCTGTTTGCTGTCCAGTTCTCTCTCTGTGTTACTGTGAACCACGCATTCTGATTCCTGTCCAGTTCTCTCTCTCTGTGTTACTGTGAACCACGCGTTCTGTTTCCTGTCCAGTTCTCTCTCTGTGTTACTAACTGTGAACCACGTGTTCTGTTTCCTGTCCAGTTCTCTCTGTGTTACTGTGAACCTCGCGTTCTGTTTCCTGTCTAGTTCTCTCTCTGTGTTACTAACTGTGAACCTCGCGTTCTGTTTCCTGTCCAGTTCTCTCTCTGTGTTCCGGTGAACCACGCATTCTGTTTCCTGTCCAGTTCTCTCTCTGTGTTACAAACTGTGAACCTCGCGTTCTGTTTCCTGTCCAAGTCTCTCTCTGTGTTACTAACTGTGAACCACGCGTTCTGTTTCCTGTCCAGTTCTCTCTCTGTGTTACTGTGAACCACGCGTTCTGTTTCCTGTCCAGTTCTCATTGTGTTACTAACTGTGAACCACGCGTTCTGTTTCCTGTCCAGTTCTCTCTCTGTGTTACTGTGAACCTCGCGATCTGTTTCCTATCCAGTTCTCTCTCTGTGTTACTGTGAACCTCGCGTTCTGTTTCCTGTCCAGTTCTCTCTCTGTGTTACTAACTGTGAACCACGCGTTCTGTTTCCTGTCCAGTTCTCTCTCTGTGTTACTGTGAACCACGCGTTCTGTTTCCTGTCCAGTTCTCTCTGTGTTACTAACTGTGAACCACGCGTTCTGTTTCCTGTCCAGTTCTCTCTCTGTGTTACTGTGAACCTCGCGTTCTGTTTCCTATCCAGTTCTCTCTCTGTGTTACTGTGAACCTCGCCTTCTGTTTCCTATCCAGTTCTCTCTCTGTGTTACTGTGAACCTCGCCTTCTGTTTCCTGTCCAGTTCTCTCTCTGTGTTACTGTGAACCACGTGTTCTGTTTCCTGTCCAGTTCTCTCTCTCTGTGTTACTGTGAACATCGCGTTCTGTTTCCTGTCCAGTTCTCTCTCTGTGTTACTAACTGTGAACCACGCGTTCTGTTTCCTGTCCAGTTCTCTCTCTGTGTTACTGTGAACCTCGCGTTCTGTTTCCTGTCCAGTTCTCTCTCTGTGTTACTAACTGTGAACCACACGTTCTGTTTCCTGTCCAGTTCACTCTCTGTGTTACTGTGAACCTCGCGTTCTGTTTCCTGTCTAGTTCTCTCTCTGTGTTCCGGTGAACCACGCATTCTGTTTCCTGTCCTCTTCTCTCTCTGTGTTACTGTGAACCTCGCGTTCTGTTTCCTGTCCAGTTCTCTCTGTGTTACTAACTGTGAACCTCGCGTTCTGTTTCCTGTCAAGTACTCTCTCTGTGTTACTAACTGTGAACCACGCGTTCTGTTTCCTGTCCAGTTTCTCTCTGTGTTACTAACTGTGAACCACGCGTTCTGTTTCCTGTCCAGTTCTCTCTGTGTTACTAACTGTGAACCTCGCGTTCTGTTTCCTGTCCAGTTCTCTCTCTGTGTTACTAACTGTGAACCACGCGTTCTGTTTCCTGTCCAGTTTCTCTCTGTGTTACTAACTGTGAACCACGCGTTGTTTCCTGTCCAGTTCTCTCTGTGTTACTGTGAACCACGCATTCTGTTTCCTGTCCAGCTCTCCTTGTGTTACTAACTGTGAACCACGCGTTCTGTTTCCTGTCCAGTTCTCTCTCTGTGTTACTGTGAACCACGCGTTCTGTTTCCTGTCCAGTTCTCTCTCTGTGTTACTGTGAACCACGCGTTCTGTTTCCTGTCCAGTTCTCTCTCTGTGTTACTGTGAACCACGCGTTCTGTTTCCTGTCCAGTTCTCTCTGTGTTACTAACTGTGAACCACGCGTTCTGTTTCCTGTCCAGTTCTCTCTCTGTGTTACTGTGAACCTCGCGTTCTGTTTCCTATCCAGTTCTCTCTCTGTGTTACTGTGAACCTCGCGTTCTGTTTCCTGTCCAGTTCTCTCTCTGTGTTACTGTGAACCACGCGTTCTGATTCCTGTCCAGTTCTCTCTCTCTGTGTTACTGTGAACCACGCGTTCTGTTTCCTGTCCAGTTCTCTCTCTGTGTTTTCTAACTGTGAACCACGTGTTCTGTTTCCTGTCCAGTTCTCTCTGTGTTACTGTGAACCTCGCGTTCTGTTTCCTGTCTAGTTCTCTCTCTGTGTTACTAACTGTGAACCTCGCGTTCTGTTTCCTGTCCAGTTCTCTCTCTGTGTTCTGGTGAACCACGCATTCTGTTTCCTGTCCAGTTCTCTCTCTGTGTTACAAACTGTGAACCTCGCGTTCTGTTTCCTGTCCAAGTCTCTCTCTGTGTTACTAACTGTGAACCACGCGTTCTGTTTCCTGTCCAGTTCTCTCTCTGTGTTACTGTGAACCTCGCGTTCTGTTTCCTGTCCAGTTCTCTCTCTGTGTTACTAACTGTGAACCTCGCGTTCTGTTTCCTGTCCAGGTCTCTCTCTGTGTTACTAACTGTGAACCACGCGTTCTGTTTCCTGTCCAGTTTCTCTCTGTGTTACTAACTGTGAACCACGCGTTCTGTTTCCTGTCCAGTTCTCTCTCTGTGTTACTGTGTACCACGGTTCTGTTTCCTGTCCAGTTCTCTCTGTGTTACTAACTGTGAACCACGCGTTCTGTTTCCTGTCCAGTTCTCTCTCTGTGTTACTGTGAACCTCGCGTTCTGTTTCCTGTCCAGTTCTCTCTCTGTGTTACTGTGAACCTCGCGTTCTGTTTCCTGTCTAGTTCTCTCTCTGTGTTACTGTGAACCACGCGTTCTGTTTCCTGTCCAGTTCTCTCTCTCTGTGTTACTGTGAACCACGCGTTCTGTTTCCTGTCCAGTTCTCTCTCTGTGTTACTAACTGTGAACCACGTGTTCTGTTTCCTGTCCAGTTCTCTCTCTGTGTTACTGTGAACCACGCGTTCTGTTTCCTGTCCAGTTCTCTCTCTGTGTTACTGTGAACCTCGCGTTCTGTTTCCTGTCCAGTTCTCTCTCTGTGTTACTAACTGTGAACCACGCGTTCTGTTTCCTGTCCAGTTCACTCTCTGTGTTACTGTGAACCTCGCGTTCTGTTTCCTGTCTAGTTCTCTCTCTGTGTTCCGGTGAAGCACGCATTCTGTTTCCTGTCCAGTTCTCTCTCTGTGTTACTGTGAACCTCGCGTTCAGTTTCCTGTCCAGTTCTCTCTCTGTGTTACTAACTGTGAACCACGCGTTCTGTTTCCTGTCCAGTTTCTCTCTGTGTTACTAACTGTGAACCACGCGTTCTGTTTCCTGTCCAGTTCTCTCTGTGTTACTAACTGTGAACCTCGCGTTCTGTTTCCTGTCCAGTTCTCTCTCTGTGTTACTAACTGTGAACCACGCGTTCTGTTTCCTGTCCAGTTTCTCTCTGTGTTACTAACTGTGAACCACGCGTTGTTTCCTGTCCAGTTCTCTCTGTGTTACTGTGAACCACGCATTCTGTTTCCTGTCCAGCTCTCCTTGTGTTACTAACTGTGAACCACGCGTTCTGTTTCCTGTCCAGTTCTCTCTCTGTGTTACTGTGAACCACGCGTTCTGTTTCCTGTCCAGTTCTCTCTCTGTGTTACTAACTGTGAACCTCGTGTTCTGTTTCCTGTCCAGTTCTCTCTCTGTGTTACTAACTGTGAACCACACGTTCTGTTTCCTGTCCAGTTCTCTCTCTGTGTTACTGTGAACCACGCGTTCTGTTTCCTGTCCAGTTCTCTCTGTGTTACTAACTGTGAACCACGCGTTCTGTTTCCTGTCCAGTTCTCTCTCTGTGTTACTGTGAACCTCGCGTTCTGTTTCCTATCCAGTTCTCTCTCTGTGTTACTGTGAACCTCGCGTTCTGTTTCCTGTCCAGTTCTCTCTCTGTGTTACTGTGAACCACGCGTTCTATTTCCTGTCCAGGTCTCTCTCTGTGTTACTAACTGTGAACCACGTGTTCTGTTTCCTGTCCAGTTCTCTCTGTGTTACTGTGAACCACGCGTTCTGTTTCCTTTCCAGTTCTCTCTCTGTGTTACTGTGAACCTCGCGTTCTGTTTCCTGTCCAGTTCTCTCTCTGTGTTACTGTGAACCTCGCGTTCTGTTTCCTGTCTAGTTCTCTCTCTGTGTTACTAACTGTGAACCTCGCATTCTGTTTCCTGTCCAGTTCTCTCTCTGTGTTACTGTGAACCTCGCGTTCTGTTTCCTGTCCAGTTCTCTCTCTGTGTTACAAACTGTGAACCTCGCGTTCTGTTTCCTGTCCAGTTCTCTCTCTGTGTTACTAACTGTGAACCACGCGTTCTGTTTCCTGTCCAGTTTCTCTCTGTGTTACTAACTGTGAACCACGCGTTGTTTCCTGTCCAGTTCTCTCTGTGTTACTGTGAACCACGCATTCTGTTTCCTGTCCAGCTCTCCTTGTGTTACTGTGAACCACGCGTTCTGTTTCCTGTCCAGTTCTCTCTCTGTGTTTCTGTGAACCACGTGTTCTGTTTCCTGTCCAGTTCTCTCTCTGTGTTACTGTGAACCACGCGTTCTGTTTCCTGTCCAGTTCTCTCTCTGTGTTACTGTGAACCACGCGTTCTGTTTCCTGTCCAGTTCTCTCTCTGTGTTACTGTGAACCACGCGTTCTGTTTCCTGTCCAGTTCTCTCTCTGTGTTACTAACTGTGAACCTCGTGTTCTGTTTCCTGTCCAGTTCTCTCTGTGTTACTAACTGTGAACCACGCGTTCTGTTTCCTGTCCAGTTCTCTCTCTGTGTTAATAACTGTGAACCTCGCGTTCTGTTTCCTGTCAAGTTCTCTCTCTGTGTTACTGTGAACCTCGCGTTCTGTTTCCTATCCAGTTCTCTCTCTGTGTTACTGTGAACCTCGCGTTCTGTTTCCTGTCCAGTTCTCTCTCTGTGTTACTGTGAACCACGCGTTCTGTTTCCTGTCCAGTTCTCTCTCTCTGTGTTACTGTGAACCACGCGTTCTGTTTCCTGTCCAGTTCTCTCTCTGTGTTACTGTGAACCTCGCGTTCTGTTTCCTCTCTAGTTCTCTCTCTGTGTTACTAACTGTGAACCTCGCGTTCTGTTTCCTGTCCAGTTCTCTCTCTGTGTTCCGGTGAACCACGCATTCTGTTTCCTGTCCAGTTCTCTCTGTGTTACTGTGAACCTCGCGTTCTGTTTCCTGTCCAGTTCTCTCTCTGTGTTACTAACTGTGAACCTCGCGTTCTGTTTCCTGTCCAGTTCTCTCTCTGTGTTACTAACTGTGAACCACGCGTTCTGTTTCCTGTCCAGTTTCTCTCTGTGTTACTAACTGTGAACCACGCGTTGTTTCCTGTCCAGTTCTCTCTGTGTTACTGTGAACCACGCGTTCTGTTTCCTGTCCAGTTCTCTCTCTGTGTTACTGTGAACCACGCATTCTGTTTCCTGTCCAGCTCTCCTTGTGTTACTAACTGTGAACCACGCGTTCTGTTTCGTGTCCAGTTCTCTCTCTGTGTTACTGTGAACCACGCGTTCTGTTTCCTGTCCAGTACTCTCTCTGTGTTACTAACTGTGAACCACGCGTTCTGTTTCCTGTCCAGTTTCTCTCTGTGTTACTAACTGTGAACCACGCGTTCTGTTTCCTGTCCAGTTCTCTCTGTGTTACTAACTGTGAACCTCGCGTTCTGTTTCCTGTCCAGTTCTCTCTCTGTGTTACTAACTGTGAACCACGCGTTCTGTTTCCTGTCCAGTTTCTCTCTGTGTTACTAACTGTGAACCACGCGTTGTTTCCTGTCCAGTTCTCTCTGTGTTACTGTGAACCACGCATTCTGTTTCCTGTCCAGCTCTCCTTGTGTTACTAACTGTGAACCACGCGTTCTGTTTCCTGTCCAGTTCTCTCTCTGTGTTACTGTGAACCACGCGTTCTGTTTCCTGTCCAGTTCTCTCTCTGTGTTACTGTGAACCACGCGTTCTGTTTCCTGTCCAGTTCTCTCTCTGTGTTACTAACTGTGAACCTCGTGTTCTGTTTCCTGTCCAGTTCTCTCTCTGTGTTACTAACTGTGAACCACGCGTTCTGTTTCCTGTCCAGTTCTCTCTCTGTGTTACTGTGAACCACGCGTTCTGTTTCCTGTCCAGTTCTCTCTGTGTTACTAACTGTGAACCACGCGTTCTGTTTCCTGTCCAGTTCTCTCTCTGTGTTACTGTGAACCTCGCGTTCTGTTTCCTATCCAGTTCTCTCTCTGTGTTACTGTGAACCTCACGTTCTGTTTCCTGTCCAGTTCTCTCTCTGTGTTACTGTGAACCACGCGTTCTGTTTCCTGTCCAGTTCTCTCTCTCTGTGTTACTGTGAACCACGCGTTCTGTTTCCTGTCCAGTTCTCTCTCTGTGTTACTAACTGTGAACCACGTGTTCTGTTTCCTGTCCAGTTCTCTCTGTGTTACTGTGAACCTCGCGTTCTGTTTCCTGTCTAGTTCTCTCTCTGTGTTACTAACTGTGAACCTCGCGTTCTGTTTCCTGTCCAGTTCTCTCTCTGTGTTCCGGTGAACCACGCATTCTGTTTCCTGTCCAGTTCTCTCTCTGTGTTACAAACTGTGAACCTCGCGTTCTGTTTCCTGTCCAGTTCTCTCTCTGTGTTACTAACTGTGAACCACGCGTTCTGTTTCCTGTCCAGTTCTCTCTCTGTGTTACTGTGAACCAAGCGTTCTGTTTCCTGTCCAGTTCTCTCTGTGTTACTAACTGTGAACCACGCGTTCTGTTTCCTGTCCAGTTCTCTCTCTGTGTTACTGTGAACCTCGCGTTCTGTTTCCTATCCAGTTCTCTCTCTGTGTTACTGTGAACCTCGCGTTCTGTTTCCTGTCCAGTTCTCTCTCTGTGTTACTGTGAACCACGCGTTCTGTTTCCTGTCCAGTTCTCTCTCTCTGTGTTACTGTGAACCACGCGTTCTGTTTCCTGTCCAGTACTCTCTCTGTGTTACTAACTGTGAACCACGCGTTCTGTTTCCTGTCCAGTTTCTCTCTGTGTTACTAACTGTGAACCACGCGTTCTGTTTCCTGTCCAGTTCTCTCTGTGTTACTAACTGTGAACCTCGCGTTCTGTTTCCTGTCCAGTTCTCTCTCTGTGTTACTAACTGTGAACCACGCGTTCTGTTTCCTGTCCAGTTTCTCTCTGTGTTACTAACTGTGAACCACGCGTTGTTTCCTGTCCAGTTCTCTCTGTGTTACTGTGAACCACGCATTCTGTTTCCTGTCCAGCTCTCCTTGTGTTACTAACTGTGAACCACGCGTTCTGTTTCCTGTCCAGTTCTCTCTCTGTGTTACTGTGAACCACGCGTTCTGTTTCCTGTCCAGTTCTCTCTCTGTGTTACTGTGAACCTCGCGTTCTGTTTCCTATCCAGTTCTCTCTCTGTGTTACTGTGAACCTCACGTTCTGTTTCCTGTCCAGTTCTCTCTCTGTGTTACTGTGAACCACGCGTTCTGTTTCCTGTCCAGTTCTCTCTCTCTGTGTTACTGTGAACCACGCGTTCTGTTTCCTGTCCAGTTCTCTCTCTGTGTTACTAACTGTGAACCACGTGTTCTGTTTCCTGTCCAGTTCTCTCTGTGTTACAGTGAACCTCGCGTTCTGTTTCCTGTCTAGTTCTCTCTCTGTGTTACTAACTGTGAACCTCGCGTTCTGTTTCCTGTCCAGTTCTCTCTCTGTGTTCCGGTGAACCACGCATTCTGTTTCCTGTCCAGTTCTCTCTCTGTGTTACAAACTGTGAACCTCGCGTTCTGTTTCCTGTCCAGTTCTCTCTCTGTGTTACTAACTGTGAACCACGCGTTCTGTTTCCTGTCCAGTTCTCTCTCTGTGTTACTGTGAACCAAGCGTTCTGTTTCCTGTCCAGTTCTCTCTGTGTTACTAACTGTGAACCACGCGTTCTGTTTCCTGTCCAGTTCTCTCTCTGTGTTACTGTGAACCTCGCGTTCTGTTTCCTATCCAGTTCTCTCTCTGTGTTACTGTGAACCTCGCGTTCTGTTTCCTGTCCAGTTCTCTCTCTGTGTTACTGTGAACCACGCGTTCTGTTTCCTGTCCAGTTCTCTCTCTCTGTGTTACTGTGAACCACGCGTTCTGTTTCCTGTCCAGTTCTCTCTCTGTGTTACTAACTGTGAACCACGTGTTCTGTTTCCTGTCCAGTTCTCTCTGTGTTACTGTGAACCTCGCGTTCTGTTTCCTGTCTAGTTCTCTCTCTGTGTTACTAACTGTGAACCTCGCGTTCTGTTTCCTGTCCAGTTCTCTCTCTGTGTTCCGGTGAACCGCGCATTCTGTTTCCTGTCCAGTTCTCTCTCTGTGTTACAAACTGTGAACCTCGCGTTCTGTTTCCTGTCCAGTTCTCTCTCTGTGTTACTAACTGTGAACCTCGCGTTCTGTTTCCTGTCCAGTTCTCTCTCTGTGTTACAAACTGTGAACCTCCCGTTCTGTTTCCTGTCCAGTTCTCTCTCTGTGTTACTAACTGTGAACCACGCGTTCTGTTTCCTGTCCAGTTTCTCTCTGTGTTACTAACTGTGAACCACGCGTTGTTTCCTGTCCAGTTCTCTCTGTGTTACTGTGAACCACGCATTCTGTTTCCTGTCCAGCTCTCCTTGTGTTACTAACTGTGAACCACGCGTTCTGTTTCCTGTCCAGTTCTCTCTCTGTGTTACTGTGAACCACGCGTTCTGTTTCCTGTCCAGTTCTCTCTCTGTGTTACTGTGAACCACGCGTTCTGTTTCCTGTCCAGTTCTCTCTCTGTGTTACTAACTGTGAACCTCGTGTTCTGTTTCCTGTCCAGTTCTCTCTCTGTGTTACTAACTGTGAACCACGCGTTCTGTTTCCTGTCCAGTTCTCTCTCTGTGTTACTGTGAACCTCGCGTTCTGTTTCCTGTCCAGTTCTCTCTCTGTGTTACTAACTGTGAACCTCGCGTTCTGTTTCCTGTCCAGTTCTCTCTCTGTGTTACTAACTGTGAACCACGCGTTCTGTTTCCTGTCCAGTTTCTCTCTGTGTTACTAACTGTGAACCACGCGTTCTGTTTCCTGTCCAGTTCTCTCTCTGTGTTACTGTGAACCTCGCGTTCTGTTTCCTGTCCAGTTCTCTCTCTGTGTTACTGTGAACCTCGCGTTCTGTTTCCTGTCCAGTTCTCTCTCTGTGTTACTGTGAACCACGCGTTCTGTTTCCTGTCCAGTTCTCTCTCTCTGTGTTACTGTGAACCACGCGTTCTGTTTCCTGTCCAGTTCTCTCTCTGTGTTACTAACTGTGAACCACGTGTTCTGTTTCCTGTCCAGTTCTCTCTCTGTGTTACTGTGAACCACGCGTTCTGTTTCCTGTCCAGTTCTCTCTCTGTGTTACTGTGAACCTCGCGTTCTGTTTCCTGTCCAGTTCTCTCTCTGTGTTACTAACTGTGAACCACGCGTTCTGTTTCCTGTCCAGTTCACTCTCTGTGTTACTGTGAACCTCGCGTTCTGTTTCCTGTCTAGTTCTCTCTCTGTGTTCCGGTGAAGCACGCATTCTGTTTCCTGTCCAGTTCTCTCTCTGTGTTACTGTGAACCTCGCGTTCTGTTTCCTGTCCAGTTCTCTCTCTGTGTTACTAACTGTGAACCACGCGTTCTGTTTCCTGTCCAGTTTCTCTCTGTGTTACTAACTGTGAACCACGCGTTCTGTTTCCTGTCCAGTTCTCTCTGTGTTACTAACTGTGAACCTCGCGTTCTGTTTCCTGTCCAGTTCTCTCTCTGTGTTACTAACTGTGAACCACGCGTTCTGTTTCCTGTCCAGTTTCTCTCTGTGTTACTAACTGTGAACCACGCGTTGTTTCCTGTCCAGTTCTCTCTGTGTTACTGTGAACCACGCATTCTGTTTCCTGTCCAGCTCTCCTTGTGTTACTAACTGTGAACCACGCGTTCTGTTTCCTGTCCAGTTCTCTCTCTGTGTTACTGTGAACCACGCGTTCTGTTTCCTGTCCAGTTCTCTCTCTGTGTTACTAACTGTGAACCTCGTGTTCTGTTTCCTGTCCAGTTCTCTCTCTGTGTTACTAACTGTGAACCACGCGTTCTGTTTCCTGTCCAGTTCTCTCTCTGTGTTACTAACTGTGAACCACACGTTCTGTTTCCTGTCCAGTTCTCTCTGTGTTACTAACTGTGAACCACGCGTTCTGTTTCCTGTCCAGTTCTCTCTCTGTGTTACTGTGAACCACGCGTTCTGTTTCCTGTCCAGTTCTCTCTGTGTTACTAACTGTGAACCACGCGTTCTGTTTCCTGTCCAGTTCTCTCTCTGTGTTACTGTGAACCTCGCGTTCTGTTTCCTATCCAGTTCTCTCTCTGTGTTACTGTGAACCTCGCGTTCTGTTTCCTGTCCAGTTCTCTCTCTGTGTTACTGTGAACCACGCGTTCTGTTTCCTGTCCAGTTCTCTCTCTCTGTGTTACTGTGAACCACGCGTTCTGTTTCCTGTCCAGTTCTCTCTCTGTGTTACTAACTGTGAACCTCGCGTTCTGTTTCCTGTCCAGTTCTCTCTCTGTGTTACTAACTGTGAACCTCGCTATCTGTTTCCTGTCCAGTTCTCTCTCTGTGTTACTAACTGTGAACCACGAGTTCTGTTTCCTGTCCAGTTCTCTCTCTGTGTTACTAACTGTGAACCACGCGTTCTGTTTCCTGTCCAGTTTCTCTCTGTGTTACTAACTGTGAACCACACGTTCTGTTTCCTGTCCAGTTCTCTCTGTGTTACTGTGAACAACGCATTCTGTTTCCTGTCCAGCTCTCCTTGTGTTACTAACTGTGAACCACGCGTTCTGTTTCCTGTCCAGTTCTCTCTCTGTGTTACTGTGAACCACGTGTTCTGTTTCCTGTCCAGTTCTCTCTCTGTGTTACTGTGAACCTCGCGTTCTGTTTCCTGTCCAGTTCTCTCTCTGTGTTACTAACTGTGAACCTCGCGTTCTGTTTCCTGTCCAGTTCTCTCTCTGTGTTACTAACTGTGAACCACGCGTTCTGTTTCCTGTCCAGTTTCTCTCTGTGTTACTAACTGTGAACCACGCGTTCTGTTTCCTGTCCAGTTCACTCTCTGTGTTACTGTGAACCTCGCGTTCTGTTTCCTGTCTAGTTCTCTCTCTGTGTTCCGGTAAACCACGCATTCTGTTTCCTGTCCAGTTCTCTCTCTGTGTTACTGTGAACCACGCGTTCTGTTTCCTGTCCAGTTCTCTCTCTGTGTTACTGTGAACCACGCGTTCTGTTTCCTGTCCAGTTCTCTCTCTGTGTTACTAACTGTGAACCTCGTGTTCTGTTTCCTGTCCAGTTCTCTCTCTGTGTTACTAACTGTGAACCACGCGTTCTGTTTCCTGTCCAGTTCTCTCTCTGTGTTACTGTGAACCACGCGTTCTGTTTCCTGTCCAGTTCTCTCTGTGTTACTAACTGTGAACCACGCGTTCTGTTTCCTGTCCAGTTCTCTCTCTGTGTTACTGTGAACCTCGCGTTCTGTTTCCTATCCAGTTCTCTCTCTGTGTTACTGTGAACCACGCGTTCTGTTTCCTGTCCAGTTCTCTCTCTGTGTTACTAACTGTGAACCACGCGTTCTGTTTCCTGTCCAGTTCTCTCTCTGTGTTACTGTGAACCAAGCGTTCTGTTTCCTGTCCAGTTCTCTCTGTGTTACTAACTGTGAACCACGCGTTCTGTTTCCTGTCCAGTTCTCTCTCTGTGTTACTGTGAACCTCGCGTTCTGTTTCCTATCCAGTTCTCTCTCTGTGTTACTGTGAACCTCGCGTTCTGTTTCCTGTCCAGTTCTCTCTCTGTGTTACTGTGAACCACGCGTTCTGTTTCCTGTCCAGTTCTCTCTCTCTGTGTTACTGTGAACCACGCGTTCTGTGTCCTGTTCAGTTCTCTCTCTGTGTTACTAACTGTGAACCACGTGTTCTGTTTCCTGTCCAGTTCTCTCTGTGTTACTGTGAACCTCGCGTTCTGTTTCCTGTCTAGTTCTCTCTCTGTGTTACTAACTGTGAACCTCGCGTTCTGTTTCCTGTCCAGTTCTCTCTCTGTGTTCCGGTGAACCGCGCATTCTGTTTCCTGTCCAGTTCTCTCTCTGTGTTACAAACTGTGAACCTCGCGTTCTGTTTCCTGTCCAGTTCTCTCTCTGTGTTACTAACTGTGAACCTCGCGTTCTGTTTCCTGTCCAGTTCTCTCTCTGTGTTACAAACTGTGAACCTCCCGTTCTGTTTCCTGTCCAGTTCTCTCTCTGTGTTACTAACTGTGAACCACGCGTTCTGTTTCCTGTCCAGTTTCTCTCTGTGTTACTAACTGTGAACCACGCGTTGTTTCCTGTCCAGTTCTCTCTGTGTTACTGTGAACCACGCATTCTGTTTCCTGTCCAGCTCTCCTTGTGTTACTAACTGTGAACCACGCGTTCTGTTTCCTGTCCAGTTCTCTCTCTGTGTTACTGTGAACCACGCGTTCTGTTTCCTGTCCAGTTCTCTCTCTGTGTTACTGTGAACCACGCGTTCTGTTTCCTGTCCAGTTCTCTCTCTGTGTTACTAACTGTGAACCTCGTGTTCTGTTTCCTGTCCAGTTCTCTCTCTGTGTTACTAACTGTGAACCACGCGTTCTGTTTCCTGTCCAGTTCTCTCTCTGTGTTACTGTGAACCTCGCGTTCTGTTTCCTGTCCAGTTCTCTCTCTGTGTTACTAACTGTGAACCTCGCGTTCTGTTTCCTGTCCAGTTCTCTCTCTGTGTTACTAACTGTGAACCACGCGTTCTGTTTCCTGTCCAGTTTCTCTCTGTGTTACTAACTGTGAACCACGCGTTCTGTTTCCTGTCCAGTTCTCTCTCTGTGTTACTGTGAACCTCGCGTTCTGTTTCCTGTCCAGTTCTCTCTCTGTGTTACTGTGAACCTCGCGTTCTGTTTCCTGTCCAGTTCTCTCTCTGTGTTACTGTGAACCACGCGTTCTGTTTCCTGTCCAGTTCTCTCTCTCTGTGTTACTGTGAACCACGCGTTCTGTTTCCTGTCCAGTTCTCTCTCTGTGTTACTAACTGTGAACCACGTGTTCTGTTTCCTGTCCAGTTCTCTCTCTGTGTTACTGTGAACCACGCGTTCTGTTTCCTGTCCAGTTCTCTCTCTGTGTTACTGTGAACCTCGCGTTCTGTTTCCTGTCCAGTTCTCTCTCTGTGTTACTAACTGTGAACCACGCGTTCTGTTTCCTGTCCAGTTCACTCTCTGTGTTACTGTGAACCTCGCGTTCTGTTTCCTGTCTAGTTCTCTCTCTGTGTTCCGGTGAAGCACGCATTCTGTTTCCTGTCCAGTTCTCTCTCTGTGTTACTGTGAACCTCGCGTTCTGTTTCCTGTCCAGTTCTCTCTCTGTGTTACTAACTGTGAACCACGCGTTCTGTTTCCTGTCCAGTTTCTCTCTGTGTTACTAACTGTGAACCACGCGTTCTGTTTCCTGTCCAGTTCTCTCTGTGTTACTAACTGTGAACCTCGCGTTCTGTTTCCTGTCCAGTTCTCTCTCTGTGTTACTAACTGTGAACCACGCGTTCTGTTTCCTGTCCAGTTTCTCTCTGTGTTACTAACTGTGAACCACGCGTTGTTTCCTGTCCAGTTCTCTCTGTGTTACTGTGAACCACGCATTCTGTTTCCTGTCCAGCTCTCCTTGTGTTACTAACTGTGAACCACGCGTTCTGTTTCCTGTCCAGTTCTCTCTCTGTGTTACTGTGAACCACGCGTTCTGTTTCCTGTCCAGTTCTCTCTCTGTGTTACTAACTGTGAACCTCGTGTTCTGTTTCCTGTCCAGTTCTCTCTCTGTGTTACTAACTGTGAACCACGCGTTCTGTTTCCTGTCCAGTTCTCTCTCTGTGTTACTAACTGTGAACCACACGTTCTGTTTCCTGTCCAGTTCTCTCTGTGTTACTAACTGTGAACCACGCGTTCTGTTTCCTGTCCAGTTCTCTCTCTGTGTTACTGTGAACCACGCGTTCTGTTTCCTGTCCAGTTCTCTCTGTGTTACTAACTGTGAACCACGCGTTCTGTTTCCTGTCCAGTTCTCTCTCTGTGTTACTGTGAACCTCGCGTTCTGTTTCCTATCCAGTTCTCTCTCTGTGTTACTGTGAACCTCGCGTTCTGTTTCCTGTCCAGTTCTCTCTCTGTGTTACTGTGAACCACGCGTTCTGTTTCCTGTCCAGTTCTCTCTCTCTGTGTTACTGTGAACCACGCGTTCTGTTTCCTGTCCAGTTCTCTCTCTGTGTTACTAACTGTGAACCTCGCGTTCTGTTTCCTGTCCAGTTCTCTCTCTGTGTTACTAACTGTGAACCTCGCTATCTGTTTCCTGTCCAGTTCTCTCTCTGTGTTACTAACTGTGAACAACAAGTTCTGTTTCCTGTCCAGTTCTCTCTCTGTGTTACTAACTGTGAACCACGCGTTCTGTTTCCTGTCCAGTTTCTCTCTGTGTTACTAACTGTGAACCACACGTTCTGTTTCCTGTCCAGTTCTCTCTGTGTTACTGTGAACCACGCATTCTGTTTCCTGTCCAGCTCTCCTTGTGTTACTAACTGTGAACCACGCGTTCTGTTTCCTGTCCAGTTCTCTCTCTGTGTTACTGTGAACCACGTGTTCTGTTTCCTGTCCAGTTCTCTCTCTGTGTTACTGTGAACCTCGCGTTCTGTTTCCTGTCCAGTTCTCTCTCTGTGTTACTAACTGTGAACCTCGCGTTCTGTTTCCTGTCCAGTTCTCTCTCTGTGTTACTAACTGTGAACCACGCGTTCTGTTTCCTGTCCAGTTTCTCTCTGTGTTACTAACTGTGAACCACGCGTTCTGTTTCCTGTCCAGTTCACTCTCTGTGTTACTGTGAACCTCGCGTTCTGTTTCCTGTCTAGTTCTCTCTCTGTGTTCCGGTAAACCACGCATTCTGTTTCCTGTCCAGTTCTCTCTCTGTGTTACTGTGAACCACGCGTTCTGTTTCCTGTCCAGTTCTCTCTCTGTGTTACTGTGAACCACGCGTTCTGTTTCCTGTCCAGTTCTCTCTCTGTGTTACTAACTGTGAACCTCGTGTTCTGTTTCCTGTCCAGTTCTCTCTCTGTGTTACTAACTGTGAACCACGCGTTCTGTTTCCTGTCCAGTTCTCTCTCTGTGTTACTGTGAACCACGCGTTCTGTTTCCTGTCCAGTTCTCTCTGTGTTACTAACTGTGAACCACGCGTTCTGTTTCCTGTCCAGTTCTCTCTCTGTGTTACTGTGAACCTCGCGTTCTGTTTCCTATCCAGTTCTCTCTCTGTGTTACTGTGAACCTCGCGTTCTGTTTCCTGTCCAGTTCTCTCTCTGTGTTACTGTGAACCACGCGTTCTGATTCCTGTCCAGTTCTCTCTCTCTGTGTTACTGTGAACCACGCGTTCTGTTTCCTGTCCAGTTCTCTCTCTGTGTTACTAACTGTGAACCACGTGTTCTGTTTCCTGTCCAGTTCTCTCTGTGTTACTGTGAACCTCGCGTTCTGTTTCCTGTCTAGTTCTCTCTCTGTGTTACTAACTGTGAACCTCGCGTTCTGTTTCCTGTCCAGTTCTCTCTCTGTGTTCCGGTGAACCACGCATTCTGTTTCCTGTCCAGTTCTCTCTCTGTGTTACAAACTGTGAACCTCGCGTTCTGTTTCCTGTCCAAGTCTCTCTCTGTGTTACTAACTGTGAACCACGCGTTCTGTTTCCTGTCCAGTTCTCTCTCTGTGTTACTGTGAACCACGCGTTCTGTTTCCTGTCCAGTTCTCATTGTGTTACTAACTGTGAACCACGCGTTCTGTTTCCTATCCAGTTCTCTCTCTGTGTTACTGTGAACCTCGCGTTCTGTTTCCTGTCCAGTTCTCTCTCTGTGTTACTGTGAACCACGCGTTCTGTTTCCTGTCCAGTTCTCTCTCTCTGTGTTACTGTGAACCACGCGTTCTGTTTCCTGTCCAGTTCTCTCTCTGTGTTACTGTGAACCACGCGTTCTGTTTCCTGTCCAGTTCTCTCTCTCTGTGTTACTGTGAACCACGCGTTCTGTTTCCTGTCCAGTACTCTCTCTGTGTTACTAACTGTGAACCACGCGTTCTGTTTCCTGTCCAGTTTTCTCTCTGTGTTACTGTGAACCACGCGTTCTGTTTCCTGTCCAGTTCTCTCTCTGTGTTACTGTGAACCTCGCGTTCTGTTTCCTGTCCAGTTCTCTCTCTGTGTTACTAACTGTGAACCACGCGTTCTGTTTCCTGTCCAGTTCACTCTCTGTGTTACTGTGAACCTCGCGTTCTGTTTCCTGTCTAGTTCTCTCTCTGTGTTCCGGTGAAGCACGCATTCTGTTTCCTGTCCAGTTCTCTCTCTGTGTTACTGTGAACCTCGCGTTCTGTTTCCTGTCCAGTTCTCTCTCTGTGTTACTAACTGTGAACCACGCGTTCTGTTTCCTGTCCAGTTTCTCTCTGTGTTACTAACTGTGAACCACGCGTTCTGTTTCCTGTCCAGTTCTCTCTGTGTTACTAACTGTGAACCTCGCGTTCTGTTTCCTGTCCAGTTCTCTCTCTCTGTGTTACTAACTGTGAACCACGCGTTCTGTTTCCTGTCCAGTTTCTCTCTGTGTTACTAACTGTGAACCACGCGTTGTTTCCTGTCCAGTTCTCTCTGTGTTACTGTGAACCACGCATTCTGTTTCCTGTCCAGCTCTCCTTGTGTTACTAACTGTGAACCACGCGTTCTGTTTCCTGTCCAGTTCTCTCTCTGTGTTACTGTGAACCACGCGTTCTGTTTCCTGTCCAGTTCTCTCTCTGTGTTACTAACTATGAACCTCGTGTTCTGTTTCCTGTCCAGTTCTCTCTCTGTGTTACTAACTGTGAACCACGCGTTCTGTTTCCTGTCCAGTTCTCTCTCTGTGTTACTAACTGTGAACCACACGTTCTGTTTCCTGTCCAGTTCTCTCTGTGTTACTAACTGTGAACCACGCGTTCTGTTTCCTGTCCAGTTCTCTCTCTGTGTTACTGTGAACCACGCGTTCTGTTTCCTGTCCAGTTCTCTCTGTGTTACTAACTGTGAACCACGCGTTCTGTTTCCTGTCCAGTTCTCTCTCTGTGTTACTGTGAACCTCGCGTTCTGTTTCCTATCCAGTTCTCTCTCTGTGTTACTGTGAACCTCGCGTTCTGTTTCCTGTCCAGTTCTCTCTCTGTGTTACTGTGAACCACGCGTTCTGTTTCCTGTCCAGTTCTCTCTCTCTGTGTTACTGTGAACCACGCGATCTGTTTCCTGTCCAGTTCTCTCTCTGTGTTACTAACTGTGAACCTCGCGTTCTGTTTCCTGTCCAGTTCTCTCTCTGTGTTACTAACTGTGAACCTCGCTATCTGTTTCCTGTCCAGTTCTCTCTCTGTGTTACTAACTGTGAACCACGAGTTCTGTTTCCTGTCCAGTTCTCTCTCTGTGTTACTAACTGTGAACCACGCGTTCTGTTTCCTGTCCAGTTTCTCTCTGTGTTACTAACTGTGAACCACACGTTCTGTTTCCTGTCCAGTTCTCTCTGTGTTACTGTGAACCACGCATTCTGTTTCCTGTCCAGCTCTCCTTGTGTTACTAACTGTGAACCACGCGTTCTGTTTCCTGTCCAGTTCTCTCTCTGTGTTACTGTGAACCACGTGTTCTGTTTCCTGTCCAGTTCTCTCTCTGTGTTACTGTGAACCTCGCGTTCTGTTTCCTGTCCAGTTCTCTCTCTGTGTTACTAACTGTGAACCTCGCGTTCTGTTTCCTGTCCAGTTCTCTCTCTGTGTTACTAACTGTGAACCACGCGTTCTGTTTCCTGTCCAGTTTCTCTCTGTGTTACTAACTGTGAACCACGCGTTCTGTTTCCTGTCCAGTTCACTCTCTGTGTTACTGTGAACCTCGCGTTCTGTTTCCTGTCTAGTTCTCTCTCTGTGTTCCGGTAAACCACGCATTCTGTTTCCTGTCCAGTTCTCTCTCTGTGTTACTGTGAACCACGCGTTCTGTTTCCTGTCCAGTTCTCTCTCTGTGTTACTGTGAACCACGCGTTCTGTTTCCTGTCCAGTTCTCTCTCTGTGTTACTAACTGTGAACCTCGTGTTCTGTTTCCTGTCCAGTTCTCTCTCTGTGTTACTAACTGTGAACCACGCGTTCTGTTTCCTGTCCAGTTCTCTCTCTGTGTTACTGTGAACCACGCGTTCTGTTTCCTGTCCAGTTCTCTCTGTGTTACTAACTGTGAACCACGCGTTCTGTTTCCTGTCCAGTTCTCTCTCTGTGTTACTGTGAACCTCGCGTTCTGTTTCCTATCCAGTTCTCTCTCTGTGTTACTGTGAACCTCGCGTTCTGTTTCCTGTCCAGTTCTCTCTCTGTGTTACTGTGAACCACGCGTTCTGATTCCTGTCCAGTTCTCTCTCTCTGTGTTACTGTGAACCACGCGTTCTGTTTCCTGTCCAGTTCTCTCTCTGTGTTACTAACTGTGAACCACGTGTTCTGTTTCCTGTCCAGTTCTCTCTGTGTTACTGTGAACCTCGCGTTCTGTTTCCTGTCTAGTTCTCTCTCTGTGTTACTAACTGTGAACCTCGCGTTCTGTTTCCTGTCCAGTTCTCTCTCTGTGTTCCGGTGAACCACGCATTCTGTTTCCTGTCCAGTTCTCTCTCTGTGTTACAAACTGTGAACCTCGCGTTCTGTTTCCTGTCCAAGTCTCTCTCTGTGTTACTAACTGTGAACCACGCGTTCTGTTTCCTGTCCAGTTCTCTCTCTGTGTTACTGTGATACACGCGTTCTGTTTCCTGTCCAGTTCTCATTGTGTTACTAACTGTGAACCACGCGTTCTGTTTCCTATCCAGTTCTCTCTCTGTGTTACTGTGAACCTCGCGTTCTGTTTCCTGTCCAGTTCTCTCTCTGTGTTACTGTGAACCACGCGTTCTGTTTCCTGTCCAGTTCTCTCTCTCTGTGTTACTGTGAACCACGCGTTCTGTTTCCTGTCCAGTTCTCTCTCTGTGTTACTAACTGTGAACCTCGCGTTCTGTTTCCTATCCAGTTCTCTCTCTGTGTTACTGTGAACCTCGCCTTCTGTTTCCTGTCCAGTTCTCTCTCTGTGTTACTGTGAACCACGTGTTCTGTTTCCTGTCCAGTTCTCTCTCTCTGTGTTACTGTGAACATCGCGTTCTGTTTCCTGTCCAGTTCTCTCTCTGTGTTACTAACTGTGAACCACGCGTTCTGTTTCCTGTCCAGTTCTCTCTCTGTGTTACTGTGAACCTCGCGTTCTGTTTCCTGTCCAGTTCTCTCTCTGTGTTACTAACTGTGAACCACACGTTCTGTTTCCTGTCCAGTTCACTCTCTGTGTTACTGTGAACCTCGCGTTCTGTTTCCTGTCTAGTTCTCTCTCTGTGTTCCGGTGAAACACGCATTCTGTTTCCTGTCCAGTTCTCTCTCTGTGTTACTGTGAACCTCGCGTTCTGTTTCCTGTCCAGTTCTCTCTCTGTGTTACTAACTGTGAACCTCGCGTTCTGTTTCCTGTCCAGTACTCTCTCTGTGTTACTAACTGTGAACCACGCGTTCTGTTTCCTGTCCAGTTTCTCTCTGTGTTACTAACTGTGAACCACGCGTTCTGTTTCCTGTCCAGTTCTCTCTGTGTTACTAACTGTGAACCTCGCGTTCTGTTTCCTGTCCAGTTCTCTCTCTGTGTTACTAACTGTGAACCACGCGTTCTGTTTCCTGTCCAGTTTCTCTCTGTGTTACTAACTGTGAACCACGCGTTGTTTCCTGTCCAGTTCTCTCTGTGTTACTGTGAACCACGCATTCTGTTTCCTGTCCAGCTCTCCTTGTGTTACTAACTGTGAACCACGCGTTCTGTTTCCTGTCCAGTTCTCTCTCTGTGTTACTGTGAACCACGCGTTCTGTTTCCTGTCCAGTTCTCTCTCTGTGTTACTGTGAACCACGCGTTCTGTTTCCTGTCCAGTTCTCTCTCTGTGTTACTAACTGTGAACCTCGTGTTCTGTTTCCTGTCCAGTTCTCTCTCTGTGTTACTAACTGTGAACCACGCGTTCTGTTTCCTGTCCAGTTCTCTCTCTGTGTTACTGTGAACCACGCGTTCTGTTTCCTGTCCAGTTCTCTCTGTGTTACTAATTTTGAACCACGCGTTCTGTTTCCTGTCCAGTTCTCTCTCTGTGTTACTGTGAACCTCGCGTTCTGTTTCCTATCCAGTTCTCTCTCTGTGTTACTGTGAACCTCACGTTCTGTTTCCTGTCCAGTTCTCTCTCTGTGTTACTGTGAACCACGCGTTCTGTTTCCTGTCCAGTTCTTTCTCTCTGTGTTACTGTGAACCACGCGTTCTGTTTCCTGTCCAGTTCTCTCTCTGTGTTACTAACTGTGAACCACGTGTTCTGTTTCCTGTCCAGTTCTCTCTGTGTTACTGTGAACCTCGCGTTCTGTTTCCTGTCTAGTTCTCTCTCTGTGTTACTAACTGTGAACCTCGCGTTCTGTTTCCTGTCCAGTTCTCTCTCTGTGTTCCGGTGAACCACGCATTCTGTTTCCTGTCCAGTTCTCTCTCTCTGTGTTACTGTGAACCACGCGTTCTGTTTCCTGTCCAGTTCTCTCTCTGTGTTACTAACTGTGAACCACGCGTTCTGTTTCCTGTCCAGTTCTCTCTCTGTGTTACTGTGAACCACGCGTTCTGTTTCCTGTCCAGTTCTCTCTGTGTTACTAACTGTGAACCACGCGTTCTGTTTCCTGTCCAGTTCTCTCTCTGTGTTACTGTGAACCTCGCGTTCTGTTTCCTATCCAGTTCTCTCTCTGTGTTACTGTGAACCTCGCCTTCTGTTTCCTGTCCAGTTCTCTCTCTGTGTTACTGTGAAACACGTGTTCTGTTTCCTGTCCAGTTCTCTCTCTCTGTGTTACTGTGAACATCGCGTTCTGTTTCCTGTCCAGTTCTCTCTCTGTGTTACTAACTGTGAACCACGCGTTCTGTTTCCTGTCCAGTTCTCTCTCTGTGTTACTAACTGTGAACCACGCGTTCTGTTTCCTGTCCAGTTCTCTCTCTGTGTTACTGTGAACCTCGCGTTCTGTTTCCTGTCCAGTTCTCTCTCTGTGTTACTAACTGTGAACCACACGTTCTGTTTCCTGTCCAGTTCACTCTCTGTGTTACTGTGAACCTCGCGTTCTGTTTCCTGTCTAGTTCTCTCTCTGTGTTACTGTGAACCTCGCGTTCTGTTTCCTGTCCAGTTCTCTCTCTGTGTTACTAACTGTGAACCACGCGTTCTGTTTCCTGTCCAGTTTCTCTCTGTGTTACTAACTGTGAACCACGCGTTGTTTCCTGTCCAGTTCTCTCTGTGTTACTGTGAACCACGCATTCTGTTTCCTGTCCAGCTCTCCTTGTGTTACTAACTGTGAACCACGCGTTCTGTTTCCTGTCCAGTTCTCTCTCTGTGTTACTGTGAACCACGCGTTCTGTTTCCTGTCCAGTTCTCTCTCTGTGTTACTGTGAACCACGCGTTCTGTTTCCTGTCCAGTTCTCTCTCTGTGTTACTAACTGTGAACCTCGTGTTCTGTTTCCTGTCCAGTTCTCTCTCTGTGTTACTAACTGTGAACCACGCGTTCTGTTTCCTGTCCAGTTCTCTCTCTGTGTTACTGTGAACCACGCGTTCTGTTTCCTGTCCAGTTCTCTCTGTGTTACTAATTTTGAACCACGCGTTCTGTTTCCTGTCCAGTTCTCTCTCTGTGTTACTGTGAACCTCGCGTTCTGTTTCCTATCCAGTTCTCTCTCTGTGTTACTGTGAACCTCACGTTCTGTTTCCTGTCCAGTTCTCTCTCTGTGTTACTGTGAACCACGCGTTCTGTTTCCTGTCCAGTTCTTTCTCTCTGTGTTACTGTGAACCACGCGTTCTGTTTCCTGTCCAGTTCTCTCTCTGTGTTACTAACTGTGAACCACGTGTTCTGTTTCCTGTCCAGTTCTCTCTGTGTTACTGTGAACCTCGCGTTCTGTTTCCTGTCTAGTTCTCTCTCTGTGTTACTAACTGTGAACCTCGCGTTCTGTTTCCTGTCCAGTTCTCTCTCTGTGTTCCGGTGAACCACGCATTCTGTTTCCTGTCCAGTTCTCTCTCTCTGTGTTACTGTGAACCACGCGTTCTGTTTCCTGTCCAGTTCTCTCTCTGTGTTACTAACTGTGAACCACGCGTTCTGTTTCCTGTCCAGTTCTCTCTCTGTGTTACTGTGAACCACGCGTTCTGTTTCCTGTCCAGTTCTCTCTGTGTTACTAACTGTGAACCACGCGTTCTGTTTCCTGTCCAGTTCTCTCTCTGTGTTACTGTGAACCTCGCGTTCTGTTTCCTATCCAGTTCTCTCTCTGTGTTACTGTGAACCTCGCCTTCTGTTTCCTGTCCAGTTCTCTCTCTGTGTTACTGTGAAACACGTGTTCTGTTTCCTGTCCAGTTCTCTCTCTCTGTGTTACTGTGAACATCGCGTTCTGTTTCCTGTCCAGTTCTCTCTCTGTGTTACTAACTGTGAACCACGCGTTCTGTTTCCTGTCCAGTTCTCTCTCTGTGTTACTGTGAACCTCGCGTTCTGTTTCCTGTCCAGTTCTCTCTCTGTGTTACTAACTGTGAACCACACGTTCTGTTTCCTGTCCAGTTCACTCTCTGTGTTACTGTGAACCTCGCGTTCTGTTTCCTGTCTAGTTCTCTCTCTGTGTTCCGGTGAACCACGCATTCTGTTTCCTGTCCAGTTCTCTCTCTGTGTTACTGTGAACCTCGCGTTCTGTTTCCTGTCCAGTTCTCTCTCTGTGTTACTAACTGTGAACCTCGCGTTCTGTTTCCTGTCCAGTACTCTCTCTGTGTTACTAACTGTGAACCACGCGTTCTGTTTCCTGTCCAGTTTCTCTCTGTGTTACTAACTGTGAACCACGCGTTCTGTTTCCTGTCAAGTTCTCTCTGTGTTACTAACTGTGAACCTCGCGTTCTGTTTCCTGTCCAGTTCTCTCTCTGTGTTACTAACTGTGAACCACGCGTTCTGTTTCCTGTCCAGTTTCTCTCTGTGTTACTAACTGTGAACCACGCGTTGTTTCCTGTCCAGTTCTCTCTGTGTTACTGTGAACCACGCATTCTGTTTCCTGTCCAGCTCTCCTTGTGTTACTAACTGTGAACCACGCGTTCTGTTTCCTGTCCAGTTCTCTCTCTGTGTTACTGTGAACCACGCGTTCTGTTTCCTGTCCAGTTCTCTCTCTGTGTTACTGTGAACCACGCGTTCTGTTTCCTGTCCAGTTCTCTCTCTGTGTTACTAACTGTGAACCTCGTGTTCTGTTTCCTGTCCAGTTCTCTCTCTGTGTTACTAACTGTGAACCACGCGTTCTGTTTCCTGTCCAGTTCTCTCTCTGTGTTACTGTGAACCACGCGTTCTGTTTCCTGTCCAGTTCTCTCTGTGTTACTAACTGTGAACCACGCGTTCTGTTTCCTGTCCAGTTCTCTCTCTGTGTTACTGTGAACCTCGTGTTCTGTTTCCTATCCAGTTCTCTCTCTGTGTTACTGTGAACCTCACGTTCTGTTTCCTGTCCAGTTCTCTCTCTGTGTTACTGTGAACCACGCGTTCTGTTTCCTGTCCAGTTCTCTCTCTCTGTGTTACTGTGAACCACGCGTTCTGTTTCCTGTCCAGTTCTCTCTCTGTGTTACTAACTGTGAACCACGTGTTCTGTTTCCTGTCCAGTTCTCTCTGTGTTACTGTGAACCTCGTGTTCTGTTTCCTGTCTAGTTCTCTCTCTGTGTTACTAACTGTGAACCTCGCGTTCTGTTTCCTGTCCAGTTCTCTCTCTGTGTTCCGGTGAACCACGCATTCTGTTTCCTGTCCAGTTGTCTCTCTGTGTTACTAACTGTGAACCACGCGTTCTGTTTCCTGTCCAGTTCTCTCTCTGTGTTACTGTGAACCACGCGTTCTGTTTCCTGTCCAGTTCTCTCTGTGTTACTAACTGTGAACCACGCGTTCTGTTTCCTGTCCAGTTCTCTCTCTGTGTTACTGTGAACCTCGCGTTCTGTTTCCTATCCAGTTCTCTCTCTGTGTTACTGTGAACCTCACGTTCTGTTTCCTGTCCAGTTCTCTCTCTGTGTTACTGTGAACCACGCGTTCTGTTTCCTGTCCAGTTCTCTCTCTCTGTGTTACTGTGAACCACGCGTTCTGTTTCCTGTCCAGTTCTCTCTCTGTGTTACTAACTGTGAACCACGTGTTCTGTTTCCTGTCCAGTTCTCTCTGTGTTACTGTGAACCTCGCGTTCTGTTTCCTGTCTAGTTCTCTCTCTGTGTTACTAACTGTGAACCTCGCGTTCTGTTTCCTGTCCAGTTCTCTCTCTGTGTTCCGGTGAACCACGCATTCTGTTTCCTGTCCAGTTCTCTCTCTCTGTGTTACTGTGAACCACGCATTCTGTTTCCTGTCCAGTTCTCTCTCTGTGTTACTGTGAACCACGCGTTCTGTTTCCTGTCCAGTTCTCTCTCTGTGTTACTAACTGTGAACCTCGTGTTCTGTTTCCTGTCCAGTTCTCTCTCTGTGTTACTAACTGTGAACCACGCGTTCTGTTTCCTGTCCAGTTCTCTCTCTGTGTTACTGTGAACCACGCGTTCTGTTTCCTGTCCAGTTCTCTCTGTGTTACTAATTTTGAACCACGCGTTCTGTTTCCTGTCCAGTTCTCTCTCTGTGTTACTGTGAACCTCGCGTTCTGTTTCCTATCCAGTTCTCTCTCTGTGTTACTGTGAACCTCACGTTCTGTTTCCTGTCCAGTTCTCTCTCTGTGTTACTGTGAACCACGCGTTCTGTTTCCTGTCCAGTTCTTTCTCTCTGTGTTACTGTGAACCACGCGTTCTGTTTCCTGTCCAGTTCTCTCTCTGTGTTACTAACTGTGAACCACGTGTTCTGTTTCCTGTCCAGTTCTCTCTGTGTTACTGTGAACCTCGCGTTCTGTTTCCTGTCTAGTTCTCTCTCTGTGTTACTAACTGTGAACCTCGCGTTCTGTTTCCTGTCCAGTTCTCTCTCTGTGTTCCGGTGAACCACGCATTCTGTTTCCTGTCCAGTTCTCTCTCTCTGTGTTACTGTGAACCACGCGTTCTGTTTCCTGTCCAGTTCTCTCTCTGTGTTACTAACTGTGAACCACGCGTTCTGTTTCCTGTCCAGTTCTCTCTCTGTGTTACTGTGAACCACGCGTTCTGTTTCCTGTCCAGTTCTCTCTGTGTTACTAACTGTGAACCACGCGTTCTGTTTCCTGTCCAGTTCTCTCTCTGTGTTACTGTGAACCTCGCGTTCTGTTTCCTATCCAGTTCTCTCTCTGTGTTACTGTGAACCTCGCCTTCTGTTTCCTGTCCAGTTCTCTCTCTGTGTTACTGTGAAACACGTGTTCTGTTTCCTGTCCAGTTCTCTCTCTCTGTGTTACTGTGAACATCGCGTTCTGTTTCCTGTCCAGTTCTCTCTCTGTGTTACTAACTGTGAACCACGCGTTCTGTTTCCTGTCCAGTTCTCTCTCTGTGTTACTGTGAACCTCGCGTTCTGTTTCCTGTCCAGTTCTCTCTCTGTGTTACTAACTGTGAACCACACGTTCTGTTTCCTGTCCAGTTCACTCTCTGTGTTACTGTGAACCTCGCGTTCTGTTTCCTGTCTAGTTCTCTCTCTGTGTTCCGGTGAACCACGCATTCTGTTTCCTGTCCAGTTCTCTCTCTGTGTTACTGTGAACCTCGCGTTCTGTTTCCTGTCCAGTTCTCTCTCTGTGTTACTAACTGTGAACCTCGCGTTCTGTTTCCTGTCCAGTACTCTCTCTGTGTTACTAACTGTGAACCACGCGTTCTGTTTCCTGTCCAGTTTCTCTCTGTGTTACTAACTGTGAACCACGCGTTCTGTTTCCTGTCAAGTTCTCTCTGTGTTACTAACTGTGAACCTCGCGTTCTGTTTCCTGTCCAGTTCTCTCTCTGTGTTACTAACTGTGAACCACGCGTTCTGTTTCCTGTCCAGTTTCTCTCTGTGTTACTAACTGTGAACCACGCGTTGTTTCCTGTCCAGTTCTCTCTGTGTTACTGTGAACCACGCATTCTGTTTCCTGTCCAGCTCTCCTTGTGTTACTAACTGTGAACCACGCGTTCTGTTTCCTGTCCAGTTCTCTCTCTGTGTTACTGTGAACCACGCGTTCTGTTTCCTGTCCAGTTCTCTCTCTGTGTTACTGTGAACCACGCGTTCTGTTTCCTGTCCAGTTCTCTCTCTGTGTTACTAACTGTGAACCTCGTGTTCTGTTTCCTGTCCAGTTCTCTCTCTGTGTTACTAACTGTGAACCACGCGTTCTGTTTCCTGTCCAGTTCTCTCTCTGTGTTACTGTGAACCACGCGTTCTGTTTCCTGTCCAGTTCTCTCTGTGTTACTAACTGTGAACCACGCGTTCTGTTTCCTGTCCAGTTCTCTCTCTGTGTTACTGTGAACCTCGTGTTCTGTTTCCTATCCAGTTCTCTCTCTGTGTTACTGTGAACCTCACGTTCTGTTTCCTGTCCAGTTCTCTCTCTGTGTTACTGTGAACCACGCGTTCTGTTTCCTGTCCAGTTCTCTCTCTCTGTGTTACTGTGAACCACGCGTTCTGTTTCCTGTCCAGTTCTCTCTCTGTGTTACTAACTGTGAACCACGTGTTCTGTTTCCTGTCCAGTTCTCTCTGTGTTACTGTGAACCTCGTGTTCTGTTTCCTGTCTAGTTCTCTCTCTGTGTTACTAACTGTGAACCTCGCGTTCTGTTTCCTGTCCAGTTCTCTCTCTGTGTTCCGGTGAACCACGCATTCTGTTTCCTGTCCAGTTGTCTCTCTGTGTTACTAACTGTGAACCACGCGTTCTGTTTCCTGTCCAGTTCTCTCTCTGTGTTACTGTGAACCACGCGTTCTGTTTCCTGTCCAGTTCTCTCTGTGTTACTAACTGTGAACCACGCGTTCTGTTTCCTGTCCAGTTCTCTCTCTGTGTTACTGTGAACCTCGCGTTCTGTTTCCTATCCAGTTCTCTCTCTGTGTTACTGTGAACCTCACGTTCTGTTTCCTGTCCAGTTCTCTCTCTGTGTTACTGTGAACCACGCGTTCTGTTTCCTGTCCAGTTCTCTCTCTCTGTGTTACTGTGAACCACGCGTTCTGTTTCCTGTCCAGTTCTCTCTCTGTGTTACTAACTGTGAACCACGTGTTCTGTTTCCTGTCCAGTTCTCTCTGTGTTACTGTGAACCTCGCGTTCTGTTTCCTGTCTAGTTCTCTCTCTGTGTTACTAACTGTGAACCTCGCGTTCTGTTTCCTGTCCAGTTCTCTCTCTGTGTTCCGGTGAACCACGCATTCTGTTTCCTGTCCAGTTCTCTCTCTCTGTGTTACTGTGAACCACGCGTTCTGTTTCCTGTCCAGTTCTCTCTCTGTGTTACTAACTGTGAACCACGCGTTCTGTTTCCTGTCCAGTTCTCTCTCTGTGTTACTGTGAACCACGCGTTCTGTTTCCTGTCCAGTTCTCTCTGTGTTACTAACTGTGAACCACGCGTTCTGTTTCCTGTCCAGTTCTCTCTCTGTGTTACTGTGAACCTCGCGTTCTGTTTCCTATCCAGTTCTCTCTCTGTGTTACTGTGAACCTCGCCTTCTGTTTCCTGTCCAGTTCTCTCTCTGTGTTACTGTGAACCACGTGTTCTGTTTCCTGTCCAGTTCTCTCTCTCTGTGTTACTGTGAACATCGCGTTCTGTTTCCTGTCCAGTTCTCTCTCTGTGTTACTAACTGTGAACCACGCGTTCTGTTTCCTGTCCAGTTCTCTCTCTGTGTTACTGTGAACCTCGCGTTCTGTTTCCTGTCCAGTTCTCTCTCTGTGTTACTAACTGTGAACCACACGTTCTGTTTCCTGTCCAGTTCACTCTCTGTGTTACTGTGAACCTCGCGTTCTGTTTCCTGTCTAGTTCTCTCTCTGTGTTCCGGTGAACCACGCATTCTGTTTCCTGTCCAGTTCTCTCTCTGTGTTACTGTGAACCTCGCGTTCTGTTTCCTGTCCAGTTCTCTCTCTGTGTTACTAACTGTGAACCTCGCGTTCTGTTTCCTGTCCAGTACTCTCTCTGTGTTACTAACTGTGAACCACGCGTTCTGTTTCCTGTCCAGTTTCTCTCTGTGTTACTAACTGTGAATCACGCGTTCTGTTTCCTGTCCAGTTCTCTCTGTGTTACTAACTGTGAACCTCGCGTTCTGTTTCCTGTCCAGTTCTCTCTCTGTGTTACTAACTGTGAACCACGCGTTCTGTTTCCTGTCCAGTTTCTCTCTGTGTTACTAACTGTGAACCACGCGTTGTTTCCTGTCCAGTTCTCTCTGTGTTACTGTGAACCACGCATTCTGTTTCCTGTCCAGCTCTCCTTGTGTTACTAACTGTGAACCACGCGTTCTGTTTCCTGTCCAGTTCTCTCTCTGTGTTACTGTGAACCACGCGTTCTGTTTCCTGTCCAGTTCTCTCTCTGTGTTACTGTGAACCACGCGTTCTGTTTCCTGTCCAGTTCTCTCTCTGTGTTACTAACTGTGAACCTCGTGTTCTGTTTCCTGTCCAGTTCTCTCTCTGTGTTACTAACTGTGAACCACGCGTTCTGTTTCCTGTCCAGTTCTCTCTCTGTGTTACTGTGAACCACGCGTTCTGTTTCCTGTCCAGTTCTCTCTGTGTTACTAACTGTGAACCACGCGTTCTGTTTCCTGTCCAGTTCTCTCTCTGTGTTACTGTGAACCTCGTGTTCTGTTTCCTATCCAGTTCTCTCTCTGTGTTACTGTGAACCTCACGTTCTGTTTCCTGTCCAGTTCTCTCTCTGTGTTACTGTGAACCACGCGTTTTGTTTCCTGTCCAGTTCTCTCTCTCTGTGTTACTGTGAACCACGCGTTCTGTTTCCTGTCCAGTTCTCTCTCTGTGTTACTAACTGTGAACCACGTGTTCTGTTTCCTGTCCAGTTCTCTCTGTGTTACTGTGAACCTCGCGTTCTGTTTCCTGTCTAGTTCTCTCTCTGTGTTACTAACTGTGAACCTCGCGTTCTGTTTCCTGTCCAGTTCTCTCTCTGTGTTCCGGTGAACCACGCATTCTGTTTCCTGTCCAGTTCTCTCTCTGTGTTACAAACTGTGAACCTCGCGTTCTGTTTCCTGTCCAGTTCTCTCTCTGTGTTACTAACTGTGAACCACGCGTTCTGTTTCCTGTCCAGTTCTCTCTCTGTGTTACTGTGAACCAAGCGTTCTGTTTCCTGTCCAGTTCTCTCTGTGTTACTAACTGTGAACCACGCGTTCTGTTTCCTGTCCAGTTCTCTCTCTGTGTTACTGTGAACCTCGCATTCTGTTTCCTATCCAGTTCTCTCTCTGTGTTACTGTGAACCTCGCGTTCTGTTTCCTGTCCAGTTCTCTCTCTGTGTTACTGTGAACCACGCGTTCTGTTTCCTGTCCAGTTCTCTCTCTCTGTGTTACTGTGAACCACGCGTTCTGTTTCCTGTCCAGTTCTCTCTCTGTGTTACTAACTGTGAACCACGTGTTCTGTTTCCTGTCCAGTTCTCTCTGTGTTACTGTGAACCTCGCGTTCTGTTTCCTGTCTAGTTCTCTCTCTGTGTTACTAACTGTGAACCTCGCGTTCTGTTTCCTGTCCAGTTCTCTCTCTGTGTTCCGGTGAACCGCGCATTCTGTTTCCTGTCCAGTTCTCTCTCTGTGTTACAAACTGTGAACCTCGCGTTCTGTTTCCTGTCCAGTTCTCTCTCTGTGTTACTAACTGTGAACCTCGCGTTCTGTTTCCTGTCCAGTTCTCTCTCTGTGTTACAAACTGTGAACCTCCCGTTCTGTTTCCTGTCCAGTTCTCTCTCTGTGTTACTAACTGTGAACCACGCGTTCTGTTTCCTGTCCAGTTTCTCTCTGTGTTACTAACTGTGAACCACGCGTTGTTTCCTGTCCAGTTCTCTCTGTGTTACTGTGAACTACGCATTCTGTTTCCTGTCCAGCTCTCCTTGTGTTACTAACTGTGAACCACGCGTTCTGTTTCCTGTCCAGTTCTCTCTCTGTGTTACTGTGAACCACGCGTTCTGTTTCCTGTCCAGTTCTCTCTCTGTGTTACTGTGAACCACGCGTTCTGTTTCCTGTCCAGTTCTCTCTCTGTGTTACTAACTGTGAACCTCGTGTTCTGTTTCCTGTCCAGTTCTCTCTCTGTGTTACTAACTGTAAACCACGCGTTCTGTTTCCTGTCCAGTTCTCTCTCTGTGTTACTGTGAACCTCGCGTTCTGTTTCCTGTCCAGTTCTCTCTCTGTGTTACTAACTGTGAACCTCGCGTTCTGTTTCCTGTCCAGTTCTCTCTCTGTGTTACTAACTGTGAACCACGCGTTCTGTTTCCTGTCCAGTTTCTCTCTGTGTTACTAACTGTGAACCACGCGTTCTGTTTCCTGTCCAGTTCTCTCTCTGTGTTACTGTGTACCACGGTTCTGTTTCCTGTCCAGTTCTCTCTGTGTTACTAACTGTGAACCACGCGTTCTGTTTCCTGTCCAGTTCTCTCTCTGTGTTACTGTGAACCTCGCGTTCTGTTTCCTGTCCAGTTCTCTCTCTGTGTTACTGTGAACCTCGCGTTCTGTTTCCTGTCTAGTTCTCTCTCTGTGTTACTGTGAACCACGCGTTCTGTTTCCTGTCCAGTTCTCTCTCTCTGTGTTACTGTGAACCACGCATTCTGTTTCCTGTCCAGTTCTCTCTCTGTGTTACTAACTGTGAACCACGTGTTCTGTTTCCTGTCCAGTTCTCTCTCTGTGTTACTGTGAACCACGCGTTCTGTTTCCTGTCCAGTTCTCTCTGTGTTACTAACTGTGAACCACGCGTTCTGTTTCCTGTCCAGTTCTCTCTCTGTGTTACTGTGAACCTCGCGTTCTGTTTCCTATCCAGTTCTCTCTCTGTGTTACTGTGAACCTCACGTTCTGTTTCCTGTCCAGTTCTCTCTCTGTGTTACTGTGAACCACGCGTTCTGTTTCCTGTCCAGTTCTCTCTCTCTGTGTTACTGTGAACCACGCGTTCTGTTTCCTGTCCAGTTCTCTCTCTGTGTTACTAACTGTGAACCACGTGTTCTGTTTCCTGTCCAGTTCTCTCTGTGTTACTGTGAACCTCGCGTTCTGTTTCCTGTCTAGTTCTCTCTCTGTGTTACTAACTGTGAACCTCGCGTTCTGTTTCCTGTCCAGTTCTCTCTCTGTGTTCCGGTGAACCACGCATTCTGTTTCCTGTCCAGTTCTCTCTCTGTGTTACAAACTGTGAACCTCGCGTTCTGTTTCCTGTCCAGTTCTCTCTCTGTGTTACTGTGAACCAAGCGTTCTGTTTCCTGTCCAGTTCTCTCTGTGTTACTAACTGTGAACCACGCGTTCTGTTTCCTGTCCAGTTCTCTCTCTGTGTTACTGTGAACCTCGCGTTCTGTTTCCTATCCAGTTCTCTCTCTGTGTTACTGTGAACCTCGCGTTCTGTTTCCTGTCCAGTTCTCTCTCTGTGTTACTGTGAACCACGCGTTCTGTTTTCTTTCCAGTTCTCTCTCTGTGTTACTGTGAACCACGCGTTCTGTTTTCTTTCCAGTTCTCTCTCTCTGTGTTACTGTGAACCACGCGTTCTGTTTCCTGTCCAGTTCTCTCTCTGTGTTACTAACTGTGAACCACGTGTTCTGTTTCCTGTCCAGTTCTCTCTGTGTTACTGTGAACCTCGCGTTCTGTTTCCTGTCTAGTTCTCTCTCTGTGTTACTAACTGTGAACCTCGCGTTCTGTTTCCTGTCCAGTTCTCTCTCTGTGTTCCGGTGAACCGCGCATTCTGTTTCCTGTCCAGTTCTCTCTCTGTGTTACAAACTGTGAACCTCGCGTTCTGTTTCCTGTCCAGTTCTCTCTCTGTGTTACTAACTGTGAACCTCGCGTTCTGTTTCCTGTCCAGTTCTCTCTCTGTGTTACAAACTGTGAACCTCCCGTTCTGTTTCCTGTCCAGTTCTCTCTCTGTGTTACTAACTGTGAACCACGCGTTCTGTTTCCTGTCCAGTTTCTCTCTGTGTTACTAACTGTGAACCACGCGTTGTTTCCTGTCCAGTTCTCTCTGTGTTACTGTGAACCACGCATTCTGTTTCCTGTCCAGCTCTCCTTGTGTTACTAACTGTGAACCACGCGTTCTGTTTCCTGTCCAGTTCTCTCTCTGTGTTACTGTGAACCACGCGTTCTGTTTCCTGTCCAGTTCTCTCTCTGTGTTACTGTGAACCACGCGTTCTGTTTCCTGTCCAGTTCTCTCTCTGTGTTACTAACTGTGAACCTCGTGTTCTGTTTCCTGTCCAGTTCTCTCTCTGTGTTACTAACTGTGAACCACGCGTTCTGTTTCCTGTCCAGTTCTCTCTCTGTGTTACTGTGAACCTCGCGTTCTGTTTCCTGTCCAGTTCTCTCTCTGTGTTACTAACTGTGAACCACGCGTTCTTTTTCCTGTCCAGTTTCTCTCTGTGTTACTAACTGTGAACCACGCGTTCTGTTTCCTGTCCAGTTCTCTCTCTGTGTTACTGTGTACCACGGTTCTGTTTCCTGTCCAGTTCTCTCTGTGTTACTAACTGTGAACCACGCGTTCTGTTTCCTGTCCAGTTCTCTCTCTGTGTTACTGTGAACCTCGCGTTCTGTTTCCTGTCTAGTTCTCTCTCTGTGTTACTGTGAACCACGCGTTCTGTTTCCTGTCCAGTTCTCTCTCTCTGTGTTACTGTGAACCACGCGTTCTGTTTCCTGTCCAGTTCTCTCTCTGTGTTACTAACTGTGAACCACGTGTTCTGTTTCCTGTCCAGTTCTCTCTCTGTGTTACTGTGAACCACGTGTTCTGTTTCCTGTCCAGTTCTCTCTCTGTGTTACTGTGAACCTCGCGTTCTGTTTCCTGTCCAGTTCTCTCTCTGTGTTACTAACTGTGAAGCACGCGTTCTGTTTCCTGTCCAGTTCACTCTCTGTGTTACTGTGAACCTCGCGTTCTGTTTCCTGTCTAGTTCTCTCTCTGTGTTCCGGTGAAGCACGCATTCTGTTTCCTGTCCAGTTCTCTCTCTGTGTTACTGTGAACCTCGCGTTCTGTTTCCTGTCCAGTTCTCTCTCTGTGTTACTAACTGTGAACCACGCGTTCTGTTTCCTGTCCAGTTTCTCTCTGTGTTACTAACTGTGAACCACGCGTTCTGTTTCCTGTCCAGTTCTCTCTGTGTTACTAACTGTGAACCTCGCGTTCTGTTTCCTGTCCAGTTCTCTCTCTGTGTTACTAACTGTGAACCACGCGTTCTGTTTCCTGTCCAGTTTCTCTCTGTGTTACTAACTGTGAACCACGCGTTGTTTCCTGTCCAGTTCTCTCTGTGTTACTGTGAACCACGCATTCTGTTTCCTGTCCAGCTCTCCTTGTGTTACTAACTGTGAACCACGCGTTCTGTTTCCTGTCCAGTTCTCTCTCTGTGTTACTGTGAACCACGCGTTCTGTTTTCTTTCCAGTTCTCTCTCTCTGTGTTACTGTGAACCACGCGTTCTGTTTCCTGTCCAGTTCTCTCTCTGTGTTACTAACTGTGAACCACGTGTTCTGTTTCCTGTCCAGTTCTCTCTGTGTTACTGTGAACCTCGCGTTCTGTTTCCTGTCTAGTTCTCTCTCTGTGTTACTAACTGTGAACCTCGCGTTCTGTTTCCTGTCCAGTTCTCTCTCTGTGTTCCGGTGAACCGCGCATTCTGTTTCCTGTCCAGTTCTCTCTCTGTGTTACAAACTGTGAACCTCGCGTTCTGTTTCCTGTCCAGTTCTCTCTCTGTGTTACTAACTGTGAACCTCGCGTTCTGTTTCCTGTCCAGTTCTCTCTCTGTGTTACAAACTGTGAACCTCCCGTTCTGTTTCCTGTCCAGTTCTCTCTCTGTGTTACTAACTGTGAACCACGCGTTCTGTTTCCTGTCCAGTTTCTCTCTGTGTTACTAACTGTGAACCACGCGTTGTTTCCTGTCCAGTTCTCTCTGTGTTACTGTGAACCACGCATTCTGTTTCCTGTCCAGCTCTCCTTGTGTTACTAACTGTGAACCACGCGTTCTGTTTCCTGTCCAGTTCTCTCTCTGTGTTACTGTGAACCACGCGTTCTGTTTCCTGTCCAGTTCTCTCTCTGTGTTACTGTGAACCACGCGTTCTGTTTCCTGTCCAGTTCTCTCTCTGTGTTACTAACTGTGAACCTCGTGTTCTGTTTCCTGTCCAGTTCTCTCTCTGTGTTACTAACTGTGAACCACGCGTTCTGTTTCCTGTCCAGTTCTCTCTCTGTGTTACTGTGAACCTCGCGTTCTGTTTCCTGTCCAGTTCTCTCTCTGTGTTACTAACTGTGAACCACGCGTTCTGTTTCCTGTCCAGTTTCTCTCTGTGTTACTAACTGTGAACCACGCGTTGTTTCCTGTCCAGTTCTCTCTGTGTTACTGTGAACCACGCATTCTGTTTCCTGTCCAGCTCTCCTTGTGTTACTAACTGTGAACCACGCGTTCTGTTTCCTGTCCAGTTCTCTCTCTGTGTTACTGTGAACCACGCGTTCTGTTTCCTGTCCAGTTCTCTCTCTGTGTTACTGTGAACCACGCGTTCTGTTTCCTGTCCAGTTCTCTCTCTGTGTTACAAACTGTGAACCTCCCGTTCTGTTTCCTGTCCAGTTCTCTCTCTGTGTTACTAACTGTGAACCACGCGTTCTGTTTCCTGTCCAGTTTCTCTCTGTGTTACTAACTGTGAACCACGCGTTGTTTCCTGTCCAGTTCTCTCTGTGTTACTGTGAACCACGCATTCTGTTTCCTGTCCAGCTCTCCTTGTGTTACTAACTGTGAACCACGCGTTCTGTTTCCTGTCCAGTTCTCTCTCTGTGTTACTGTGAACCACGCGTTCTGTTTCCTGTCCAGTTCTCTCTCTGTGTTACTGTGAACCACGCGTTCTGTTTCCTGTCCAGTTCTCTCTCTGTGTTACTAACTGTGAACCTCGTGTTCTGTTTCCTGTCCAGTTCTCTCTCTGTGTTACTAACTGTGAACCACGCGTTCTGTTTCCTGTCCAGTTCTCTCTCTGTGTTACTGTGAACCTCGCGTTCTGTTTCCTGTCCAGTTCTCTCTCTGTGTTACTAACTGTGAACCACGCGTTCTGTTTCCTGTCCAGTTCTCTCTGTGTTACTAACTGTGAACCACGCGTTCTGTTTCCTGTCCAGTTCTCTCTCTGTGTTACTGTGAACCTCGCGTTCTGTTTCCTGTCTAGTTCTCTCTCTGTGTTACTGTGAACCACGCGTTCTGTTTCCTGTCCAGTTCTCTCTCTCTGTGTTACTGTGAACCACGCGTTCTGTTTCCTGTCCAGTTCTCTCTCTGTGTTACTAACTGTGAACCACGTGTTCTGTTTCCTGTCCAGTTCTCTCTCTGTGTTACTGTGAACCACGTGTTCTGTTTCCTGTCCAGTTCTCTCTCTGTGTTACTGTGAACCTCGCGTTCTGTTTCCTGTCCAGTTCTCTCTCTGTGTTACTAACTGTGAACCACGCGTTCTGTTTCCTGTCCAGTTCACTCTCTGTGTTACTGTGAACCTCGCGTTCTGTTTCCTGTCTAGTTCTCTCTCTGTGTTCCGGTGAAGCACGCATTCTGTTTCCTGTCCAGTTCTCTCTCTGTGTTACTGTGAACCTCGCGTTCTGTTTCCTGTCCAGTTCTCTCTCTGTGTTACTAACTGTGAACCACGCGTTCTGTTTCCTGTCCAGTTTCTCTCTGTGTTACTAACTGTGAACCACGCGTTCTGTTTCCTGTCCAGTTCTCTCTGTGTTACTAACTGTGAACCTCGCGTTCTGTTTCCTGTCCAGTTCTCTCTCTGTGTTACTAACTGTGAACCACGCGTTCTGTTTCCTGTCCAGTTTCTCTCTGTGTTACTAACTGTGAACCACGCGTTGTTTCCTGTCCAGTTCTCTCTGTGTTACTGTGAACCACGCATTCTGTTTCCTGTCCAGCTCTCCTTGTGTTACTAACTGTGAACCACGCGTTCTGTTTCCTGTCCAGTTCTCTCTCTGTGTTACTGTGAACCACGCGTTCTGTTTCCTGTCCAGTTCTCTCTCTGTGTTACTAACTGTGAACCTCGTGTTCTGTTTCCTGTCCAGTTCTCTCTCTGTGTTACTAACTGTGAACCACACGTTCTGTTTCCTGTCCAGTTCTCTCTCTGTGTTACTGTGAACCACGCGTTCTGTTTCCTGTCCAGTTCTCTCTGTGTTACTAACTGTGAACCACGCGTTCTGTTTCCTGTCCAGTTCTCTCTCTGTGTTACTGTGAACCTCGCGTTCTGTTTCCTATCCAGTTGTCTCTCTGTGTTACTGTGAACCTCGCGTTCTGTTTCCTGTCCAGTTCTCTCTCTGTGTTACTGTGAACCACGCGTTCTGTTTCCTGTCCAGGTCTCTCTCTGTGTTACTAACTGTGAACCACGTGTTCTGTTTCCTGTCCAGTTCTCTCTGTGTTACTGTGAACCTCGCGTTCTGTTTCCTTTCCAGTTCTCTCTCTGTGTTACTGTGAACCTCGCGTTCTGTTTCCTGTCCAGTTCTCTCTCTGTGTTACTGTGAACCTCGCGTTCTGTTTCCTGTCTAGTTCTCTCTCTGTGTTACTAACTGTGAACCTCGCATTCTGTTTCCTGTCCAGTTCTCTCTCTGTGTTACTGTGAACCTCGCGTTCTGTTTCCTGTCCAGTTCTCTCTCTGTGTTACAAACTGTGAACCTCCCGTTCTGTTTCCTGTCCAGTTCTCTCTCTGTGTTACTAACTGTGAACCACGCGTTCTGTTTCCTGTCCAGTTTCTCTCTGTGTTACTAACTGTGAACCACGCGTTGTTTCCTGTCCAGTTCTCTCTCTGTTACTGTGAACCACGCATTCTGTTTCCTGTCCAGCTCTCCTTGTGTTACTAACTGTGAACCACGCGTTCTGTTTCCTGTCCAGTTCTCTCTCTGTGTTACTGTGAACCACGCGTTCTGTTTCCTGTCCAGTTCTCTCTCTGTGTTACTGTGAACCACGCGTTCTGTTTCCTGTCCAGTTCTCTCTCTGTGTTACTAACTGTGAACCTCGTGTTCTGTTTCCTGTCCAGTTCTCTCTGTGTTACTAACTGTGAACCACGCGTTCTGTTTCCTGTCCAGTTCTCTCTCTGTGTTACTGTGAACCTCGCGTTCTGTTTCCTGTCCAGTTCTCTCTCTGTGTTACTAACTGTGAACCTCGCGTTCTGTTTCCTGTCAAGTTCTCTCTCTGTGTTACTGTGAACCTCGCGTTCTGTTTCCTATCCAGTTCTCTCTCTGTGTTACTGTGAACCTCGCGTTCTGTTTCCTGTCCAGTTCTCTCTCTGTGTTACTGTGAACCACGCGTTCTGTTTCCTGTCCAGTTCTCTCTCTCTGTGTTACTGTGAACCACGCGTTCTGTTTCCTGTCCAGTTCTCTCTCTGTGTTACTAACTGTGAACCACGTGTTCTGTTTCCTGTCCAGTTCTCTCTGTGTTACTGTGAACCACGCGTTCTGTTTCCTTTCCAGTTCTCTCTCTGTGTTACTGTGAACCTCGCATTCTGTTTCCTGTCCAGTTCTCTCTCTGTGTTACTGTGAACCTCGCGTTCTGTTTCCTGTCCAGTTCTCTCTCTGTGTTACTGTGAACCTCGCGTTCTGTTTCCTGTCTAGTTCTCTCTCTGTGTTACTGTGAACCACGCGTTCTGTTTCCTGTCCAGTTCTCTCTCTCTGTGTTACTGTGAACCACGCGTTCTGTTTCCTGTCCAGTTCTCTCTCTGTGTTACTAACTGTGAACCACGTGTTCTGTTTCCTGTCCAGTTCTCTCTCTGTGTTACTGTGAACCACGCGTTCTGTTTCCTGTCCAGTTCTCTCTCTGTGTTACTGTGAACCTCGCGTTCTGTTTCCTGTCCAGTTCTCTCTCTGTGTTACTAACTGTGAACCACGCGTTCTGTTTCCTGTCCAGTTCACTCTCTGTGTTACTGTGAACCTCGCGTTCTGTTTCCTGTCTAGTTCTCTCTCTGTGTTCCGGTGAAGCACGCATTCTGTTTCCTGTCCAGTTCTCTCTCTGTGTTACTGTGAACCTCGCGTTCTGTTTCCTGTCCAGTTCTCTCTCTGTGTTACTAACTGTGAACCACGCGTTCTGTTTCCTGTCCAGTTTCTCTCTGTGTTACTAACTGTGAACCACGCGTTCTGTTTCCTGTCCAGTTCTCTCTGTGTTACTAACTGTGAACCTCGCGTTCTGTTTCCTGTCCAGTTCTCTCTCTGTGTTACTAACTGTGAACCACGCGTTCTGTTTCCTGTCCAGTTTCTCTCTGTGTTACTAACTGTGAACCACGCGTTGTTTCCTGTCCAGTTCTCTCTGTGTTACTGTGAACCACGCATTCTGTTTCCTGTCCAGCTCTCCTTGTGTTACTAACTGTGAACCACGCGTTCTGTTTCCTGTCCAGTTCTCTCTCTCTGTTACTGTGAACCACGCGTTCTGTTTCCTGTCCAGTTCTCTCTCTGTGTTACTAACTGTGAACCTCGTGTTCTGTTTCCTGTCCAGTTCTCTCTCTGTGTTACTAACTGTGAACCACACGTTCTGTTTCCTGTCCAGTTCTCTCTCTGTGTTACTGTGAACCACGCGTTCTGTTTCCTGTCCAGTTCTCTCTGTGTTACTAACTGTGAACCACGCGTTCTGTTTCCTGTCCAGTTCTCTCTCTGTGTTACTGTGAACCTCGCGTTCTGTTTCCTATCCAGTTCTCTCTCTGTGTTACTGTGAACCTCGCGTTCTGTTTCCTGTCCAGTTCTCTCTCTGTGTTACTGTGAACCACGCGTTCTGTTTCCTGTCCAGGTCTCTCTCTGTGTTACTAACTGTGAACCACGTGTTCTGTTTCCTGTCCAGTTCTCTCTGTGTTACTGTGAACCACGCGTTGTGTTTCCTTTCCAGTTCTCTCTCTGTGTTACTGTGAACCTCGCGTTCTGTTTCCTGTCCAGTTCTCTCTCTGTGTTACTGTGAACCTCGCGTTCTGTTTCCTGTCTAGTTCTCTCTCTGTGTTACTAACTGTGAACCTCGCATTCTGTTTCCTGTCCAGTTCTCTCTCTGTGTTACTGTGAACCTCGCGTTCTGTTTCCTGTCCAGTTCTCTCTCTGTGTTACAAACTGTGAACCTCCCGTTCTGTTTCCTGTCCAGTTCTCTCTCTGTGTTACTAACTGTGAACCACGCGTTCTGTTTCCTGTCCAGTTTCTCTCTGTGTTACTAACTGTGAACCACGCGTTGTTTCCTGTCCAGTTCTCTCTCTGTTACTGTGAACCACGCATTCTGTTTCCTGTCCAGCTCTCCTTGTGTTACTAACTGTGAACCACGCGTTCTGTTTCCTGTCCAGTTCTCTCTCTGTGTTACTGTGAACCACGCGTTCTGTTTCCTGTCCAGTTCTCTCTCTGTGTTACTGTGAACCACGCGTTCTGTTTCCTGTCCAGTTCTCTCTCTGTGTTACTAACTGTGAACCTCGTGTTCTGTTTCCTGTACAGTTCTCTCTGTGTTACTAACTGTGAACCACGCGTTCTGTTTCCTGTCCAGTTCTCTCTCTGTGTTACTGTGAACCTCGCGTTCTGTTTCCTGTCCAGTTCTCTCTCTGTGTTACTAACTGTGAACCTCGCGTTCTGTTTCCTGTCAAGTTCTCTCTCTGTGTTACTGTGAACCTCGCGTTCTGTTTCCTATCCAGTTCTCTCTCTGTGTTACTGTGAACCTCGCGTTCTGTTTCCTGTCCAGTTCTCTCTCTGTGTTACTGTGAACCACGCGTTCTGTTTCCTGTCCAGTTCTCTCTCTCTGTGTTACTGTGAACCACGCGTTCTGTTTCCTGTCCAGTTCTCTCTCTGTGTTACTAACTGTGAACCACGTGTTCTGTTTCCTGTCCAGTTCTCTCTGTGTTACTGTGAACCACGCGTTCTGTTTCCTTTCCAGTTCTCTCTCTGTGTTACTGTGAACCTCGCATTCTGTTTCCTGTCCAGTTCTCTCTCTGTGTTACTGTGAACCTCGCGTTCTGTTTCCTGTCTAGTTCTCTCTCTGTGTTACTAACTGTGAACCTCGCGTTCTGTTTCCTGTCCAGTTCTCTCTCTGTGTTCCGGTGAACCACGCATTCTGTTTCCTGTCCAGTTCTCTCTGTGTTACTGTGAACCTCGCGTTCTGTTTCCTGTCCAGTTCTCTCTCTGTGTTACTAACTGTGAACCTCGCGTTCTGTTTCCTGTCCAGTTCTCTCTCTGTGTTACTAACTGTGAACCACGCGTTCTGTTTCCTGTCCAGTTTCTCTCTGTGTTACTAACTGTGAACCACGCGTTGTTTCCTGTCCAGTTCTCTCTGTGTTACTGTGAACCACGCGTTCTGTTTCCTGTCCAGTTCTCTCTCTGTGTTACTGTGAACCACGCATTCTGTTTCCTGTCCAGCTCTCCTTGTGTTACTAACTGTGAACCACGCGTTCTGTTTCGTGTCCAGTTCTCTCTCTGTGTTACTGTGAACCACGCATTCTGTTTCCTGTCCAGGTCTCTCTCTGTGTTACTAACTGTGAACCACGCTTTCTGTTTCCTGTCCAGTTCTCTCTCTGTGTTACTAACTGTGAACCACGCATTCTGTTTCCTGTCCAGTTCTCTCTCTGTGTTACTGTGAACCACGCGTTCTCTTTCCTGTCCAGTTCTCTCTCTCTGTATTACTGTGAACCACGCGTTCTGTTTCCTGTCCAGTTCTCTCTCTGTGTTACTAACTGTGAACCACGCGTTCTGTTTCCTGTCCAGTTTTCTCTCTGTTACTGTGAACCTCACCCTCTGTTTCCTGTCCAGTTCTCTCTCTGTGTTACTAACTGTGAACCATGCGTTCTGTTTCCTGTCCAGTTCCCTCTCTGTGTTACTAACTGTGAACCACGCGTTCTGTTTCCTGTCCAGTTCTCTCTCTCTGTGTTACTGTGAACCACGCGTTCTGTTTCCTGTCCAGTTCTTTCTCTGTGTTACTGTGAACCAAGCGTTCTGTTTCCTGTCCAGTTCTCTCTCTGTGTTACTGTGAACCACGCGTTCTGTTTCCTGTCCAGTTCTCTCTCTGTGTTACAAACTGTGAACCTCGCGTTCTGTTTCCTGTCCAGTTCTCTCTCTGTGTTACTAACTGTGAACCACGCGTTCTGTTTCCTGTCCAGTTTCTCTCTGTGTTACTAACTGTGAACCACGCGTTGTTTCCTGTCCAGTTCTCTCTCTGTTACTGTGAACCACGCATTCTGTTTCCTGTCCAGCTCTCCTTGTGTTACTAACTGTGAACCACGCGTTCTGTTTCCTGTCCAGTTCTCTCTGTGTGTTACTGTGAACCACGCGTTCTGTTTCCTGTCCAGTTCTCTCTCTGTGTTACTGTGAACCACGCGTTCTGTTTCCTGTCCAGTTCTCTCTCTGTGTTACTAACTGTGAACCTCGTGTTCTGTTTCCTGTCCAGTTCTCTCTGTGTTACTAACTGTGAACCACGCGTTCTGTTTCCTGTCCAGTTCTCTCTCTGTGTTACTGTGAACCTCGCGTTCTGTTTCCTGTCCAGTTCTCTCTCTGTGTTACTAACTGTGAACCTCGCGTTCTGTTTCCTGTCAAGTTCTCTCTCTGTGTTACTGTGAACCTCGCGTTCTGTTTCCTATCCAGTTCTCTCTCTGTGTTACTGTGAACCTCGCGTTCTGTTTCCTGTCCAGTTCTCTCTCTGTGTTACTGTGAACCACGCGTTCTGTTTCCTGTCCAGTTCTCTCTCTCTCTGTGTTACTGTGAACCACGCGTTCTGTTTCCTGTCCAGTTCTCTCTCTGTGTTACTAACTGTGAACCACGTGTTCTGTTTCCTGTCCAGTTCTCTCTGTGTTACTGTGAACCACGCGTTCTGTTTCCTTTCCAGTTCTCTCTCTGTGTTACTGTGAACCTCGCATTCTGTTTCCTGTCCAGTTCTCTCTCTGTGTTACTGTGAACCTCGCGTTCTGTTTCCTGTCTAGTTCTCTCTCTGTGTTACTAACTGTGAACCTCGCGTTCTGTTTCCTGTCCAGTTCTCTCTCTGTGTTCCGGTGAACCACGCATTCTGTTTCCTGTCCAGTTCTCTCTGTGTTACTGTGAACCTCGCGTTCTGTTTCCTGTCCAGTTCTCTCTCTGTGTTACAAACTGTGAACCTCGCGTTCTGTTTCCTGTCCAGTTCTCTCTCTGTGTTACTAACTGTGAACCACGCGTTCTGTTTCCTGTCCAGTTTCTCTCTGTGTTACTAACTGTGAACCACGCGTTGTTTCCTGTCCAGTTCTCTCTGTGTTACTGTGAACCACGCATTCTGTTTCCTGTCCAGTTCTCTCTCTGTGTTACTAACTGTGAACCACGTGTTCTGTTTCCTGTCCAGTTCTCTCTGTGTTACTGTGAACCACGCGTTCTGTTTCCTTTCCAGTTCTCTCTCTGTGTTACTGTGAACCTCGCATTCTGTTTCCTGTCCAGTTCTCTCTCTGTGTTACTGTGAACCTCGCGTTCTGTTTCCTGTCTAGTTCTCTCTCTGTGTTACTAACTGTGAACCTCGCGTTCTGTTTCCTGTCCAGTTCTCTCTCTGTGTTCCGGTGAACCACGCATTCTGTTTCCTGTCCAGTTCTCTCTGTGTTACTGTGAACCTCGCGTTCTGTTTCCTGTCCAGTTCTCTCTCTGTGTTACTAACTGTGAACCTCGCGTTCTGTTTCCTGTCCAGTTCTCTCTCTGTGTTACTAACTGTGAACCACGCGTTCTGTTTCCTGTCCAGTTTCTCTCTGTGTTACTAACTGTGAACCACGCGTTGTTTCCTGTCCAGTTCTCTCTGTGTTACTGTGAACCACGCGTTCTGTTTCCTGTCCAGTTCTCTCTCTGTGTTACTGTGAACCACGCATTCTGTTTCCTGTCCAGCTCTCCTTGTGTTACTAACTGTGAACCACGCGTTCTGTTTCGTGTCCAGTTCTCTCTCTGTGTTACTGTGAACCACGCATTCTGTTTCCTGTCCAGGTCTCTCTCTGTGTTACTAACTGTGAACCACGCTTTCTGTTTCCTGTCCAGTTCTCTCTCTGTGTTACTAACTGTGAACCACGCATTCTGTTTCCTGTCCAGTTCTCTCTCTGTGTTACTGTGAACCACGCGTTCTCTTTCCTGTCCAGTTCTCTCTCTCTGTATTACTGTGAACCACGCGTTCTGTTTCCTGTCCAGTTCTCTCTCTGTGTTACTAACTGTGAACCACGCGTTCTGTTTCCTGTCCAGTTTTCTCTCTGTTACTGTGAACCTCACCCTCTGTTTCCTGTCCAGTTCTCTCTCTGTGTTACTAACTGTGAACCATGCGTTCTGTTTCCTGTCCAGTTCCCTCTCTGTGTTACTAACTGTGAACCACGCGTTCTGTTTCCTGTCCAGTTCTCTCTCTCTGTGTTACTGTGAACCACGCGTTCTGTTTCCTGTCCAGTTCTTTCTCTGTGTTACTGTGAACCAAGCGTTCTGTTTCCTGTCCAGTTCTCTCTCTGTGTTACTGTGAACCACGCGTTCTGTTTCCTGTCCAGTTCTCTCTCTGTGTTACAAACTGTGAACCTCGCGTTCTGTTTCCTGTCCAGTTCTCTCTCTGTGTTACTAACTGTGAACCACGCGTTCTGTTTCCTGTCCAGTTTCTCTCTGTGTTACTAACTGTGAACCACGCGTTGTTTCCTGTCCAGTTCTCTCTCTGTTACTGTGAACCACGCATTCTGTTTCCTGTCCAGCTCTCCTTGTGTTACTAACTGTGAACCACGCGTTCTGTTTCCTGTCCAGTTCTCTCTGTGTGTTACTGTGAACCACGCGTTCTGTTTCCTGTCCAGTTCTCTCTCTGTGTTACTGTGAACCACGCGTTCTGTTTCCTGTCCAGTTCTCTCTCTGTGTTACTAACTGTGAACCTCGTGTTCTGTTTCCTGTCCAGTTCACTCTCTGTGTTACTGTGAACCTCGCGTTCTGTTTCCTGTCTAGTTCTCTCTCTGTGTTCCGGTGAAGCACGCATTCTGTTTCCTGTCCAGTTCTCTCTCTGTGTTACTGTGAACCTCGCGTTCTGTTTCCTGTCCAGTTCTCTCTCTGTGTTACTAACTGTGAACCACGCGTTCTGTTTCCTGTCCAGTTTCTCTCTGTGTTACTAACTGTGAACCACGCGTTCTGTTTCCTGTCCAGTTCTCTCTGTGTTACTAACTGTGAACCTCGCGTTCTGTTTCCTGTCCAGTTCTCTCTCTGTGTTACTAACTGTGAACCACGCGTTCTGTTTCCTGTCCAGTTTCTCTCTGTGTTACTAACTGTGAACCACGCGTTGTTTCCTGTCCAGTTCTCTCTGTGTTACTGTGAACCACGCATTCTGTTTCCTGTCCAGCTCTCCTTGTGTTACTAACTGTGAACCACGCGTTCTGTTTCCTGTCCAGTTCTCTCTCTGTGTTACTGTGAACCACGCGTTCTGTTTCCTGTCCAGTTCTCTCTCTGTGTTACTAACTGTGAACCTCGTGTTCTGTTTCCTGTCCAGTTCTCTCTCTGTGTTACTAACTGTGAACCACACGTTCTGTTTCCTGTCCAGTTCTCTCTCTGTGTTACTGTGAACCACGCGTTCTGTTTCCTGTCCAGTTCTCTCTGTGTTACTAACTGTGAACCACGCGTTCTGTTTCCTGTCCAGTTCTCTCTCTGTGTTACTGTGAACCTCGCGTTCTGTTTCCTATCCAGTTCTCTCTCTGTGTTACTGTGAACCTCGCGTTCTGTTTCCTGTCCAGTTCTCTCTCTGTGTTACTGTGAACCACGCGTTCTGTTTCCTGTCCAGGTCTCTCTCTGTGTTACTAACTGTGAACCACGTGTTCTGTTTCCTGTCCAGTTCTCTCTGTGTTACTGTGAACCACGCGTTGTGTTTCCTTTCCAGTTCTCTCTCTGTGTTACTGTGAACCTCGCGTTCTGTTTCCTGTCCAGTTCTCTCTCTGTGTTACTGTGAACCTCGCGTTCTGTTTCCTGTCTAGTTCTCTCTCTGTGTTACTAACTGTGAACCTCGCATTCTGTTTCCTGTCCAGTTCTCTCTCTGTGTTACTGTGAACCTCGCGTTCTGTTTCCTGTCCAGTTCTCTCTCTGTGTTACAAACTGTGAACCTCCCGTTCTGTTTCCTGTCCAGTTCTCTCTCTGTGTTACTAACTGTGAACCACGCGTTCTGTTTCCTGTCCAGTTTCTCTCTGTGTTACTAACTGTGAACCACGCGTTGTTTCCTGTCCAGTTCTCTCTCTGTTACTGTGAACCACGCATTCTGTTTCCTGTCCAGCTCTCCTTGTGTTACTAACTGTGAACCACGCGTTCTGTTTCCTGTCCAGTTCTCTCTCTGTGTTACTGTGAACCACGCGTTCTGTTTCCTGTCCAGTTCTCTCTCTGTGTTACTGTGAACCACGCGTTCTGTTTCCTGTCCAGTTCTCTCTCTGTGTTACTAACTGTGAACCTCGTGTTCTGTTTCCTGTACAGTTCTCTCTGTGTTACTAACTGTGAACCACGCGTTCTGTTTCCTGTCCAGTTCTCTCTCTGTGTTACTGTGAACCTCGCGTTCTGTTTCCTGTCCAGTTCTCTCTCTGTGTTACTAACTGTGAACCTCGCGTTCTGTTTCCTGTCAAGTTCTCTCTCTGTGTTACTGTGAACCTCGCGTTCTGTTTCCTATCCAGTTCTCTCTCTGTGTTACTGTGAACCTCGCGTTCTGTTTCCTGTCCAGTTCTCTCTCTGTGTTACTGTGAACCACGCGTTCTGTTTCCTGTCCAGTTCTCTCTCTCTGTGTTACTGTGAACCACGCGTTCTGTTTCCTGTCCAGTTCTCTCTCTGTGTTACTAACTGTGAACCACGTGTTCTGTTTCCTGTCCAGTTCTCTCTGTGTTACTGTGAACCACGCGTTCTGTTTCCTTTCCAGTTCTCTCTCTGTGTTACTGTGAACCTCGCATTCTGTTTCCTGTCCAGTTCTCTCTCTGTGTTACTGTGAACCTCGCGTTCTGTTTCCTGTCTAGTTCTCTCTCTGTGTTACTAACTGTGAACCTCGCGTTCTGTTTCCTGTCCAGTTCTCTCTCTGTGTTCCGGTGAACCACGCATTCTGTTTCCTGTCCAGTTCTCTCTGTGTTACTGTGAACCTCGCGTTCTGTTTCCTGTCCAGTTCTCTCTCTGTGTTACTAACTGTGAACCTCGCGTTCTGTTTCCTGTCCAGTTCTCTCTCTGTGTTACTAACTGTGAACCACGCGTTCTGTTTCCTGTCCAGTTTCTCTCTGTGTTACTAACTGTGAACCACGCGTTGTTTCCTGTCCAGTTCTCTCTGTGTTACTGTGAACCACGCGTTCTGTTTCCTGTCCAGTTCTCTCTCTGTGTTACTGTGAACCACGCATTCTGTTTCCTGTCCAGCTCTCCTTGTGTTACTAACTGTGAACCACGCGTTCTGTTTCGTGTCCAGTTCTCTCTCTGTGTTACTGTGAACCACGCATTCTGTTTCCTGTCCAGGTCTCTCTCTGTGTTACTAACTGTGAACCACGCTTTCTGTTTCCTGTCCAGTTCTCTCTCTGTGTTACTAACTGTGAACCACGCATTCTGTTTCCTGTCCAGTTCTCTCTCTGTGTTACTGTGAACCACGCGTTCTCTTTCCTGTCCAGTTCTCTCTCTCTGTATTACTGTGAACCACGCGTTCTGTTTCCTGTCCAGTTCTCTCTCTGTGTTACTAACTGTGAACCACGCGTTCTGTTTCCTGTCCAGTTTTCTCTCTGTTACTGTGAACCTCACCCTCTGTTTCCTGTCCAGTTCTCTCTCTGTGTTACTAACTGTGAACCATGCGTTCTGTTTCCTGTCCAGTTCCCTCTCTGTGTTACTAACTGTGAACCACGCGTTCTGTTTCCTGTCCAGTTCTCTCTCTCTGTGTTACTGTGAACCACGCGTTCTGTTTCCTGTCCAGTTCTTTCTCTGTGTTACTGTGAACCAAGCGTTCTGTTTCCTGTCCAGTTCTCTCTCTGTGTTACTGTGAACCACGCGTTCTGTTTCCTGTCCAGTTCTCTCTCTGTGTTACAAACTGTGAACCTCGCGTTCTGTTTCCTGTCCAGTTCTCTCTCTGTGTTACTAACTGTGAACCACGCGTTCTGTTTCCTGTCCAGTTTCTCTCTGTGTTACTAACTGTGAACCACGCGTTGTTTCCTGTCCAGTTCTCTCTCTGTTACTGTGAACCACGCATTCTGTTTCCTGTCCAGCTCTCCTTGTGTTACTAACTGTGAACCACGCGTTCTGTTTCCTGTCCAGTTCTCTCTGTGTGTTACTGTGAACCACGCGTTCTGTTTCCTGTCCAGTTCTCTCTCTGTGTTACTGTGAACCACGCGTTCTGTTTCCTGTCCAGTTCTCTCTCTGTGTTACTAACTGTGAACCTCGTGTTCTGTTTCCTGTCCAGTTCTCTCTGTGTTACTAACTGTGAACCACGCGTTCTGTTTCCTGTCCAGTTCTCTCTCTGTGTTACTGTGAACCTCGCGTTCTGTTTCCTGTCCAGTTCTCTCTCTGTGTTACTAACTGTGAACCTCGCGTTCTGTTTCCTGTCAAGTTCTCTCTCTGTGTTACTGTGAACCTCGCGTTCTGTTTCCTATCCAGTTCTCTCTCTGTGTTACTGTGAACCTCGCGTTCTGTTTCCTGTCCAGTTCTCTCTCTGTGTTACTGTGAACCACGCGTTCTGTTTCCTGTCCAGTTCTCTCTCTCTCTGTGTTACTGTGAACCACGCGTTCTGTTTCCTGTCCAGTTCTCTCTCTGTGTTACTAACTGTGAACCACGTGTTCTGTTTCCTGTCCAGTTCTCTCTGTGTTACTGTGAACCACGCGTTCTGTTTCCTTTCCAGTTCTCTCTCTGTGTTACTGTGAACCTCGCATTCTGTTTCCTGTCCAGTTCTCTCTCTGTGTTACTGTGAACCTCGCGTTCTGTTTCCTGTCTAGTTCTCTCTCTGTGTTACTAACTGTGAACCTCGCGTTCTGTTTCCTGTCCAGTTCTCTCTCTGTGTTCCGGTGAACCACGCATTCTGTTTCCTGTCCAGTTCTCTCTGTGTTACTGTGAACCTCGCGTTCTGTTTCCTGTCCAGTTCTCTCTCTGTGTTACAAACTGTGAACCTCGCGTTCTGTTTCCTGTCCAGTTCTCTCTCTGTGTTACTAACTGTGAACCACGCGTTCTGTTTCCTGTCCAGTTTCTCTCTGTGTTACTAACTGTGAACCACGCGTTGTTTCCTGTCCAGTTCTCTCTGTGTTACTGTGAACCACGCATTCTGTTTCCTGTCCAGTTCTCTCTCTGTGTTACTAACTGTGAACCACGTGTTCTGTTTCCTGTCCAGTTCTCTCTGTGTTACTGTGAACCACGCGTTCTGTTTCCTTTCCAGTTCTCTCTCTGTGTTACTGTGAACCTCGCATTCTGTTTCCTGTCCAGTTCTCTCTCTGTGTTACTGTGAACCTCGCGTTCTGTTTCCTGTCTAGTTCTCTCTCTGTGTTACTAACTGTGAACCTCGCGTTCTGTTTCCTGTCCAGTTCTCTCTCTGTGTTCCGGTGAACCACGCATTCTGTTTCCTGTCCAGTTCTCTCTGTGTTACTGTGAACCTCGCGTTCTGTTTCCTGTCCAGTTCTCTCTCTGTGTTACTAACTGTGAACCTCGCGTTCTGTTTCCTGTCCAGTTCTCTCTCTGTGTTACTAACTGTGAACCACGCGTTCTGTTTCCTGTCCAGTTTCTCTCTGTGTTACTAACTGTGAACCACGCGTTGTTTCCTGTCCAGTTCTCTCTGTGTTACTGTGAACCACGCGTTCTGTTTCCTGTCCAGTTCTCTCTCTGTGTTACTGTGAACCACGCATTCTGTTTCCTGTCCAGCTCTCCTTGTGTTACTAACTGTGAACCACGCGTTCTGTTTCGTGTCCAGTTCTCTCTCTGTGTTACTGTGAACCACGCATTCTGTTTCCTGTCCAGGTCTCTCTCTGTGTTACTAACTGTGAACCACGCTTTCTGTTTCCTGTCCAGTTCTCTCTCTGTGTTACTAACTGTGAACCACGCATTCTGTTTCCTGTCCAGTTCTCTCTCTGTGTTACTGTGAACCACGCGTTCTCTTTCCTGTCCAGTTCTCTCTCTCTGTATTACTGTGAACCACGCGTTCTGTTTCCTGTCCAGTTCTCTCTCTGTGTTACTAACTGTGAACCACGCGTTCTGTTTCCTGTCCAGTTTTCTCTCTGTTACTGTGAACCTCACCCTCTGTTTCCTGTCCAGTTCTCTCTCTGTGTTACTAACTGTGAACCATGCGTTCTGTTTCCTGTCCAGTTCCCTCTCTGTGTTACTAACTGTGAACCACGCGTTCTGTTTCCTGTCCAGTTCTCTCTCTCTGTGTTACTGTGAACCACGCGTTCTGTTTCCTGTCCAGTTCTTTCTCTGTGTTACTGTGAACCAAGCGTTCTGTTTCCTGTCCAGTTCTCTCTCTGTGTTACTGTGAACCACGCGTTCTGTTTCCTGTCCAGTTCTCTCTCTGTGTTACAAACTGTGAACCTCGCGTTCTGTTTCCTGTCCAGTTCTCTCTCTGTGTTACTAACTGTGAACCACGCGTTCTGTTTCCTGTCCAGTTTCTCTCTGTGTTACTAACTGTGAACCACGCGTTGTTTCCTGTCCAGTTCTCTCTCTGTTACTGTGAACCACGCATTCTGTTTCCTGTCCAGCTCTCCTTGTGTTACTAACTGTGAACCACGCGTTCTGTTTCCTGTCCAGTTCTCTCTGTGTGTTACTGTGAACCACGCGTTCTGTTTCCTGTCCAGTTCTCTCTCTGTGTTACTGTGAACCACGCGTTCTGTTTCCTGTCCAGTTCTCTCTCTGTGTTACTAACTGTGAACCTCGTGTTCTGTTTCCTGTCCAGTTCTCTCTGTGTTACTAACTGTGAACCACGCGTTCTGTTTCCTGTCCAGTTCTCTCTCTGTGTTACTGTGAACCTCGCGTTCTGTTTCCTGTCCAGTTCTCTCTCTGTGTTACTAACTGTGAACCTCGCGTTCTGTTTCCTGTCAAGTTCTCTCTCTGTGTTACTGTGAACCTCGCGTTCTGTTTCCTATCCAGTTCTCTCTCTGTGTTACTGTGAACCTCGCGTTCTGTTTCCTGTCCAGTTCTCTCTCTGTGTTACTGTGAACCACGCGTTCTGTTTCCTGTCCAGTTCTCTCTCTCTCTGTGTTACTGTGAACCACGCGTTCTGTTTCCTGTCCAGTTCTCTCTCTGTGTTACTAACTGTGAACCACGTGTTCTGTTTCCTGTCCAGTTCTCTCTGTGTTACTGTGAACCACGCGTTCTGTTTCCTTTCCAGTTCTCTCTCTGTGTTACTGTGAACCTCGCATTCTGTTTCCTGTCCAGTTCTCTCTCTGTGTTACTGTGAACCTCGCGTTCTGTTTCCTGTCTAGTTCTCTCTCTGTGTTACTAACTGTGAACCTCGCGTTCTGTTTCCTGTCCAGTTCTCTCTCTGTGTTCCGGTGAACCACGCATTCTGTTTCCTGTCCAGTTCTCTCTGTGTTACTGTGAACCTCGCGTTCTGTTTCCTGTCCAGTTCTCTCTCTGTGTTACAAACTGTGAACCTCGCGTTCTGTTTCCTGTCCAGTTCTCTCTCTGTGTTACTAACTGTGAACCACGCGTTCTGTTTCCTGTCCAGTTTCTCTCTGTGTTACTAACTGTGAACCACGCGTTGTTTCCTGTCCAGTTCTCTCTGTGTTACTGTGAACCACGCATTCTGTTTCCTGTCCAGCTTTCCTTGTGTTACTAACTGTGAACCACGCGTTCTGTTTCCTGTCCAGTTCTCTCTCTGTGTTACTGTGAACCACGCGTTCTGTTTCCTGTCCAGTTCTCTCTCTGTGTTACTGTGAACCACGCGTTCTGTTTCCTGTCCAGTTCTCTCTCTGTGTTACTAACTGTGAACCTCGTGTTCTGTTTCCTGTCCAGTTCTCTCTGTGTTACTAACTGTGAACCACGCGTTCTGTTTCCTGTCCAGTTCTCTCTCTGTGTTACTGTGAACCTCGCGTTCTGTTTCCTGTCCAGTTCTCTCTCTGTGTTACTAACTGTGAACCTCGCGTTCTGTTTCCTGTGAAGTTCTCTCTCTGTGTTACTGTGAACCTCGCGTTCTGTTTCCTATCCAGTTCTCTCTCTGTGTTACTGTGAACCTCGCGTTCTGTTTCCTGTCCAGTTCTCTCTCTGTGTTACTGTGAACCACGCGTTCTGTTTCCTGTCCAGTTCTCTCTCTCTGTGTTACTGTGAACCACGCGTTCTGTTTCCTGTCCAGTTCTCTCTCTGTGTTACTAACTGTGAACCACGTGTTCTGTTTCCTGTCCAGTTCTCTCTGTGTTACTGTGAACCACGCGTTCTGTTTCCTTTCCAGTTCTCTCTCTGTGTTACTGTGAACCTCGCATTCTGTTTCCTGTCCAGTTCTCTCTCTGTGTTACTAACTGTGAACCACGCGTTCTGTTTCCTGTCCAGTTCACTCTCTGTGTTACTGTGAACCTCGCGTTCTGTTTCCTGTCTAGTTCTCTCTCTGTGTTACTAACTGTGAACCTCGCGTTCTGTTTCCTGTCCAGTTCTCTCTCTGTGTTCCGGTGAACCACGCATTCTGTTTCCTGTCCAGTTCTCTCTGTGTTACTGTGAACCTCGCGTTCTGTTTCCTGTCCAGTTCTCTCTTTGTGTTACTAACTGTGAACCTCGCGTTCTGTTTCCTGTCCAGTTCTCTCTCTGTGTTACTAACTGTGAACCACGCGTTCTGTTTCCTGTCCAGTTTCTCTCTGTGTTACTAACTGTGAACCACGCGTTGTTTCCTGTCCAGTTCTCTCTGTGTTACTGTGAACCACGCGTTCTGTTTCCTGTCCAGTTCTCTCTCTGTGTTACTGTGAACCACGCATTCTGTTTCCTGTCCAGCTCTCCTTGTGTTACTAACTGTGAACCACGCGTTCTGTTTCGTGTCCATTTCTCTCTCTGTGTTACTGTGAACCACGCGTTTTGTTTCCTGTCCAGTTCTCTCTCTGTGTTACTGTGAACCACGCATTCTGTTTCCTGTTCAGTTCTCTCTCTGTGTTACTAACTGTGAACCACGCGTTCTGTTTCCTGTCCAGTTCTCTCTCTGTGTTACTGTGAACCACGCATTCTGTTTCCTGTCCAGGTCTCTCTCTGTGTTACTAACTGTGAACCACGCTTTCTGTTTCCTGTCCAGTTCTCTCTCTGTGTTACTAACTGTGAACCACGCATTCTGTTTCCTGTCCAGTTCTCTCTCTGTGTTACTGTGAACCACGCGTTCTCTTTCCTGTCCAGTTCTCTCTCTCTGTATTACTGTGAACCACGCGTTCTGTTTCCTGTCCAGTTCTCTCTCTGTGTTACTGTGAACCTCGCATTCTGTTTCCTGTCCAGTTCTCTCTCTGTGTTACTGTGAACCTCGCGTTCTGTTTCCTGTCTAGTTCTCTCTCTGTGTTACTAACTGTGAACCTCGCGTTCTGTTTCCTGTCCAGTTCTCTCTCTGTGTTCCGGTGAACCACGCATTCTGTTTCCTGTCCAGTTCTCTCTGTGTTACTGTGAACCTCGCGTTCTGTTTCCTGTCCAGTTCTCTCTCTGTGTTACAAACTGTGAACCTCGCGTTCTGTTTCCTGTCCAGTTCTCTCTCTGTGTTACTAACTGTGAACCACGCGTTCTGTTTCCTGTCCAGTTTCTCTCTGTGTTACTAACTGTGAACCACGCGTTGTTTCCTGTCCAGTTCTCTCTGTGTTACTGTGAACCACGCATTCTGTTTCCTGTCCAGCTTTCCTTGTGTTACTAACTGTGAACCACGCGTTCTGTTTCCTGTCCAGTTCTCTCTCTGTGTTACTGTGAACCACGCGTTCTGTTTCCTGTCCAGTTCTCTCTCTGTGTTACTGTGAACCACGCGTTCTGTTTCCTGTCCAGTTCTCTCTCTGTGTTACTAACTGTGAACCTCGTGTTCTGTTTCCTGTCCAGTTCTCTCTGTGTTACTAACTGTGAACCACGCGTTCTGTTTCCTGTCCAGTTCTCTCTCTGTGTTACTGTGAACCTCGCGTTCTGTTTCCTGTCCAGTTCTCTCTCTGTGTTACTAACTGTGAACCTCGCGTTCTGTTTCCTGTGAAGTTCTCTCTCTGTGTTACTGTGAACCTCGCGTTCTGTTTCCTATCCAGTTCTCTCTCTGTGTTACTGTGAACCTCGCGTTCTGTTTCCTGTCCAGTTCTCTCTCTGTGTTACTGTGAACCACGCGTTCTGTTTCCTGTCCAGTTCTCTCTCTCTGTGTTACTGTGAACCACGCGTTCTGTTTCCTGTCCAGTTCTCTCTCTGTGTTACTAACTGTGAACCACGTGTTCTGTTTCCTGTCCAGTTCTCTCTGTGTTACTGTGAACCACGCGTTCTGTTTCCTTTCCAGTTCTCTCTCTGTGTTACTGTGAACCTCGCATTCTGTTTCCTGTCCAGTTCTCTCTCTGTGTTACTAACTGTGAACCACGCGTTCTGTTTCCTGTCCAGTTCACTCTCTGTGTTACTGTGAACCTCGCGTTCTGTTTCCTGTCTAGTTCTCTCTCTGTGTTACTAACTGTGAACCTCGCGTTCTGTTTCCTGTCCAGTTCTCTCTCTGTGTTCCGGTGAACCACGCATTCTGTTTCCTGTCCAGTTCTCTCTGTGTTACTGTGAACCTCGCGTTCTGTTTCCTGTCCAGTTCTCTCTCTGTGTTACTAACTGTGAACCTCGCGTTCTGTTTCCTGTCCAGTTCTCTCTCTGTGTTACTAACTGTGAACCACGCGTTCTGTTTCCTGTCCAGTTTCTCTCTGTGTTACTAACTGTGAACCACGCGTTGTTTCCTGTCCAGTTCTCTCTGTGTTACTGTGAACCACGCGTTCTGTTTCCTGTCCAGTTCTCTCTCTGTGTTACTGTGAACCACGCATTCTGTTTCCTGTCCAGCTCTCCTTGTGTTACTAACTGTGAACCACGCGTTCTGTTTCGTGTCCATTTCTCTCTCTGTGTTACTGTGAACCACGCGTTTTGTTTCCTGTCCAGTTCTCTCTCTGTGTTACTGTGAACCACGCATTCTGTTTCCTGTTCAGTTCTCTCTCTGTGTTACTAACTGTGAACCACGCGTTCTGTTTCCTGTCCAGTTCTCTCTCTGTGTTACTGTGAACCACGCATTCTGTTTCCTGTCCAGGTCTCTCTCTGTGTTACTAACTGTGAACCACGCTTTCTGTTTCCTGTCCAGTTCTCTCTCTGTGTTACTAACTGTGAACCACGCATTCTGTTTCCTGTCCAGTTCTCTCTCTGTGTTACTGTGAACCACGCGTTCTCTTTCCTGTCCAGTTCTCTCTCTCTGTATTACTGTGAACCACGCGTTCTGTTTCCTGTCCAGTTCTCTCTCTGTGTTACTAACTGTGAACCACGCATTCTGTTTCCTGTCCAGTTTTCTCTCTGTTACTGTGAACCTCACCCTCTGTTTCCTGTCCAGTTCTCTCTCTGTGTTACTAACTGTGAACCACGCGTTGTTTCCTGTCCAGTTCTCTCTGTGTTACTGTGAACCACGCATTCTGTTTCCTGTCCAGCTCTCCTTGTGTTACTAACTGTGAACCACGCGTTCTGTTTCCTGTCCAGTTCTCTCTCTCTGTGTTACTGTGAACCACGCGTTCTGTTTCCTGTCCAGTTCTTTCTCTGTGTTACTGTGAACCAAGCGTTCTGTTTCCTGTCCAGTTCTCTCTCTGTGTTACTGTGAACCACGCGTTCTGTTTCCTGTCCAGTTCTCTCTCTGTGTTACAAACTGTGAACCTCGCGTTCTGTTTCCTGTCCAGTTCTCTCTCTGTGTTACTAACTGTGAACCACGCGTTCTGTTTCCTGTCCAGTTTCTCTCTGTGTTACTAACTGTGAACCACGCGTTGTTTCCTGTCCAGTTCTCTCTGTGTTACTGTGAACCACGCATTCTGTTTCCTGTCCAGCTCTCCTTGTGTTACTAACTGTGAACCACGCGTTCTGTTTCCTGTCCAGTTTTCTCTCTGTGTTACTGTGAACCACGCGTTCTGTTTCCTGTCCAGTTCTCTCTCTGTGTTACTGTGAACCACGCGTTCTGTTTCCTGTACAGGTCTCTCTCTGTGTTACTAACTGTGAACCTCGTGTTCTGTTTCCTGTCCAGTTCTCTCTCTGTGTTACTAACTGTGAACCACGTGTTCTGTTTCCTGTCCAGTTCTCTCTCTGTGTTACTAACTGTGAACCACGCGTTCTGTTTCCTGTCCAGTTCTCTCTGTGTTACTAACTGTGAACCACGCGTTCTGTTTCCTGTCCAGTTCTCTCTGTGTTACTAACTGTGAACCACGCGTTCTGTTTCCTGTCCAGTTCTCTCTCTGTGTTACTTTGAACCTCGCGTTCTGTTTCCTATCCAGTTCTCTCTCTGTGTTACTGTGAACCTCGCGTTCTGTTTCCTGTCCAGTTCTCTCTCTGTGTTACTGTGAACCACGCGTTCTGTTTCCTGTCCAGTTCCCTCTCTCTGTGTTACTGTGAACCACGCGTTCTGTTTCCTGTCCAGTTCTCTCTCTGTGTTACTAACTGTGAACCACGTGTTCTGTTTCCTGTCCAGTTCTCTCTGTGTTACTTTGAACCACGCGTTCTGTTTCCTGTCCAGTTCTCTCTCTGTGTTACTGTGAACCTCGTGTTCTGTTTCCTGTCCAGTTCTCTCTCTGTGTTACTAACTGTGTACCACGCATTCTGTTTCCTGTCCAGTTCTCTCTCTGTGTTACTGTGAACCACGCGTTCTGTTTCCTGTCCAGTTCTCTCTCTGTGTTACTAACTGTGAACCACGCGTTCTGTTTCCTGTCCAGTTCTCTCTGTGTTACTAACTGTGAACCACGCGTTCTGTTTCCTGTCCAGTTCTCTCTGTGTTACTAACTGTGAACCACGCGTTCTGTTTCCTGTCCAGTTCTCTCTCTGTGTTACTGTGAACCTCGCGTTCTGTTTCCTATCCAGTTCTCTCTCTGTGTTACTGTGAACCTCGCGTTCTGTTTCCTCTCCAGTTCTCTCTCTGTGTTACTGTGAACCACGCGTTCTGTTTCCTGTCCAGTTCCCTCTCTCTGTGTTACTGTGAACCACGCGTTCTGTTTCCTGTCCAGTTCTCTCTCTGTGTTACTAACTGTGAACCACGTGTTCTGTTTCCTGTCCAGTTCTCTCTGTGTTACTGTGAACCACGCGTTCTGTTTGCTGTCCAGTTCTCTCTCTGTGTTACTGTGAACCTCGTGTTCTGTTTCCTGTCCAGTTCTCTCTCTGTGTTACTAACTGTGTACCACGCATTCTGTTTCCTGTCCAGTTCTCTCTCTGTGTTACTGTGAACCACGCGTTCTGTTTCCTGTCCAGTTCTCTCTCTGTGTTACTAACTGTGAACCACGCGTTCTGTTTCCTGTCCAGTTCTCTCTCTGTGTTACTGTGAACCACGCATTCTGTTTCCTGTCCAGGTCTCTCTCTGTGTTACTAACTGTGAACCACGCGTTCTGTTTCCTGTCCAGTTCTCTCTCTGTGTTACTAACTGTGAACCACGCGTTCTGTTTCCTGTCCAGTTTTCTCTCTGTGTTACTGTGAACCACGCGTTCTGTTTCCTGTCCAGTTCTCTCTCTGTGTTACTGTGAACCACGCGTTCTGTTTCCTGTACAGTTCTCTCTCTGTGTTACTAACTGTGAACCTCGTGTTCTGTTTCCTGTCCAGTTCTCTCTCTGTGTTACTAACTGTGAACCACGTGTTCTGTTTCCTGTCCAGTTCTCTCTCTGTGTTACTAACTGTGAACCACGCGTTCTGTTTCCTGTCCAGTTCTCTCTGTGTTACTAACTGTGAACCACGCGTTCTGTTTCCTGTCCAGTTCTCTCTGTGTTACTAACTGTGAACCACGCGTTCTGTTTCCTGTCCAGTTCTCTCTCTGTGTTACTTTGAACCTCGCGTTCTGTTTCCTATCCAGTTCTCTCTCTGTGTTACTGTGAACCTCGCGTTCTGTTTCCTGTCCAGTTCTCTCTCTGTGTTACTGTGAACCACGCGTTCTGTTTCCTGTCCAGTTCCCTCTCTCTGTGTTACTGTGAACCACGCGTTCTGTTTCCTGTCCAGTTCTCTCTCTGTGTTACTAACTGTGAACCACGTGTTCTGTTTCCTGTCCAGTTCTCTCTGTGTTACTTTGAACCACGCGTTCTGTTTCCTGTCCAGTTCTCTCTCTGTGTTACTGTGAACCTCGTGTTCTGTTTCCTGTCCAGTTCTCTCTCTGTGTTACTAACTGTGTACCACGCATTCTGTTTCCTGTCCAGTTCTCTCTCTGTGTTACTGTGAACCACGCGTTCTGTTTCCTGTCCAGTTCTCTCTCTGTGTTACTAACTGTGAACCACGCGTTCTGTTTCCTGTCCATTTCTCTCTGTGTTACTAACTGTGAACCACGCGTTCTGTTTCCTGTCCAGTTCTCTCTGTGTTACTAACTGTGAACCACGCGTTCTGTTTCCTGTCCAGTTCTCTCTCTGTGTTACTGTGAACCTCGCGTTCTGTTTCCTATCCAGTTCTCTCTCTGTGTTACTGTGAACCTCGCGTTCTGTTTCCTGTCCAGTTCTCTCTCTGTGTTACTGTGAACCACGCGTTCTGTTTCCTGTCCAGTTCCCTCTCTCTGTGTTACTGTGAACCACGCGTTCTGTTTCCTGTCCAGTTCTCTCTCTGTGTTACTAACTGTGAACCACGTGTTCTGTTTCCTGTCCAGTTCTCTCTGTGTTACTGTGAACCACGCGTTCTGTTTCCTGTCCAGTTCTCTCTCTGTGTTACTGTGAACCTCGTGTTCTGTTTCCTGTCCAGTTCTCTCTCTGTGTTACTAACTGTGTACCACGCATTCTGTTTCCTGTCCAGTTCTCTCTCTGTGTTACTGTGAACCACGCGTTCTGTTTCCTGTCCAGTTCTCTCTCTGTGTTACTAACTGTGAACCACGCGTTCTGTTTCCTGTCCAGTTCTCTCTCTGTGTTACTGTGAACCACGCATTCTGTTTCCTGTCCAGGTCTCTCTCTGTGTTACTAACTGTGAACCACGCGTTCTGTTTCCTGTCCAGTTCTCTCTCTGTGTTACTAACTGTGAACCACGCGTTCTGTTTCCTGTCCAGTTCTTTCTCTGTGTTACTGTGAACCACGCGTTCTGTTTCCTGTCCAGTTCTCTCTCTGTGTTACTAACTGTGAACCTCGTGTTCTGTTTCCTGTCCAGTTCTCTCTCTGTGTTACTAACTGTGAACCACGCGTTCTGTTTCCTGTCCAGTTCTCTCTCTGTGTTACTAACTGTGAACCACGCGTTCTGTTTCCTGTCCATTTCTCTCTGTGTTACTAACTGTGAACCACGCGTTCTGTTTCCTGTCCAGTTCTCTCTGTGTTACTAACTGTGAACCACGCGTTCTGTTTCCTGTCCAGTTCTCTCTCTGTGTTACTGTGAACCTCGCGTTCTGTTTCCTATCCAGTTCTCTCTCTGTGTTACTGTGAACCTCGCGTTCTGTTTCCTGTCCAGTTCTCTCTCTGTGTTACTGTGAACCACGCGTTCTGTTTCCTGTCCAGTTCTCTATCTCTGTGTTACTGTGAACCACGCGTTCTGTTTCCTGTCCAGTTCTCTCTCTGTGTTACTAACTGTGAACCACGTGTTCTGTTTCCTGTCCAGTTCTCTCTGTGTTACTGTGAACCACGCGTTCTGTTTCCTGTCCAGTTCTCTCTCTGTGTTACTGTGAACCTCGTGTTCTGTTTCCTGTCCAGTTCTCTCTCTGTGTTACTAACTGTGTACCACGCATTCTGTTTCCTGTCCAGTTCTCTCTCTGTGTTACTGTGAACCACGCGTTCTGTTTCCTGTCCAGGTCTCTCTCTGTGTTACTAACAGTGAACCACGCGTTCTGTTTCCTGTCCAGTTCTCTCTCTGTGTTACTGTGAACCACGCATTCTGTTTCCTGTCCAGGTCTCTCTCTGTGTTACTAACTGTGAACCACGCGTTCTGTTTCCTGTCCAGTTCTCTCTCTGTGTTACTAACTGTGAACCACGCGTTCTGTTTCCTGTCCAGTTCTCTCTCTGTGTTACTAACTGTGAACCACGCGTTCTGTTTCCTGTCCAGTTCTCTCTCTGTGTTACTAACTGTGAACCACGCGTTCTGTTTCCTGTCCAGTTCTCTCTGTGTTACTAACTGTGAACCACGCGTTCTGTTTCCTGTCCAGTTCTCTCTGTGTTACTAACTGTGAACCACGCGTTCTGTTTCCTGTCCAGTTCTCTCTCTGTGTTACTGTGAACCTCGCGTTCTGTTTCCTATCCAGTTCTCTCTCTGTGTTACTGTGAACCTCGCGTTCTGTTTCCTGTCCAGTTCTCTCTCTGTGTTACTGTGAACCACGCGTTCTGTTTCCTGTCCAGTTCTCTATCTCTGTGTTACTGTGAACCACGCGTTCTGTTTCCTGTCCAGTTCTCTCTCTGTGTTACTAACTGTGAACCACGTGTTCTGTTTCCTGTCCAGTTCTCTCTGTGTTACTGTGAACCTCGCGTTCTGTTTCCTGTCCAGTTCTCTCTCTGTGTTACTAACTGTGAACCTCGCGTTCTGTTTCCTGTCCAGTTCTCTCTCTGTGTTACTAACTGTGAACCACGCGTTCTGTTTCCTGTCCAGTTTCTCTCTGTGTTACTAACTGTGAACCACGCGTTGTTTCCTGTCCAGTTCTCTCTGTGTTACTGTGAACCACGCATTCTGTTTCCTGTCCAGCTCTCCTTGTGTTACTAACTGTGAACCACGCGTTCTGTTTCCTGTCCAGTTCTCTCTCTGTGTTACTGTGAACCACGCGTTCTGTTTCCTGTCCAGTTCTCTCTCTGTGTTACTAACTGTGAACCTCGTGTTCTGTTTCCTGTCCAGTTCTCTCTCTGTGTTACTAACTGTGAACCACGCGTTCTGTTTCCTGTCCAGTTCTCTCTCTGTGTTACTAACTGTGAACCACACGTTCTGTTTCCTGTCCAGTTCTCTCTGTGTTACTAACTGTGAACCACGCGTTCTGTTTCCTGTCCAGGTCTCTCTCTGTGTTACTGTGAACCACGCGTTCTGTTTCCTGTCCAGTTCTCTCTGTGTTACTAACTGTGAACCACGCGTTCTGTTTCCTGTCCAGTTCTCTCTCTGTGTTACTGTGAACCTCGCGTTCTGTTTCCTATCCAGTTCTCTCTCTGTGTTACTGTGAACCTCGCGTTCTGTTTCCTGTCCAGTTCTCTCTCTGTGTTACTGTGAACCACGCGTTCTGTTTCCTGTCCAGTTCTCTCTCTCTGTGTTACTGTGAACCACGCGATCTGTTTCCTGTCCAGTTCTCTCTCTGTGTTACTAACTGTGAACCTCGCGTTCTGTTTCCTGTCCAGTTCTCTCTCTGTGTTACTAACTGTGAACCTCGCTATCTGTTTCCTGTCCAGTTCTCTCTCTGTGTTACTAACTGTGAACCACGAGTTCTGTTTCCTGTCCAGTTCTCTCTCTGTGTTACTAACTGTGAACCACGCGTTCTGTTTCCTGTCCAGTTTCTCTCTGTGTTACTAACTGTGAACCACACGTTCTGTTTCCTGTCCAGTTCTCTCTGTGTTACTGTGAACCACGCATTCTGTTTCCTGTCCAGCTCTCCTTGTGTTACTAACTGTGAACCACGCGTTCTGTTTCCTGTCCAGTTCTCTCTCTGTGTTACTGTGAACCACGTGTTCTGTTTCCTGTCCAGTTCTCTCTCTGTGTTACTGTGAACCTCGCGTTCTGTTTCCTGTCCAGTTCTCTCTCTGTGTTACTAACTGTGAACCTCGCGTTCTGTTTCCTGTCCAGTTCTCTCTCTGTGTTACTAACTGTGAACCACGCGTTCTGTTTCCTGTCCAGTTTCTCTCTGTGTTACTAACTGTGAACCACGCGTTCTGTTTCCTGTCCAGTTCACTCTCTGTGTTACTGTGAACCTCGCGTTCTGTTTCCTGTCTAGTTCTCTCTCTGTGTTCCGGTAAACCACGCATTCTGTTTCCTGTCCAGTTCTCTCTCTGTGTTACTGTGAACCACGCGTTCTGTTTCCTGTCCAGTTCTCTCTCTGTGTTACTGTGAACCACGCGTTCTGTTTCCTGTCCAGTTCTCTCTCTGTGTTACTAACTGTGAACCTCGTGTTCTGTTTCCTGTCCAGTTCTCTCTCTGTGTTACTAACTGTGAACCACGCGTTCTGTTTCCTGTCCAGTTCTCTCTCTGTGTTACTGTGAACCACGCGTTCTGTTTCCTGTCCAGTTCTCTCTGTGTTACTAACTGTGAACCACGCGTTCTGTTTCCTGTCCAGTTCTCTCTCTGTGTTACTGTGAACCTCGCGTTCTGTTTCCTATCCAGTTCTCTCTCTGTGTTACTGTGAACCTCGCGTTCTGTTTCCTGTCCAGTTCTCTCTCTGTGTTACTGTGAACCACGCGTTCTGATTCCTGTCCAGTTCTCTCTCTCTGTGTTACTGTGAACCACGCGTTCTGTTTCCTGTCCAGTTCTCTCTCTGTGTTACTAACTGTGAACCACGTGTTCTGTTTCCTGTCCAGTTCTCTCTGTGTTACTGTGAACCTCGCGTTCTGTTTCCTGTCTAGTTCTCTCTCTGTGTTACTAACTGTGAACCTCGCGTTCTGTTTCCTGTCCAGTTCTCTCTCTGTGTTCCGGTGAACCACGCATTCTGTTTCCTGTCCAGTTCTCTCTCTGTGTTACAAACTGTGAACCTCGCGTTCTGTTTCCTGTCCAAGTCTCTCTCTGTGTTACTAACTGTGAACCACGCGTTCTGTTTCCTGTCCAGTTCTCTCTCTGTGTTACTGTGAACCACGCGTTCTGTTTCCTGTCCAGTTCTCATTGTGTTACTAACTGTGAACCACGCGTTCTGTTTCCTATCCAGTTCTCTCTCTGTGTTACTGTGAACCTCGCGTTCTGTTTCCTGTCCAGTTCTCTCTCTGTGTTACTGTGAACCACGCGTTCTGTTTCCTGTCCAGTTCTCTCTCTCTGTGTTACTGTGAACCACGCGTTCTGTTTCCTGTCCAGTTCTCTCTCTGTGTTACTAACTGTGAACCACGCGTTCTGTTTCCTGTCCAGTTCTCTCTCTGTGTTACTGTGAACCACGCGTTCTGTTTCCTGTCCAGTTCTCTCTGTGTTACTAACTGTGAACCACGCGTTCTGTTTCCTGTCCAGTTCTCTCTCTGTGTTACTGTGAACCTCGCGTTCTGTTTCCTATCCAGTTCTCTCTCTGTGTTACTGTGAACCTCGCCTTCTGTTTCCTGTCCAGTTCTCTCTCTGTGTTACTGTGAACCACGTGTTCTGTTTCCTGTCCAGTTCTCTCTCTCTGTGTTACTGTGAACATCGCGTTCTGTTTCCTGTCCAGTTCTCTCTCTGTGTTACTAACTGTGAACCACGCGTTCTGTTTCCTGTCCAGTTCTCTCTCTGTGTTACTGTGAACCTCGCGTTCTGTTTCCTGTCCAGTTCTCTCTCTGTGTTACTAACTGTGAACCACACGTTCTGTTTCCTGTCCAGTTCACTCTCTGTGTTACTGTGAACCTCGCGTTCTGTTTCCTGTCTAGTTCTCTCTCTGTGTTCCGGTGAAACACGCATTCTGTTTCCTGTCCAGTTCTCTCTCTGTGTTACTGTGAACCTCGCGTTCTGTTTCCTGTCCAGTTCTCTCTCTGTGTTACTAACTGTGAACCTCGCGTTCTGTTTCCTGTCCAGTACTCTCTCTGTGTTACTAACTGTGAACCACGCGTTCTGTTTCCTGTCCAGTTTCTCTCTGTGTTACTAACTGTGAACCACGCGTTCTGTTTCCTGTCCAGTTCTCTCTGTGTTACTAACTGTGAACCTCGCGTTCTGTTTCCTGTCCAGTTCTCTCTCTGTGTTACTAACTGTGAACCACGCGTTCTGTTTCCTGTCCAGTTTCTCTCTGTGTTACTAACTGTGAACCACGCGTTGTTTCCTGTCCAGTTCTCTCTGTGTTACTGTGAACCACGCATTCTGTTTCCTGTCCAGCTCTCCTTGTGTTACTAACTGTGAACCACGCGTTCTGTTTCCTGTCCAGTTCTCTCTCTGTGTTACTGTGAACCACGCGTTCTGTTTCCTGTCCAGTTCTCTCTCTGTGTTACTGTGAACCACGCGTTCTGTTTCCTGTCCAGTTCTCTCTCTGTGTTACTAACTGTGAACCTCGTGTTCTGTTTCCTGTCCAGTTCTCTCTCTGTGTTACTAACTGTGAACCACGCGTTCTGTTTCCTGTCCAGTTCTCTCTCTGTGTTACTGTGAACCACGCGTTCTGTTTCCTGTCCAGTTCTCTCTGTGTTACTAATTTTGAACCACGCGTTCTGTTTCCTGTCCAGTTCTCTCTCTGTGTTACTGTGAACCTCGCGTTCTGTTTCCTATCCAGTTCTCTCTCTGTGTTACTGTGAACCTCACGTTCTGTTTCCTGTCCAGTTCTCTCTCTGTGTTACTGTGAACCACGCGTTCTGTTTCCTGTCCAGTTCTCTCTCTCTGTGTTACTGTGAACCACGCGTTCTGTTTCCTGTCCAGTTCTCTCTCTGTGTTACTAACTGTGAACCACGTGTTCTGTTTCCTGTCCAGTTCTCTCTGTGTTACTGTGAACCTCGCGTTCTGTTTCCTGTCTAGTTCTCTCTCTGTGTTACTAACTGTGAACCTCGCGTTCTGTTTCCTGTCCAGTTCTCTCTCTGTGTTCCGGTGAACCACGCATTCTGTTTCCTGTCCAGTTCTCTCTCTCTGTGTTACTGTGAACCACGCGTTCTGTTTCCTGTCCAGTTCTCTCTCTGTGTTACTAACTGTGAACCACGCGTTCTGTTTCCTGTCCAGTTCTCTCTCTGTGTTACTGTGAACCACGCGTTCTGTTTCCTGTCCAGTTCTCTCTGTGTTACTAACTGTGAACCACGCGTTCTGTTTCCTGTCCAGTTCTCTCTCTGTGTTACTGTGAACCTCGCGTTCTGTTTCCTATCCAGTTCTCTCTCTGTGTTACTGTGAACCTCGCCTTCTGTTTCCTGTCCAGTTCTCTCTCTGTGTTACTGTGAACCACGTGTTCTGTTTCCTGTCCAGTTCTCTCTCTCTGTGTTACTGTGAACATCGCGTTCTGTTTCCTGTCCAGTTCTCTCTCTGTGTTACTAACTGTGAACCACGCGTTCTGTTTCCTGTCCAGTTCTCTCTCTGTGTTACTGTGAACCTCGCGTTCTGTTTCCTGTCCAGTTCTCTCTCTGTGTTACTAACTGTGAACCACACGTTCTGTTTCCTGTCCAGTTCACTCTCTGTGTTACTGTGAACCTCGCGTTCTGTTTCCTGTCTAGTTCTCTCTCTGTGTTCCGGTGAACCACGCATTCTGTTTCCTGTCCAGTTCTCTCTCTGTGTTACTGTGAACCTCGCGTTCTGTTTCCTGTCCAGTTCTCTCTCTGTGTTACTAACTGTGAACCTCGCGTTCTGTTTCCTGTCCAGTACTCTCTCTGTGTTACTAACTGTGAACCACGCGTTCTGTTTCCTGTCCAGTTTCTCTCTGTGTTACTAACTGTGAACCACGCGTTCTGTTTCCTGTCAAGTTCTCTCTGTGTTACTAACTGTGAACCTCGCGTTCTGTTTCCTGTCCAGTTCTCTCTCTGTGTTACTAACTGTGAACCACGCGTTCTGTTTCCTGTCCAGTTTCTCTCTGTGTTACTAACTGTGAACCACGCGTTGTTTCCTGTCCAGTTCTCTCTGTGTTACTGTGAACCACGCATTCTGTTTCCTGTCCAGCTCTCCTTGTGTTACTAACTGTGAACCACGCGTTCTGTTTCCTGTCCAGTTCTCTCTCTGTGTTACTGTGAACCACGCGTTCTGTTTCCTGTCCAGTTCTCTCTCTGTGTTACTGTGAACCACGCGTTCTGTTTCCTGTCCAGTTCTCTCTCTGTGTTACTAACTGTGAACCTCGTGTTCTGTTTCCTGTCCAGTTCTCTCTCTGTGTTACTAACTGTGAACCACGCGTTCTGTTTCCTGTCCAGTTCTCTCTCTGTGTTACTGTGAACCACGCGTTCTGTTTCCTGTCCAGTTCTCTCTGTGTTACTAACTGTGAACCACGCGTTCTGTTTCCTGTCCAGTTCTCTCTCTGTGTTACTGTGAACCTCGTGTTCTGTTTCCTATCCAGTTCTCTCTCTGTGTTACTGTGAACCTCACGTTCTGTTTCCTGTCCAGTTCTCTCTCTGTGTTACTGTGAACCACGCGTTCTGTTTCCTGTCCAGTTCTCTCTCTCTGTGTTACTGTGAACCACGCGTTCTGTTTCCTGTCCAGTTCTCTCTCTGTGTTACTAACTGTGAACCACGTGTTCTGTTTCCTGTCCAGTTCTCTCTGTGTTACTGTGAACCTCGTGTTCTGTTTCCTGTCTAGTTCTCTCTCTGTGTTACTAACTGTGAACCTCGCGTTCTGTTTCCTGTCCAGTTCTCTCTCTGTGTTCCGGTGAACCACGCATTCTGTTTCCTGTCCAGTTTTCTCTCTGTGTTACTAACTGTGAACCACGCGTTCTGTTTCCTGTCCAGTTCTCTCTCTGTGTTACTGTGAACCACGCGTTCTGTTTCCTGTCCAGTTCTCTCTGTGTTACTAACTGTGAACCACGCGTTCTGTTTCCTGTCCAGTTCTCTCTCTGTGTTACTGTGAACCTCGCGTTCTGTTTCCTATCCAGTTCTCTCTCTGTGTTACTGTGAACCTCACGTTCTGTTTCCTGTCCAGTTCTCTCTCTGTGTTACTGTGAACCACGCGTTCTGTTTCCTGTCCAGTTCTCTCTCTCTGTGTTACTGTGAACCACGCGTTCTGTTTCCTGTCCAGTTCTCTCTCTGTGTTACTAACTGTGAACCACGTGTTCTGTTTCCTGTCCAGTTCTCTCTGTGTTACTGTGAACCTCGCGTTCTGTTTCCTGTCTAGTTCTCTCTCTGTGTTACTAACTGTGAACCTCGCGTTCTGTTTCCTGTCCAGTTCTCTCTCTGTGTTCCGGTGAACCACGCATTCTGTTTCCTGTCCAGTTCTCTCTCTCTGTGTTACTGTGAACCACGCGTTCTGTTTCCTGTCCAGTTCTCTCTCTGTGTTACTAACTGTGAACCACGCGTTCTGTTTCCTGTCCAGTTCTCTCTCTGTGTTACTGTGAACCACGCGTTCTGTTTCCTGTCCAGTTCTCTCTGTGTTACTAACTGTGAACCACGCGTTCTGTTTCCTGTCCAGTTCTCTCTCTGTGTTACTGTGAACCTCGCGTTCTGTTTCCTATCCAGTTCTCTCTCTGTGTTACTGTGAACCTCGCCTTCTGTTTCCTGTCCAGTTCTCTCTCTGTGTTACTGTGAACCACGTGTTCTGTTTCCTGTCCAGTTCTCTCTCTCTGTGTTACTGTGAACATCGCGTTCTGTTTCCTGTCCAGTTCTCTCTCTGTGTTACTAACTGTGAACCACGCGTTCTGTTTCCTGTCCAGTTCTCTCTCTGTGTTACTGTGAACCTCGCGTTCTGTTTCCTGTCCAGTTCTCTCTCTGTGTTACTAACTGTGAACCACACGTTCTGTTTCCTGTCCAGTTCACTCTCTGTGTTACTGTGAACCTCGCGTTCTGTTTCCTGTCTAGTTCTCTCTCTGTGTTCCGGTGAACCACGCATTCTGTTTCCTGTCCAGTTCTCTCTCTGTGTTACTGTGAACCTCGCGTTCTGTTTCCTGTCCAGTTCTCTCTCTGTGTTACTAACTGTGAACCTCGCGTTCTGTTTCCTGTCCAGTACTCTCTCTGTGTTACTAACTGTGAACCACGCGTTCTGTTTCCTGTCCAGTTTCTCTCTGTGTTACTAACTGTGAACCACGCGTTCTGTTTCCTGTCCAGTTCTCTCTGTGTTACTAACTGTGAACCTCGCGTTCTGTTTCCTGTCCAGTTCTCTCTCTGTGTTACTAACTGTGAACCACGCGTTCTGTTTCCTGTCCAGTTTCTCTCTGTGTTACTAACTGTGAACCACGCGTTGTTTCCTGTCCAGTTCTCTCTGTGTTACTGTGAACCACGCATTCTGTTTCCTGTCCAGCTCTCCTTGTGTTACTAACTGTGAACCACGCGTTCTGTTTCCTGTCCAGTTCTCTCTCTGTGTTACTGTGAACCACGCGTTCTGTTTCCTGTCCAGTTCTCTCTCTGTGTTACTGTGAACCACGCGTTCTGTTTCCTGTCCAGTTCTCTCTCTGTGTTACTAACTGTGAACCTCGTGTTCTGTTTCCTGTCCAGTTCTCTCTCTGTGTTACTAACTGTGAACCACGCGTTCTGTTTCCTGTCCAGTTCTCTCTCTGTGTTACTGTGAACCACGCGTTCTGTTTCCTGTCCAGTTCTCTCTGTGTTACTAACTGTGAACCAAGCGTTCTGTTTCCTGTCCAGTTCTCTCTCTGTGTTACTGTGAACCTCGTGTTCTGTTTCCTATCCAGTTCTCTCTCTGTGTTACTGTGAACCTCACGTTCTGTTTCCTGTCCAGTTCTCTCTCTGTGTTACTGTGAACCACGCGTTTTGTTTCCTGTCCAGTTCTCTCTCTCTGTGTTACTGTGAACCACGCGTTCTGTTTCCTGTCCAGTTCTCTCTCTGTGTTACTAACTGTGAACCACGTGTTCTGTTTCCTGTCCAGTTCTCTCTGTGTTACTGTGAACCTCGCGTTCTGTTTCCTGTCTAGTTCTCTCTCTGTGTTACTAACTGTGAACCTCGCGTTCTGTTTCCTGTCCAGTTCTCTCTCTGTGTTCCGGTGAACCACGCATTCTGTTTCCTGTCCAGTTCTCTCTCTGTGTTACAAACTGTGAACCTCGCGTTCTGTTTCCTGTCCAGTTCTCTCTCTGTGTTACTAACTGTGAACCACGCGTTCTGTTTCCTGTCCAGTTCTCTCTCTGTGTTACTGTGAACCAAGCGTTCTGTTTCCTGTCCAGTTCTCTCTGTGTTACTAACTGTGAACCACGCGTTCTGTTTCCTGTCCAGTTCTCTCTCTGTGTTACTGTGAACCTCGCATTCTGTTTCCTATCCAGTTCTCTCTCTGTGTTACTGTGAACCTCGCGTTCTGTTTCCTGTCCAGTTCTCTCTCTGTGTTACTGTGAACCACGCGTTCTGTTTCCTGTCCAGTTCTCTCTCTCTGTGTTACTGTGAACCACGCGTTCTGTTTCCTGTCCAGTTCTCTCTCTGTGTTACTAACTGTGAACCACGTGTTCTGTTTCCTGTCCAGTTCTCTCTGTGTTACTGTGAACCTCGCGTTCTGTTTCCTGTCTAGTTCTCTCTCTGTGTTACTAACTGTGAACCTCGCGTTCTGTTTCCTGTCCAGTTCTCTCTCTGTGTTCCGGTGAACCGCGCATTCTGTTTCCTGTCCAGTTCTCTCTCTGTGTTACAAACTGTGAACCTCGCGTTCTGTTTCCTGTCCAGTTCTCTCTCTGTGTTACTAACTGTGAACCTCGCGTTCTGTTTCCTGTCCAGTTCTCTCTCTGTGTTACAAACTGTGAACCTCCCGTTCTGTTTCCTGTCCAGTTCTCTCTCTGTGTTACTAACTGTGAACCACGCGTTCTGTTTCCTGTCCAGTTTCTCTCTGTGTTACTAACTGTGAACCACGCGTTGTTTCCTGTCCAGTTCTCTCTGTGTTACTGTGAACTACGCATTCTGTTTCCTGTCCAGCTCTCCTTGTGTTACTAACTGTGAACCACGCGTTCTGTTTCCTGTCCAGTTCTCTCTCTGTGTTACTGTGAACCACGCGTTCTGTTTCCTGTCCAGTTCTCTCTCTGTGTTACTGTGAACCACGCGTTCTGTTTCCTGTCCAGTTCTCTCTCTGTGTTACTAACTGTGAACCTCGTGTTCTGTTTCCTGTCCAGTTCTCTCTCTGTGTTACTAACTGTAAACCACGCGTTCTGTTTCCTGTCCAGTTCTCTCTCTGTGTTACTGTGAACCTCGCGTTCTGTTTCCTGTCCAGTTCTCTCTCTGTGTTACTAACTGTGAACCTCGCGTTCTGTTTCCTGTCCAGTTCTCTCTCTGTGTTACTAACTGTGAACCACGCGTTCTGTTTCCTGTCCAGTTTCTCTCTGTGTTACTAACTGTGAACCACGCGTTCTGTTTCCTGTCCAGTTCTCTCTCTGTGTTACTGTGTACCACGGTTCTGTTTCCTGTCCAGTTCTCTCTGTGTTACTAACTGTGAACCACGCGTTCTGTTTCCTGTCCAGTTCTCTCTCTGTGTTACTGTGAACCTCGCGTTCTGTTTCCTGTCCAGTTCTCTCTCTGTGTTACTGTGAACCTCGCGTTCTGTTTCCTGTCTAGTTCTCTCTCTGTGTTACTGTGAACCACGCGTTCTGTTTCCTGTCCAGTTCTCTCTCTCTGTGTTACTGTGAACCACGCATTCTGTTTCCTGTCCAGTTCTCTCTCTGTGTTACTAACTGTGAACCACGTGTTCTGTTTCCTGTCCAGTTCTCTCTCTGTGTTACTGTGAACCACGCGTTCTGTTTCCTGTCCAGTTCTCTCTGTGTTACTAACTGTGAACCACGCGTTCTGTTTCCTGTCCAGTTCTCTCTCTGTGTTACTGTGAACCTCGCGTTCTGTTTCCTATCCAGTTCTCTCTCTGTGTTACTGTGAACCTCACGTTCTGTTTCCTGTCCAGTTCTCTCTCTGTGTTACTGTGAACCACGCGTTCTGTTTCCTGTCCAGTTCTCTCTCTCTGTGTTACTGTGAACCACGCGTTCTGTTTCCTGTCCAGTTCTCTCTCTGTGTTACTAACTGTGAACCACGTGTTCTGTTTCCTGTCCAGTTCTCTCTGTGTTACTGTGAACCTCGCGTTCTGTTTCCTGTCTAGTTCTCTCTCTGTGTTACTAACTGTGAACCTCGCGTTCTGTTTCCTGTCCAGTTCTCTCTCTGTGTTCCGGTGAACCACGCATTCTGTTTCCTGTCCAGTTCTCTCTCTGTGTTACAAACTGTGAACCTCGCGTTCTGTTTCCTGTCCAGTTCTCTCTCTGTGTTACTGTGAACCAAGCGTTCTGTTTCCTGTCCAGTTCTCTCTGTGTTACTAACTGTGAACCACGCGTTCTGTTTCCTGTCCAGTTCTCTCTCTGTGTTACTGTGAACCTCGCGTTCTGTTTCCTATCCAGTTCTCTCTCTGTGTTACTGTGAACCTCGCGTTCTGTTTCCTGTCCAGTTCTCTCTCTGTGTTACTGTGAACCACGCGTTCTGTTTTCTTTCCAGTTCTCTCTCTGTGTTACTGTGAACCACGCGTTCTGTTTTCTTTCCAGTTCTCTCTCTCTGTGTTACTGTGAACCACGCGTTCTGTTTCCTGTCCAGTTCTCTCTCTGTGTTACTAACTGTGAACCACGTGTTCTGTTTCCTGTCCAGTTCTCTCTGTGTTACTGTGAACCTCGCGTTCTGTTTCCTGTCTAGTTCTCTCTCTGTGTTACTAACTGTGAACCTCGCGTTCTGTTTCCTGTCCAGTTCTCTCTCTGTGTTCCGGTGAACCGCGCATTCTGTTTCCTGTCCAGTTCTCTCTCTGTGTTACAAACTGTGAACCTCGCGTTCTGTTTCCTGTCCAGTTCTCTCTCTGTGTTACTAACTGTGAACCTCGCGTTCTGTTTCCTGTCCAGTTCTCTCTCTGTGTTACAAACTGTGAACCTCCCGTTCTGTTTCCTGTCCAGTTCTCTCTCTGTGTTACTAACTGTGAACCACGCGTTCTGTTTCCTGTCCAGTTTCTCTCTGTGTTACTAACTGTGAACCACGCGTTGTTTCCTGTCCAGTTCTCTCTGTGTTACTGTGAACCACGCATTCTGTTTCCTGTCCAGCTCTCCTTGTGTTACTAACTGTGAACCACGCGTTCTGTTTCCTGTCCAGTTCTCTCTCTGTGTTACTGTGAACCACGCGTTCTGTTTCCTGTCCAGTTCTCTCTCTGTGTTACTGTGAACCACGCGTTCTGTTTCCTGTCCAGTTCTCTCTCTGTGTTACTAACTGTGAACCTCGTGTTCTGTTTCCTGTCCAGTTCTCTCTCTGTGTTACTAACTGTGAACCACGCGTTCTGTTTCCTGTCCAGTTCTCTCTCTGTGTTACTGTGAACCTCGCGTTCTGTTTCCTGTCCAGTTCTCTCTCTGTGTTACTAACTGTGAACCACGCGTTCTGTTTCCTGTCCAGTTTCTCTCTGTGTTACTAACTGTGAACCACGCGTTCTGTTTCCTGTCCAGTTCTCTCTCTGTGTTACTGTGTACCACGGTTCTGTTTCCTGTCCAGTTCTCTCTGTGTTACTAACTGTGAACCACGCGTTCTGTTTCCTGTCCAGTTCTCTCTCTGTGTTACTGTGAACCTCGCGTTCTGTTTCCTGTCTAGTTCTCTCTCTGTGTTACTGTGAACCACGCGTTCTGTTTCCTGTCCAGTTCTCTCTCTCTGTGTTACTGTGAACCACGCGTTCTGTTTCCTGTCCAGTTCTCTCTCTGTGTTACTAACTGTGAACCACGTGTTCTGTTTCCTGTCCAGTTCTCTCTCTGTGTTACTGTGAACCACGTGTTCTGTTTCCTGTCCAGTTCTCTCTCTGTGTTACTGTGAACCTCGCGTTCTGTTTCCTGTCCAGTTCTCTCTCTGTGTTACTAACTGTGAACCACGCGTTCTGTTTCCTGTCCAGTTCACTCTCTGTGTTACTGTGAACCTCGCGTTCTGTTTCCTGTCTAGTTCTCTCTCTGTGTTCCGGTGAAGCACGCATTCTGTTTCCTGTCCAGTTCTCTCTCTGTGTTACTGTGAACCTCGCGTTCTGTTTCCTGTCCAGTTCTCTCTCTGTGTTACTAACTGTGAACCACGCGTTCTGTTTCCTGTCCAGTTTCTCTCTGTGTTACTAACTGTGAACCACGCGTTCTGTTTCCTGTCCAGTTCTCTCTGTGTTACTAACTGTGAACCTCGCGTTCTGTTTCCTGTCCAGTTCTCTCTCTGTGTTACTAACTGTGAACCACGCGTTCTGTTTCCTGTCCAGTTTCTCTCTGTGTTACTAACTGTGAACCACGCGTTGTTTCCTGTCCAGTTCTCTCTGTGTTACTGTGAACCACGCATTCTGTTTCCTGTCCAGCTCTCCTTGTGTTACTAACTGTGAACCACGCGTTCTGTTTCCTGTCCAGTTCTCTCTCTGTGTTACTGTGAACCACGCGTTCTGTTTTCTTTCCAGTTCTCTCTCTCTGTGTTACTGTGAACCACGCGTTCTGTTTCCTGTCCAGTTCTCTCTCTGTGTTACTAACTGTGAACCACGTGTTCTGTTTCCTGTCCAGTTCTCTCTGTGTTACTGTGAACCTCGCGTTCTGTTTCCTGTCTAGTTCTCTCTCTGTGTTACTAACTGTGAACCTCGCGTTCTGTTTCCTGTCCAGTTCTCTCTCTGTGTTCCGGTGAACCGCGCATTCTGTTTCCTGTCCAGTTCTCTCTCTGTGTTACAAACTGTGAACCTCGCGTTCTGTTTCCTGTCCAGTTCTCTCTCTGTGTTACTAACTGTGAACCTCGCGTTCTGTTTCCTGTCCAGTTCTCTCTCTGTGTTACAAACTGTGAACCTCCCGTTCTGTTTCCTGTCCAGTTCTCTCTCTGTGTTACTAACTGTGAACCACGCGTTCTGTTTCCTGTCCAGTTTCTCTCTGTGTTACTAACTGTGAACCATGCGTTGTTTCCTGTCCAGTTCTCTCTGTGTTACTGTGAACCACGCATTCTGTTTCCTGTCCAGCTCTCCTTGTGTTACTAACTGTGAACCACGCGTTCTGTTTCCTGTCCAGTTCTCTCTCTGTGTTACTGTGAACCACGCGTTCTGTTTCCTGTCCAGTTCTCTCTCTGTGTTACTGTGAACCACGCGTTCTGTTTCCTGTCCAGTTCTCTCTCTGTGTTACTAACTGTGAACCTCGTGTTCTGTTTCCTGTCCAGTTCTCTCTCTGTGTTACTAACTGTGAACCACGCGTTCTGTTTCCTGTCCAGTTCTCTCTCTGTGTTACTGTGAACCTCGCGTTCTGTTTCCTGTCCAGTTCTCTCTCTGTGTTACTAACTGTGAACCACGCGTTCTGTTTCCTGTCCAGTTTCTCTCTGTGTTACTAACTGTGAACCACGCGTTCTGTTTCCTGTCCAGTTCTCTCTCTGTGTTACTGTGTACCACGGTTCTGTTTCCTGTCCAGTTCTCTCTGTGTTACTAACTGTGAACCACGCGTTCTGTTTCCTGTCCAGTTCTCTCTCTGTGTTACTGTGAACCTCGCGTTCTGTTTCCTGTCTAGTTCTCTCTCTGTGTTACTGTGAACCACGCGTTCTGTTTCCTGTCCAGTTCTCTCTCTCTGTGTTACTGTGAACCACGCGTTCTGTTTCCTGTCCAGTTCTCTCTCTGTGTTACTAACTGTGAACCACGTGTTCTGTTTCCTGTCCAGTTCTCTCTCTGTGTTACTGTGAACCACGTGTTCTGTTTCCTGTCCAGTTCTCTCTCTGTGTTACTGTGAACCTCGCGTTCTGTTTCCTGTCCAGTTCTCTCTCTGTGTTACTAACTGTGAACCACGCGTTCTGTTTCCTGTCCAGTTCACTCTCTGTGTTACTGTGAACCTCGCGTTCTGTTTCCTGTCTAGTTCTCTCTCTGTGTTCCGGTGAAGCACGCATTCTGTTTCCTGTCCAGTTCTCTCTCTGTGTTACTGTGAACCTCGCGTTCTGTTTCCTGTCCAGTTCTCTCTCTGTGTTACTAACTGTGAACCACGCGTTCTGTTTCCTGTCCAGTTTCTCTCTGTGTTACTAACTGTGAACCACGCGTTCTGTTTCCTGTCCAGTTCTCTCTGTGTTACTAACTGTGAACCTCGCGTTCTGTTTCCTGTCCAGTTCTCTCTCTGTGTTACTAACTGTGAACCACGCGTTCTGTTTCCTGTCCAGTTTCTCTCTGTGTTACTAACTGTGAACCACGCGTTGTTTCCTGTCCAGTTCTCTCTGTGTTACTGTGAACCACGCATTCTGTTTCCTGTCCAGCTCTCCTTGTGTTACTAACTGTGAACCACGCGTTCTGTTTCCTGTCCAGTTCTCTCTCTGTGTTACTGTGAACCACGCGTTCTGTTTCCTGTCCAGTTCTCTCTCTGTGTTACTAACTGTGAACCTCGTGTTCTGTTTCCTGTCCAGTTCTCTCTCTGTGTTACTAACTGTGAACCACACGTTCTGTTTCCTGTCCAGTTCTCTCTCTGTGTTACTGTGAACCACGCGTTCTGTTTCCTGTCCAGTTCTCTCTGTGTTACTAACTGTGAACCACGCGTTCTGTTTCCTGTCCAGTTCTCTCTCTGTGTTACTGTGAACCTCGCGTTCTGTTTCCTATCCAGTTCTCTCTCTGTGTTACTGTGAACCTCGCGTTCTGTTTCCTGTCCAGTTCTCTCTCTGTGTTACTGTGAACCACGCGTTCTGTTTCCTGTCCAGGTCTCTCTCTGTGTTACTAACTGTGAACCACGTGTTCTGTTTCCTGTCCAGTTCTCTCTGTGTTACTGTGAACCTCGCGTTCTGTTTCCTTTCCAGTTCTCTCTCTGTGTTACTGTGAACCTCGCGTTCTGTTTCCTGTCCAGTTCTCTCTCTGTGTTACTGTGAACCTCGCGTTCTGTTTCCTGTCTAGTTCTCTCTCTGTGTTACTAACTGTGAACCTCGCATTCTGTTTCCTGTCCAGTTCTCTCTCTGTGTTACTGTGAACCTCGCGTTCTGTTTCCTGTCCAGTTCTCTCTCTGTGTTACAAACTGTGAACCTCCCGTTCTGTTTCCTGTCCAGTTCTCTCTCTGTGTTACTAACTGTGAACCACGCGTTCTGTTTCCTGTCCAGTTTCTCTCTGTGTTACTAACTGTGAACCACGCGTTGTTTCCTGTCCAGTTCTCTCTCTGTTACTGTGAACCACGCATTCTGTTTCCTGTCCAGCTCTCCTTGTGTTACTAACTGTGAACCACGCGTTCTGTTTCCTGTCCAGTTCTCTCTCTGTGTTACTGTGAACCACGCGTTCTGTTTCCTGTCCAGTTCTCTCTCTGTGTTACTGTGAACCACGCGTTCTGTTTCCTGTCCAGTTCTCTCTCTGTGTTACTAACTGTGAACCTCGTGTTCTGTTTCCTGTCCAGTTCTCTCTGTGTTACTAACTGTGAACCACGCGTTCTGTTTCCTGTCCAGTTCTCTCTCTGTGTTACTGTGAACCTCGCGTTCTGTTTCCTGTCCAGTTCTCTCTCTGTGTTACTAACTGTGAACCTCGCGTTCTGTTTCCTGTCAAGTTCTCTCTCTGTGTTACTGTGAACCTCGCGTTCTGTTTCCTATCCAGTTCTCTCTCTGTGTTACTGTGAACCTCGCGTTCTGTTTCCTGTCCAGTTCTCTCTCTGTGTTACTGTGAACCACGCGTTCTGTTTCCTGTCCAGTTCTCTCTCTCTGTGTTACTGTGAACCACGCGTTCTGTTTCCTGTCCAGTTCTCTCTCTGTGTTACTAACTGTGAACCACGTGTTCTGTTTCCTGTCCAGTTCTCTCTGTGTTACTGTGAACCACGCGTTCTGTTTCCTTTCCAGTTCTCTCTCTGTGTTACTGTGAACCTCGCATTCTGTTTCCTGTCCAGTTCTCTCTCTGTGTTACTGTGAACCTCGCGTTCTGTTTCCTGTCCAGTTCTCTCTCTGTGTTACTGTGAACCTCGCGTTCTGTTTCCTGTCTAGTTCTCTCTCTGTGTTACTGTGAACCACGCGTTCTGTTTCCTGTCCAGTTCTCTCTCTCTGTGTTACTGTGAACCACGCGTTCTGTTTCCTGTCCAGTTCTCTCTCTGTGTTACTAACTGTGAACCACGTGTTCTGTTTCCTGTCCAGTTCTCTCTCTGTGTTACTGTGAACCACGCGTTCTGTTTCCTGTCCAGTTCTCTCTCTGTGTTACTGTGAACCTCGCGTTCTGTTTCCTGTCCAGTTCTCTCTCTGTGTTACTAACTGTGAACCACGCGTTCTGTTTCCTGTCCAGTTCACTCTCTGTGTTACTGTGAACCTCGCGTTCTGTTTCCTGTCTAGTTCTCTCTCTGTGTTCCGGTGAAGCACGCATTCTGTTTCCTGTCCAGTTCTCTCTCTGTGTTACTGTGAACCTCGCGTTCTGTTTCCTGTCCAGTTCTCTCTCTGTGTTACTAACTGTGAACCACGCGTTCTGTTTCCTGTCCAGTTTCTCTCTGTGTTACTAACTGTGAACCACGCGTTCTGTTTCCTGTCCAGTTCTCTCTGTGTTACTAACTGTGAACCTCGCGTTCTGTTTCCTGTCCAGTTCTCTCTCTGTGTTACTAACTGTGAACCACGCGTTCTGTTTCCTGTCCAGTTTCTCTCTGTGTTACTAACTGTGAACCACGCGTTGTTTCCTGTCCAGTTCTCTCTGTGTTACTGTGAACCACGCATTCTGTTTCCTGTCCAGCTCTCCTTGTGTTACTAACTGTGAACCACGCGTTCTGTTTCCTGTCCAGTTCTCTCTCTGTGTTACTGTGAACCACGCGTTCTGTTTCCTGTCCAGTTCTCTCTCTGTGTTACTAACTGTGAACCTCGTGTTCTGTTTCCTGTCCAGTTCTCTCTCTGTGTTACTAACTGTGAACCACACGTTCTGTTTCCTGTCCAGTTCTCTCTCTGTGTTACTGTGAACCACGCGTTCTGTTTCCTGTCCAGTTCTCTCTGTGTTACTAACTGTGAACCACGCGTTCTGTTTCCTGTCCAGTTCTCTCTCTGTGTTACTGTGAACCTCGCGTTCTGTTTCCTATCCAGTTCTCTCTCTGTGTTACTGTGAACCTCGCGTTCTGTTTCCTGTCCAGTTCTCTCTCTGTGTTACTGTGAACCACGCGTTCTGTTTCCTGTCCAGGTCTCTCTCTGTGTTACTAACTGTGAACCACGTGTTCTGTTTCCTGTCCAGTTCTCTCTGTGTTACTGTGAACCACGCGTTGTGTTTCCTTTCCAGTTCTCTCTCTGTGTTACTGTGAACCTCGCGTTCTGTTTCCTGTCCAGTTCTCTCTCTGTGTTACTGTGAACCTCGCGTTCTGTTTCCTGTCTAGTTCTCTCTCTGTGTTACTAACTGTGAACCTCGCATTCTGTTTCCTGTCCAGTTCTCTCTCTGTGTTACTGTGAACCTCGCGTTCTGTTTCCTGTCCAGTTCTCTCTCTGTGTTACAAACTGTGAACCTCCCGTTCTGTTTCCTGTCCAGTTCTCTCTCTGTGTTACTAACTGTGAACCACGCGTTCTGTTTCCTGTCCAGTTTCTCTCTGTGTTACTAACTGTGAACCACGCGTTGTTTCCTGTCCAGTTCTCTCTCTGTTACTGTGAACCACGCATTCTGTTTCCTGTCCAGCTCTCCTTGTGTTACTAACTGTGAACCACGCGTTCTGTTTCCTGTCCAGTTCTCTCTCTGTGTTACTGTGAACCACGCGTTCTGTTTCCTGTCCAGTTCTCTCTCTGTGTTACTGTGAACCACGCGTTCTGTTTCCTGTCCAGTTCTCTCTCTGTGTTACTAACTGTGAACCTCGTGTTCTGTTTCCTGTCCAGTTCTCTCTGTGTTACTAACTGTGAACCACGCGTTCTGTTTCCTGTCCAGTTCTCTCTCTGTGTTACTGTGAACCTCGCGTTCTGTTTCCTGTCCAGTTCTCTCTCTGTGTTACTAACTGTGAACCTCGCGTTCTGTTTCCTGTCAAGTTCTCTCTCTGTGTTACTGTGAACCTCGCGTTCTGTTTCCTATCCAGTTCTCTCTCTGTGTTACTGTGAACCTCGCGTTCTGTTTCCTGTCCAGTTCTCTCTCTGTGTTACTGTGAACCACGCGTTCTGTTTCCTGTCCAGTTCTCTCTCTCTGTGTTACTGTGAACCACGCGTTCTGTTTCCTGTCCAGTTCTCTCTCTGTGTTACTAACTGTGAACCACGTGTTCTGTTTCCTGTCCAGTTCTCTCTGTGTTACTGTGAACCACGCGTTCTGTTTCCTTTCCAGTTCTCTCTCTGTGTTACTGTGAACCTCGCATTCTGTTTCCTGTCCAGTTCTCTCTCTGTGTTACTGTGAACCTCGCGTTCTGTTTCCTGTCTAGTTCTCTCTCTGTGTTACTAACTGTGAACCTCGCGTTCTGTTTCCTGTCCAGTTCTCTCTCTGTGTTCCGGTGAACCACGCATTCTGTTTCCTGTCCAGTTCTCTCTGTGTTACTGTGAACCTCGCGTTCTGTTTCCTGTCCAGTTCTCTCTCTGTGTTACTAACTGTGAACCTCGCGTTCTGTTTCCTGTCCAGTTCTCTCTCTGTGTTACTAACTGTGAACCACGCGTTCTGTTTCCTGTCCAGTTTCTCTCTGTGTTACTAACTGTGAACCACGCGTTGTTTCCTGTCCAGTTCTCTCTGTGTTACTGTGAACCACGCGTTCTGTTTCCTGTCCAGTTCTCTCTCTGTGTTACTGTGAACCACGCATTCTGTTTCCTGTCCAGCTCTCCTTGTGTTACTAACTGTGAACCACGCGTTCTGTTTCGTGTCCAGTTCTCTCTCTGTGTTACTGTGAACCACGCATTCTGTTTCCTGTCCAGGTCTCTCTCTGTGTTACTAACTGTGAACCACGCTTTCTGTTTCCTGTCCAGTTCTCTCTCTGTGTTACTAACTGTGAACCACGCATTCTGTTTCCTGTCCAGTTCTCTCTCTGTGTTACTGTGAACCACGCGTTCTCTTTCCTGTCCAGTTCTCTCTCTCTGTATTACTGTGAACCACGCGTTCTGTTTCCTGTCCAGTTCTCTCTCTGTGTTACTAACTGTGAACCACGCGTTCTGTTTCCTGTCCAGTTTTCTCTCTGTTACTGTGAACCTCACCCTCTGTTTCCTGTCCAGTTCTCTCTCTGTGTTACTAACTGTGAACCACGCGTTCTGTTTCCTGTCCAGTTCTCTCTCTGTGTTACTAACTGTGAACCACGTGTTCTGTTTCCTGTCCAGTTCTCTCTGTGTTACTGTGAACCACGCGTTCTGTTTCCTTTCCAGTTCTCTCTCTGTGTTACTGTGAACCTCGCATTCTGTTTCCTGTCCAGTTCTCTCTCTGTGTTACTGTGAACCTCGCGTTCTGTTTCCTGTCCAGTTCTCTCTCTGTGTTACTGTGAACCTCGCGTTCTGTTTCCTGTCTAGTTCTCTCTCTGTGTTACTGTGAACCACGCGTTCTGTTTCCTGTCCAGTTCTCTCTCTCTGTGTTACTGTGAACCACGCGTTCTGTTTCCTGTCCAGTTCTCTCTCTGTGTTACTAACTGTGAACCACGTGTTCTGTTTCCTGTCCAGTTCTCTCTCTGTGTTACTGTGAACCACGCGTTCTGTTTCCTGTCCAGTTCTCTCTCTGTGTTACTGTGAACCTCGCGTTCTGTTTCCTGTCCAGTTCTCTCTCTGTGTTACTAACTGTGAACCACGCGTTCTGTTTCCTGTCCAGTTCACTCTCTGTGTTACTGTGAACCTCGCGTTCTGTTTCCTGTCTAGTTCTCTCTCTGTGTTCCGGTGAAGCACGCATTCTGTTTCCTGTCCAGTTCTCTCTCTGTGTTACTGTGAACCTCGCGTTCTGTTTCCTGTCCAGTTCTCTCTCTGTGTTACTAACTGTGAACCACGCGTTCTGTTTCCTGTCCAGTTTCTCTCTGTGTTACTAACTGTGAACCACGCGTTCTGTTTCCTGTCCAGTTCTCTCTGTGTTACTAACTGTGAACCTCGCGTTCTGTTTCCTGTCCAGTTCTCTCTCTGTGTTACTAACTGTGAACCACGCGTTCTGTTTCCTGTCCAGTTTCTCTCTGTGTTACTAACTGTGAACCACGCGTTGTTTCCTGTCCAGTTCTCTCTGTGTTACTGTGAACCACGCATTCTGTTTCCTGTCCAGCTCTCCTTGTGTTACTAACTGTGAACCACGCGTTCTGTTTCCTGTCCAGTTCTCTCTCTGTGTTACTGTGAACCACGCGTTCTGTTTCCTGTCCAGTTCTCTCTCTGTGTTACTAACTGTGAACCTCGTGTTCTGTTTCCTGTCCAGTTCTCTCTCTGTGTTACTAACTGTGAACCACACGTTCTGTTTCCTGTCCAGTTCTCTCTCTGTGTTACTGTGAACCACGCGTTCTGTTTCCTGTCCAGTTCTCTCTGTGTTACTAACTGTGAACCACGCGTTCTGTTTCCTGTCCAGTTCTCTCTCTGTGTTACTGTGAACCTCGCGTTCTGTTTCCTATCCAGTTCTCTCTCTGTGTTACTGTGAACCTCGCGTTCTGTTTCCTGTCCAGTTCTCTCTCTGTGTTACTGTGAACCACGCGTTCTGTTTCCTGTCCAGGTCTCTCTCTGTGTTACTAACTGTGAACCACGTGTTCTGTTTCCTGTCCAGTTCTCTCTGTGTTACTGTGAACCACGCGTTGTGTTTCCTTTCCAGTTCTCTCTCTGTGTTACTGTGAACCTCGCGTTCTGTTTCCTGTCCAGTTCTCTCTCTGTGTTACTGTGAACCTCGCGTTCTGTTTCCTGTCTAGTTCTCTCTCTGTGTTACTAACTGTGAACCTCGCATTCTGTTTCCTGTCCAGTTCTCTCTCTGTGTTACTGTGAACCTCGCGTTCTGTTTCCTGTCCAGTTCTCTCTCTGTGTTACAAACTGTGAACCTCCCGTTCTGTTTCCTGTCCAGTTCTCTCTCTGTGTTACTAACTGTGAACCACGCGTTCTGTTTCCTGTCCAGTTTCTCTCTGTGTTACTAACTGTGAACCACGCGTTGTTTCCTGTCCAGTTCTCTCTCTGTTACTGTGAACCACGCATTCTGTTTCCTGTCCAGCTCTCCTTGTGTTACTAACTGTGAACCACGCGTTCTGTTTCCTGTCCAGTTCTCTCTCTGTGTTACTGTGAACCACGCGTTCTGTTTCCTGTCCAGTTCTCTCTCTGTGTTACTGTGAACCACGCGTTCTGTTTCCTGTCCAGTTCTCTCTCTGTGTTACTAACTGTGAACCTCGTGTTCTGTTTCCTGTCCAGTTCTCTCTGTGTTACTAACTGTGAACCACGCGTTCTGTTTCCTGTCCAGTTCTCTCTCTGTGTTACTGTGAACCTCGCGTTCTGTTTCCTGTCCAGTTCTCTCTCTGTGTTACTAACTGTGAACCTCGCGTTCTGTTTCCTGTCAAGTTCTCTCTCTGTGTTACTGTGAACCTCGCGTTCTGTTTCCTATCCAGTTCTCTCTCTGTGTTACTGTGAACCTCGCGTTCTGTTTCCTGTCCAGTTCTCTCTCTGTGTTACTGTGAACCACGCGTTCTGTTTCCTGTCCAGTTCTCTCTCTCTGTGTTACTGTGAACCACGCGTTCTGTTTCCTGTCCAGTTCTCTCTCTGTGTTACTAACTGTGAACCACGTGTTCTGTTTCCTGTCCAGTTCTCTCTGTGTTACTGTGAACCACGCGTTCTGTTTCCTTTCCAGTTCTCTCTCTGTGTTACTGTGAACCTCGCATTCTGTTTCCTGTCCAGTTCTCTCTCTGTGTTACTGTGAACCTCGCGTTCTGTTTCCTGTCTAGTTCTCTCTCTGTGTTACTAACTGTGAACCTCGCGTTCTGTTTCCTGTCCAGTTCTCTCTCTGTGTTCCGGTGAACCACGCATTCTGTTTCCTGTCCAGTTCTCTCTGTGTTACTGTGAACCTCGCGTTCTGTTTCCTGTCCAGTTCTCTCTCTGTGTTACTAACTGTGAACCTCGCGTTCTGTTTCCTGTCCAGTTCTCTCTCTGTGTTACTAACTGTGAACCACGCGTTCTGTTTCCTGTCCAGTTTCTCTCTGTGTTACTAACTGTGAACCACGCGTTGTTTCCTGTCCAGTTCTCTCTGTGTTACTGTGAACCACGCGTTCTGTTTCCTGTCCAGTTCTCTCTCTGTGTTACTGTGAACCACGCATTCTGTTTCCTGTCCAGCTCTCCTTGTGTTACTAACTGTGAACCACGCGTTCTGTTTCGTGTCCAGTTCTCTCTCTGTGTTACTGTGAACCACGCATTCTGTTTCCTGTCCAGGTCTCTCTCTGTGTTACTAACTGTGAACCACGCTTTCTGTTTCCTGTCCAGTTCTCTCTCTGTGTTACTAACTGTGAACCACGCATTCTGTTTCCTGTCCAGTTCTCTCTCTGTGTTACTGTGAACCACGCGTTCTCTTTCCTGTCCAGTTCTCTCTCTCTGTATTACTGTGAACCACGCGTTCTGTTTCCTGTCCAGTTCTCTCTCTGTGTTACTAACTGTGAACCACGCGTTCTGTTTCCTGTCCAGTTTTCTCTCTGTTACTGTGAACCTCACCCTCTGTTTCCTGTCCAGTTCTCTCTCTGTGTTACTAACTGTGAACCATGCGTTCTGTTTCCTGTCCAGTTCCCTCTCTGTGTTACTAACTGTGAACCACGCGTTCTGTTTCCTGTCCAGTTCTCTCTCTCTGTGTTACTGTGAACCACGCGTTCTGTTTCCTGTCCAGTTCTTTCTCTGTGTTACTGTGAACCAAGCGTTCTGTTTCCTGTCCAGTTCTCTCTCTGTGTTACTGTGAACCACGCGTTCTGTTTCCTGTCCAGTTCTCTCTCTGTGTTACAAACTGTGAACCTCGCGTTCTGTTTCCTGTCCAGTTCTCTCTCTGTGTTACTAACTGTGAACCACGCGTTCTGTTTCCTGTCCAGTTTCTCTCTGTGTTACTAACTGTGAACCACGCGTTGTTTCCTGTCCAGTTCTCTCTCTGTTACTGTGAACCACGCATTCTGTTTCCTGTCCAGCTCTCCTTGTGTTACTAACTGTGAACCACGCGTTCTGTTTCCTGTCCAGTTCTCTCTGTGTGTTACTGTGAACCACGCGTTCTGTTTCCTGTCCAGTTCTCTCTCTGTGTTACTGTGAACCACGCGTTCTGTTTCCTGTCCAGTTCTCTCTCTGTGTTACTAACTGTGAACCTCGTGTTCTGTTTCCTGTCCAGTTCTCTCTGTGTTACTAACTGTGAACCACGCGTTCTGTTTCCTGTCCAGTTCTCTCTCTGTGTTACTGTGAACCTCGCGTTCTGTTTCCTGTCCAGTTCTCTCTCTGTGTTACTAACTGTGAACCTCGCGTTCTGTTTCCTGTCAAGTTCTCTCTCTGTGTTACTGTGAACCTCGCGTTCTGTTTCCTATCCAGTTCTCTCTCTGTGTTACTGTGAACCTCGCGTTCTGTTTCCTGTCCAGTTCTCTCTCTGTGTTACTGTGAACCACGCGTTCTGTTTCCTGTCCAGTTCTCTCTCTCTCTGTGTTACTGTGAACCACGCGTTCTGTTTCCTGTCTAGTTCTCTCTCTGTGTTACTGTGAACCTCGCGTTCTGTTTCCTGTCTAGTTCTCTCTCTGTGTTACTGTGAACCACGCGTTCTGTTTCCTGTCCAGTTCTCTCTCTCTGTGTTACTGTGAACCACGCGTTCTGTTTCCTGTCCAGTTCTCTCTCTGTGTTACTAACTGTGAACCACGTGTTCTGTTTCCTGTCCAGTTCTCTCTGTGTTACTGTGAACCACGCGTTCTGTTTCCTTTCCAGTTCTCTCTCTGTGTTACTGTGAACCTCGCATTCTGTTTCCTGTCCAGTTCTCTCTCTGTGTTACTGTGAACCTCGCGTTCTGTTTCCTGTCTAGTTCTCTCTCTGTGTTACTAACTGTGAACCTCGCGTTCTGTTTCCTGTCCAGTTCTCTCTCTGTGTTCCGGTGAACCACGCATTCTGTTTCCTGTCCAGTTCTCTCTGTGTTACTGTGAACCTCGCGTTCTGTTTCCTGTCCAGTTCTCTCTCTGTGTTACAAACTGTGAACCTCGCGTTCTGTTTCCTGTCCAGTTCTCTCTCTGTGTTACTAACTGTGAACCACGCGTTCTGTTTCCTGTCCAGTTTCTCTCTGTGTTACTAACTGTGAACCACGCGTTGTTTCCTGTCCAGTTCTCTCTGTGTTACTGTGAACCACGCATTCTGTTTCCTGTCCAGCTTTCCTTGTGTTACTAACTGTGAACCACGCGTTCTGTTTCCTGTCCAGTTCTCTCTCTGTGTTACTGTGAACCACGCGTTCTGTTTCCTGTCCAGTTCTCTCTCTGTGTTACTGTGAACCACGCGTTCTGTTTCCTGTCCAGTTCTCTCTCTGTGTTACTAACTGTGAACCTCGTGTTCTGTTTCCTGTCCAGTTCTCTCTGTGTTACTAACTGTGAACCACGCGTTCTGTTTCCTGTCCAGTTCTCTCTCTGTGTTACTGTGAACCTCGCGTTCTGTTTCCTGTCCAGTTCTCTCTCTGTGTTACTAACTGTGAACCTCGCGTTCTGTTTCCTGTGAAGTTCTCTCTCTGTGTTACTGTGAACCTCGCGTTCTGTTTCCTATCCAGTTCTCTCTCTGTGTTACTGTGAACCTCGCGTTCTGTTTCCTGTCCAGTTCTCTCTCTGTGTTACTGTGAACCACGCGTTCTGTTTCCTGTCCAGTTCTCTCTCTCTGTGTTACTGTGAACCACGCGTTCTGTTTCCTGTCCAGTTCTCTCTCTGTGTTACTAACTGTGAACCACGTGTTCTGTTTCCTGTCCAGTTCTCTCTGTGTTACTGTGAACCACGCGTTCTGTTTCCTTTCCAGTTCTCTCTCTGTGTTACTGTGAACCTCGCATTCTGTTTCCTGTCCAGTTCTCTCTCTGTGTTACTAACTGTGAACCACGCGTTCTGTTTCCTGTCCAGTTCACTCTCTGTGTTACTGTGAACCTCGCGTTCTGTTTCCTGTCTAGTTCTCTCTCTGTGTTACTAACTGTGAACCTCGCGTTCTGTTTCCTGTCCAGTTCTCTCTCTGTGTTCCGGTGAACCACGCATTCTGTTTCCTGTCCAGTTCTCTCTGTGTTACTGTGAACCTCGCGTTCTGTTTCCTGTCCAGTTCTCTCTCTGTGTTACTAACTGTGAACCTCGCGTTCTGTTTCCTGTCCAGTTCTCTCTCTGTGTTACTAACTGTGAACCACGCGTTGTTTCCTGTCCAGTTCTCTCTGTGTTACTGTGAACCACGCGTTCTGTTTCCTGTCCAGTTCTCTCTCTGTGTTACTGTGAACCACGCATTCTGTTTCCTGTCCAGCTCTCCTTGTGTTACTAACTGTGAACCACGCGTTCTGTTTCGTGTCCATTTCTCTCTCTGTGTTACTGTGAACCACGCGTTTTGTTTCCTGTCCAGTTCTCTCTCTGTGTTACTGTGAACCACGCATTCTGTTTCCTGTTCAGTTCTCTCTCTGTGTTACTAACTGTGAACCACGCGTTCTGTTTCCTGTCCAGTTCTCTCTCTGTGTTACTGTGAACCACGCATTCTGTTTCCTGTCCAGGTCTCTCTCTGTGTTACTAACTGTGAACCACGCTTTCTGTTTCCTGTCCAGTTCTCTCTCTGTGTTACTAACTGTGAACCACGCATTCTGTTTCCTGTCCAGTTCTCTCTCTGTGTTACTGTGAACCACGCGTTCTCTTTCCTGTCCAGTTCTCTCTCTCTGTATTACTGTGAACCACGCGTTCTGTTTCCTGTCCAGTTCTCTCTCTGTGTTACTAACTGTGAACCACGCATTCTGTTTCCTGTCCAGTTTTCTCTCTGTTACTGTGAACCTCACCCTCTGTTTCCTGTCCAGTTCTCTCTCTGTGTTACTAACTGTGAACCACGCGTTCTGTTTCCTGTCCAGTTCCCTCTCTGTGTTACTAACTGTGAACCACGCGTTCTGTTTCCTGTCCAGTTCTCTCTCTCTGTGTTACTGTGAACCACGCGTTCTGTTTCCTGTCCAGTTCTTTCTCTGTGTTACTGTGAACCAAGCGTTCTGTTTCCTGTCCAGTTCTCTCTCTGTGTTACTGTGAACCACGCGTTCTGTTTCCTGTCCAGTTCTCTCTCTGTGTTACAAACTGTGAACCTCGCGTTCTGTTTCCTGTCCAGTTCTCTCTCTGTGTTACTAACTGTGAACCACGCGTTCTGTTTCCTGTCCAGTTTCTCTCTGTGTTACTAACTGTGAACCACGCGTTGTTTCCTGTCCAGTTCTCTCTGTGTTACTGTGAACCACGCATTCTGTTTCCTGTCCAGCTCTCCTTGTGTTACTAACTGTGAACCACGCGTTCTGTTTCCTGTCCAGTTTTCTCTCTGTGTTACTGTGAACCACGCGTTCTGTTTCCTGTCCAGTTCTCTCTCTGTGTTACTGTGAACCACGCGTTCTGTTTCCTGTACAGGTCTCTCTCTGTGTTACTAACTGTGAACCTCGTGTTCTGTTTCCTGTCCAGTTCTCTCTCTGTGTTACTAACTGTGAACCACGTGTTCTGTTTCCTGTCCAGTTCTCTCTCTGTGTTACTAACTGTGAACCACGCGTTCTGTTTCCTGTCCAGTTCTCTCTGTGTTACTAACTGTGAACCACGCGTTCTGTTTCCTGTCCAGTTCTCTCTGTGTTACTAACTGTGAACCACGCGTTCTGTTTCCTGTCCAGTTCTCTCTCTGTGTTACTTTGAACCTCGCGTTCTGTTTCCTATCCAGTTCTCTCTCTGTGTTACTGTGAACCTCGCGTTCTGTTTCCTGTCCAGTTCTCTCTCTGTGTTACTGTGAACCACGCGTTCTGTTTCCTGTCCAGTTCCCTCTCTCTGTGTTACTGTGAACCACGCGTTCTGTTTCCTGTCCAGTTCTCTCTCTGTGTTACTAACTGTGAACCACGTGTTCTGTTTCCTGTCCAGTTCTCTCTGTGTTACTTTGAACCACGCGTTCTGTTTCCTGTCCAGTTCTCTCTCTGTGTTACTGTGAACCTCGTGTTCTGTTTCCTGTCCAGTTCTCTCTCTGTGTTACTAACTGTGTACCACGCATTCTGTTTCCTGTCCAGTTCTCTCTCTGTGTTACTGTGAACCACGCGTTCTGTTTCCTGTCCAGTTCTCTCTCTGTGTTACTAACTGTGAACCACGCGTTCTGTTTCCTGTCCAGTTCTCTCTGTGTTACTAACTGTGAACCACGCGTTCTGTTTCCTGTCCAGTTCTCTCTGTGTTACTAACTGTGAACCACGCGTTCTGTTTCCTGTCCAGTTCTCTCTCTGTGTTACTGTGAACCTCGCGTTCTGTTTCCTATCCAGTTCTCTCTCTGTGTTACTGTGAACCTCGCGTTCTGTTTCCTGTCCAGTTCTCTCTCTGTGTTACTGTGAACCACGCGTTCTGTTTCCTGTCCAGTTCCCTCTCTCTGTGTTACTGTGAACCACGCGTTCTGTTTCCTGTCCAGTTCTCTCTCTGTGTTACTAACTGTGAACCACGTGTTCTGTTTCCTGTCCAGTTCTCTCTGTGTTACTGTGAACCACGCGTTCTGTTTGCTGTCCAGTTCTCTCTCTGTGTTACTGTGAACCTCGTGTTCTGTTTCCTGTCCAGTTCTCTCTCTGTGTTACTAACTGTGTACCACGCATTCTGTTTCCTGTCCAGTTCTCTCTCTGTGTTACTGTGAACCACGCGTTCTGTTTCCTGTCCAGTTCTCTCTCTGTGTTACTAACTGTGAACCACGCGTTCTGTTTCCTGTCCAGTTCTCTCTCTGTGTTACTGTGAACCACGCATTCTGTTTCCTGTCCAGGTCTCTCTCTGTGTTACTAACTGTGAACCACGCGTTCTGTTTCCTGTCCAGTTCTCTCTCTGTGTTACTAACTGTGAACCACGCGTTCTGTTTCCTGTCCAGTTTTCTCTCTGTGTTACTGTGAACCACGCGTTCTGTTTCCTGTCCAGTTCTCTCTCTGTGTTACTGTGAACCACGCGTTCTGTTTCCTGTACAGTTCTCTCTCTGTGTTACTAACTGTGAACCTCGTGTTCTGTTTCCTGTCCAGTTCTCTCTCTGTGTTACTAACTGTGAACCACGTGTTCTGTTTCCTGTCCAGTTCTCTCTCTGTGTTACTAACTGTGAACCACGCGTTCTGTTTCCTGTCCAGTTCTCTCTGTGTTACTAACTGTGAACCACGCGTTCTGTTTCCTGTCCAGTTCTCTCTGTGTTACTAACTGTGAACCACGCGTTCTGTTTCCTGTCCAGTTCTCTCTCTGTGTTACTTTGAACCTCGCGTTCTGTTTCCTATCCAGTTCTCTCTCTGTGTTACTGTGAACCTCGCGTTCTGTTTCCTGTCCAGTTCTCTCTCTGTGTTACTGTGAACCACGCGTTCTGTTTCCTGTCCAGTTCCCTCTCTCTGTGTTACTGTGAACCACGCGTTCTGTTTCCTGTCCAGTTCTCTCTCTGTGTTACTAACTGTGAACCACGTGTTCTGTTTCCTGTCCAGTTCTCTCTGTGTTACTTTGAACCACACGTTCTGTTTCCTATCCAGTTCTCTCTCTGTGTTACTGTGAACCTCGCGTTCTGTTTCCTGTCCAGTTCTCTCTCTGTGTTACTGTGAACCACGCGTTCTGTTTCCTGTCCAGTTCCCTCTCTCTGTGTTACTGTGAACCACGCGTTCTGTTTCCTGTCCAGTTCTCTCTCTGTGTTACTAACTGTGAACCACGTGTTCTGTTTCCTGTCCAGTTCTCTCTGTGTTACTTTGAACCACGCGTTCTGTTTCCTGTCCAGTTCTCTCTCTGTGTTACTGTGAACCTCGTGTTCTGTTTCCTGTCCAGTTCTCTCTCTGTGTTACTAACTGTGTACCACGCATTCTGTTTCCTGTCCAGTTCTCTCTCTGTGTTACTGTGAACCACGCGTTCTGTTTCCTGTCCAGTTCTCTCTCTGTGTTACTAACTGTGAACCACGCGTTCTGTTTCCTGTCCAGTTCTCTCTGTGTTACTAACTGTGAACCACGCGTTCTGTTTCCTGTCCAGTTCTCTCTGTGTTACTAACTGTGAACCACGCGTTCTGTTTCCTGTCCAGTTCTCTCTCTGTGTTACTGTGAACCTCGCGTTCTGTTTCCTATCCAGTTCTCTCTCTGTGTTACTGTGAACCTCGCGTTCTGTTTCCTGTCCAGTTCTCTCTCTGTGTTACTGTGAACCACGCGTTCTGTTTCCTGTCCAGTTCCCTCTCTGTGTTACTGTGAACCACGCGTTCTGTTTCCTGTCCAGTTCCCTCTCTCTGTGTTACTGTGAACCACGCGTTCTGTTTCCTGTCCAGTTCTCTCTCTGTGTTACAAACTGTGAACCTCCCGTTCTGTTTCCTGTCCAGTTCTCTCTCTGTGTTACTAACTGTGAACCACGCGTTCTGTTTCCTGTCCAGTTTCTCTCTGTGTTACTAACTGTGAACCACGCGTTGTTTCCTGTCCAGTTCTCTCTGTGTTACTGTGAACTACGCATTCTGTTTCCTGTCCAGCTCTCCTTGTGTTACTAACTGTGAACCACGCGTTCTGTTTCCTGTCCAGTTCTCTCTCTGTGTTACTGTGAACCACGCGTTCTGTTTCCTGTCCAGTTCTCTCTCTGTGTTACTGTGAACCACGCGTTCTGTTTCCTGTCCAGTTCTCTCTCTGTGTTACTAACTGTGAACCTCGTGTTCTGTTTCCTGTCCAGTTCTCTCTCTGTGTTACTAACTGTAAACCACGCGTTCTGTTTCCTGTCCAGTTCTCTCTCTGTGTTACTGTGAACCTCGCGTTCTGTTTCCTGTCCAGTTCTCTCTCTGTGTTACTAACTGTGAACCTCGCGTTCTGTTTCCTGTCCAGTTCTCTCTCTGTGTTACTAACTGTGAACCACGCGTTCTGTTTCCTGTCCAGTTTCTCTCTGTGTTACTAACTGTGAACCACGCGTTCTGTTTCCTGTCCAGTTCTCTCTCTGTGTTACTGTGTACCACGGTTCTGTTTCCTGTCCAGTTCTCTCTGTGTTACTAACTGTGAACCACGCGTTCTGTTTCCTGTCCAGTTCTCTCTCTGTGTTACTGTGAACCTCGCGTTCTGTTTCCTGTCCAGTTCTCTCTCTGTGTTACTGTGAACCTCGCGTTCTGTTTCCTGTCTAGTTCTCTCTCTGTGTTACTGTGAACCACGCGTTCTGTTTCCTGTCCAGTTCTCTCTCTCTGTGTTACTGTGAACCACGCATTCTGTTTCCTGTCCAGTTCTCTCTCTGTGTTACTAACTGTGAACCACGTGTTCTGTTTCCTGTCCAGTTCTCTCTCTGTGTTACTGTGAACCACGCGTTCTGTTTCCTGTCCAGTTCTCTCTGTGTTACTAACTGTGAACCACGCGTTCTGTTTCCTGTCCAGTTCTCTCTCTGTGTTACTGTGAACCTCGCGTTCTGTTTCCTATCCAGTTCTCTCTCTGTGTTACTGTGAACCTCACGTTCTGTTTCCTGTCCAGTTCTCTCTCTGTGTTACTGTGAACCACGCGTTCTGTTTCCTGTACAGTTCTCTCTCTGTGTTACTAACTGTGAACCTCGTGTTCTGTTTCCTGTCCAGTTCTCTCTCTGTGTTACTAACTGTGAACCACGTGTTCTGTTTCCTGTCCAGTTCTCTCTCTGTGTTACTAACTGTGAACCACGCGTTCTGTTTCCTGTCCAGTTCTCTCTGTGTTACTAACTGTGAACCACGCGTTCTGTTTCCTGTCCAGTTCTCTCTGTGTTACTAACTGTGAACCACGCGTTCTGTTTCCTGTCCAGTTCTCTCTCTGTGTTACTTTGAACCTCGCGTTCTGTTTCCTATCCAGTTCTCTCTCTGTGTTACTGTGAACCTCGCGTTCTGTTTCCTGTCCAGTTCTCTCTCTGTGTTACTGTGAACCACGCGTTCTGTTTCCTGTCCAGTTCCCTCTCTCTGTGTTACTGTGAACCACGCGTTCTGTTTCCTGTCCAGTTCTCTCTCTGTGTTACTAACTGTGAACCACGTGTTCTGTTTCCTGTCCAGTTCTCTCTGTGTTACTTTGAACCACGCGTTCTGTTTCCTATCCAGTTCTCTCTCTGTGTTACTGTGAACCTCGCGTTCTGTTTCCTGTCCAGTTCTCTCTCTGTGTTACTGTGAACCACGCGTTCTGTTTCCTGTCCAGTTCCCTCTCTCTGTGTTACTGTGAACCACGCGTTCTGTTTCCTGTCCAGTTCTCTCTCTGTGTTACTAACTGTGAACCACGTGTTCTGTTTCCTGTCCAGTTCTCTCTGTGTTACTTTGAACCACGCGTTCTGTTTCCTGTCCAGTTCTCTCTCTGTGTTACTGTGAACCTCGTGTTCTGTTTCCTGTCCAGTTCTCTCTCTGTGTTACTAACTGTGTACCACGCATTCTGTTTCCTGTCCAGTTCTCTCTCTGTGTTACTGTGAACCACGCGTTCTGTTTCCTGTCCAGTTCTCTCTCTGTGTTACTAACTGTGAACCACGCGTTCTGTTTCCTGTCCAGTTCTCTCTGTGTTACTAACTGTGAACCACGCGTTCTGTTTCCTGTCCAGTTCTCTCTGTGTTACTAACTGTGAACCACGCGTTCTGTTTCCTGTCCAGTTCTCTCTCTGTGTTACTGTGAACCTCGCGTTCTGTTTCCTATCCAGTTCTCTCTCTGTGTTACTGTGAACCTCGCGTTCTGTTTCCTGTCCAGTTCTCTCTCTGTGTTACTGTGAACCACGCGTTCTGTTTCCTGTCCAGTTCCCTCTCTGTGTTACTGTGAACCACGCGTTCTGTTTCCTGTCCAGTTCCCTCTCTCTGTGTTACTGTGAACCACGCGTTCTGTTTCCTGTCCAGTTCTCTCTCTGTGTTACAAACTGTGAACCTCCCGTTCTGTTTCCTGTCCAGTTCTCTCTCTGTGTTACTAACTGTGAACCACGCGTTCTGTTTCCTGTCCAGTTTCTCTCTGTGTTACTAACTGTGAACCACGCGTTGTTTCCTGTCCAGTTCTCTCTGTGTTACTGTGAACTACGCATTCTGTTTCCTGTCCAGCTCTCCTTGTGTTACTAACTGTGAACCACGCGTTCTGTTTCCTGTCCAGTTCTCTCTCTGTGTTACTGTGAACCACGCGTTCTGTTTCCTGTCCAGTTCTCTCTCTGTGTTACTGTGAACCACGCGTTCTGTTTCCTGTCCAGTTCTCTCTCTGTGTTACTAACTGTGAACCTCGTGTTCTGTTTCCTGTCCAGTTCTCTCTCTGTGTTACTAACTGTAAACCACGCGTTCTGTTTCCTGTCCAGTTCTCTCTCTGTGTTACTGTGAACCTCGCGTTCTGTTTCCTGTCCAGTTCTCTCTCTGTGTTACTAACTGTGAACCTCGCGTTCTGTTTCCTGTCCAGTTCTCTCTCTGTGTTACTAACTGTGAACCACGCGTTCTGTTTCCTGTCCAGTTTCTCTCTGTGTTACTAACTGTGAACCACGCGTTCTGTTTCCTGTCCAGTTCTCTCTCTGTGTTACTGTGTACCACGGTTCTGTTTCCTGTCCAGTTCTCTCTGTGTTACTAACTGTGAACCACGCGTTCTGTTTCCTGTCCAGTTCTCTCTCTGTGTTACTGTGAACCTCGCGTTCTGTTTCCTGTCCAGTTCTCTCTCTGTGTTACTGTGAACCTCGCGTTCTGTTTCCTGTCTAGTTCTCTCTCTGTGTTACTGTGAACCACGCGTTCTGTTTCCTGTCCAGTTCTCTCTCTCTGTGTTACTGTGAACCACGCATTCTGTTTCCTGTCCAGTTCTCTCTCTGTGTTACTAACTGTGAACCACGTGTTCTGTTTCCTGTCCAGTTCTCTCTCTGTGTTACTGTGAACCACGCGTTCTGTTTCCTGTCCAGTTCTCTCTGTGTTACTAACTGTGAACCACGCGTTCTGTTTCCTGTCCAGTTCTCTCTCTGTGTTACTGTGAACCTCGCGTTCTGTTTCCTATCCAGTTCTCTCTCTGTGTTACTGTGAACCTCACGTTCTGTTTCCTGTCCAGTTCTCTCTCTGTGTTACTGTGAACCACGCGTTCTGTTTCCTGTCCAGTTCTCTCTCTCTGTGTTACTGTGAACCACGCGTTCTGTTTCCTGTCCAGTTCTCTCTCTGTGTTACTAACTGTGAACCACGTGTTCTGTTTCCTGTCCAGTTCTCTCTGTGTTACTGTGAACCTCGCGTTCTGTTTCCTGTCTAGTTCTCTCTCTGTGTTACTAACTGTGAACCTCGCGTTCTGTTTCCTGTCCAGTTCTCTCTCTGTGTTCCGGTGAACCACGCATTCTGTTTCCTGTCCAGTTCTCTCTCTGTGTTACAAACTGTGAACCTCGCGTTCTGTTTCCTGTCCAGTTCTCTCTCTGTGTTACTGTGAACCAAGCGTTCTGTTTCCTGTCCAGTTCTCTCTGTGTTACTAACTGTGAACCACGCGTTCTGTTTCCTGTCCAGTTCTCTCTCTGTGTTACTGTGAACCTCGCGTTCTGTTTCCTATCCAGTTCTCTCTCTGTGTTACTGTGAACCTCGCGTTCTGTTTCCTGTCCAGTTCTCTCTCTGTGTTACTGTGAACCACGCGTTCTGTTTTCTTTCCAGTTCTCTCTCTGTGTTACTGTGAACCACGCGTTCTGTTTTCTTTCCAGTTCTCTCTCTCTGTGTTACTGTGAACCACGCGTTCTGTTTCCTGTCCAGTTCTCTCTCTGTGTTACTAACTGTGAACCACGTGTTCTGTTTCCTGTCCAGTTCTCTCTGTGTTACTGTGAACCTCGCGTTCTGTTTCCTGTCTAGTTCTCTCTCTGTGTTACTAACTGTGAACCTCGCGTTCTGTTTCCTGTCCAGTTCTCTCTCTGTGTTCCGGTGAACCGCGCATTCTGTTTCCTGTCCAGTTCTCTCTCTGTGTTACAAACTGTGAACCTCGCGTTCTGTTTCCTGTCCAGTTCTCTCTCTGTGTTACTAACTGTGAACCTCGCGTTCTGTTTCCTGTCCAGTTCTCTCTCTGTGTTACAAACTGTGAACCTCCCGTTCTGTTTCCTGTCCAGTTCTCTCTCTGTGTTACTAACTGTGAACCACGCGTTCTGTTTCCTGTCCAGTTTCTCTCTGTGTTACTAACTGTGAACCACGCGTTGTTTCCTGTCCAGTTCTCTCTGTGTTACTGTGAACCACGCATTCTGTTTCCTGTCCAGCTCTCCTTGTGTTACTAACTGTGAACCACGCGTTCTGTTTCCTGTCCAGTTCTCTCTCTGTGTTACTGTGAACCACGCGTTCTGTTTCCTGTCCAGTTCTCTCTCTGTGTTACTGTGAACCACGCGTTCTGTTTCCTGTCCAGTTCTCTCTCTGTGTTACTAACTGTGAACCTCGTGTTCTGTTTCCTGTCCAGTTCTCTCTCTGTGTTACTAACTGTGAACCACGCGTTCTGTTTCCTGTCCAGTTCTCTCTCTGTGTTACTGTGAACCTCGCGTTCTGTTTCCTGTCCAGTTCTCTCTCTGTGTTACTAACTGTGAACCACGCGTTCTGTTTCCTGTCCAGTTTCTCTCTGTGTTACTAACTGTGAACCACGCGTTCTGTTTCCTGTCCAGTTCTCTCTCTGTGTTACTGTGTACCACGGTTCTGTTTCCTGTCCAGTTCTCTCTGTGTTACTAACTGTGAACCACGCGTTCTGTTTCCTGTCCAGTTCTCTCTCTGTGTTACTGTGAACCTCGCGTTCTGTTTCCTGTCTAGTTCTCTCTCTGTGTTACTGTGAACCACGCGTTCTGTTTCCTGTCCAGTTCTCTCTCTCTGTGTTACTGTGAACCACGCGTTCTGTTTCCTGTCCAGTTCTCTCTCTGTGTTACTAACTGTGAACCACGTGTTCTGTTTCCTGTCCAGTTCTCTCTCTGTGTTACTGTGAACCACGTGTTCTGTTTCCTGTCCAGTTCTCTCTCTGTGTTACTGTGAACCTCGCGTTCTGTTTCCTGTCCAGTTCTCTCTCTGTGTTACTAACTGTGAACCACGCGTTCTGTTTCCTGTCCAGTTCACTCTCTGTGTTACTGTGAACCTCGCGTTCTGTTTCCTGTCTAGTTCTCTCTCTGTGTTCCGGTGAAGCACGCATTCTGTTTCCTGTCCAGTTCTCTCTCTGTGTTACTGTGAACCTCGCGTTCTGTTTCCTGTCCAGTTCTCTCTCTGTGTTACTAACTGTGAACCACGCGTTCTGTTTCCTGTCCAGTTTCTCTCTGTGTTACTAACTGTGAACCACGCGTTCTGTTTCCTGTCCAGTTCTCTCTGTGTTACTAACTGTGAACCTCGCGTTCTGTTTCCTGTCCAGTTCTCTCTCTGTGTTACTAACTGTGAACCACGCGTTCTGTTTCCTGTCCAGTTTCTCTCTGTGTTACTAACTGTGAACCACGCGTTGTTTCCTGTCCAGTTCTCTCTGTGTTACTGTGAACCACGCATTCTGTTTCCTGTCCAGCTCTCCTTGTGTTACTAACTGTGAACCACGCGTTCTGTTTCCTGTCCAGTTCTCTCTCTGTGTTACTGTGAACCACGCGTTCTGTTTTCTTTCCAGTTCTCTCTCTCTGTGTTACTGTGAACCACGCGTTCTGTTTCCTGTCCAGTTCTCTCTCTGTGTTACTAACTGTGAACCACGTGTTCTGTTTCCTGTCCAGTTCTCTCTGTGTTACTGTGAACCTCGCGTTCTGTTTCCTGTCTAGTTCTCTCTCTGTGTTACTAACTGTGAACCTCGCGTTCTGTTTCCTGTCCAGTTCTCTCTCTGTGTTCCGGTGAACCGCGCATTCTGTTTCCTGTCCAGTTCTCTCTCTGTGTTACAAACTGTGAACCTCGCGTTCTGTTTCCTGTCCAGTTCTCTCTCTGTGTTACTAACTGTGAACCTCGCGTTCTGTTTCCTGTCCAGTTCTCTCTCTGTGTTACAAACTGTGAACCTCCCGTTCTGTTTCCTGTCCAGTTCTCTCTCTGTGTTACTAACTGTGAACCACGCGTTCTGTTTCCTGTCCAGTTTCTCTCTGTGTTACTAACTGTGAACCATGCGTTGTTTCCTGTCCAGTTCTCTCTGTGTTACTGTGAACCACGCATTCTGTTTCCTGTCCAGCTCTCCTTGTGTTACTAACTGTGAACCACGCGTTCTGTTTCCTGTCCAGTTCTCTCTCTGTGTTACTGTGAACCACGCGTTCTGTTTCCTGTCCAGTTCTCTCTCTGTGTTACTGTGAACCACGCGTTCTGTTTCCTGTCCAGTTCTCTCTCTGTGTTACTAACTGTGAACCTCGTGTTCTGTTTCCTGTCCAGTTCTCTCTCTGTGTTACTAACTGTGAACCACGCGTTCTGTTTCCTGTCCAGTTCTCTCTCTGTGTTACTGTGAACCTCGCGTTCTGTTTCCTGTCCAGTTCTCTCTCTGTGTTACTAACTGTGAACCACGCGTTCTGTTTCCTGTCCAGTTTCTCTCTGTGTTACTAACTGTGAACCACGCGTTCTGTTTCCTGTCCAGTTCTCTCTCTGTGTTACTGTGTACCACGGTTCTGTTTCCTGTCCAGTTCTCTCTGTGTTACTAACTGTGAACCACGCGTTCTGTTTCCTGTCCAGTTCTCTCTCTGTGTTACTGTGAACCTCGCGTTCTGTTTCCTGTCTAGTTCTCTCTCTGTGTTACTGTGAACCACGCGTTCTGTTTCACTGTGAACCACGCATTCTGTTTCCTGTCCAGCTCTCCTTGTGTTACTAACTGTGAACCACGCGTTCTGTTTCCTGTCCAGTTCTCTCTCTGTGTTACTGTGAACCACGCGTTCTGTTTCCTGTCCAGTTCTCTCTCTGTGTTACTGTGAACCACGCGTTCTGTTTCCTGTCCAGTTCTCTCTCTGTGTTACTAACTGTGAACCTCGTGTTCTGTTTCCTGTCCAGTTCTCTCTGTGTTACTAACTGTGAACCACGCGTTCTGTTTCCTGTCCAGTTCTCTCTCTGTGTTACTGTGAACCTCGCGTTCTGTTTCCTGTCCAGTTCTCTCTCTGTGTTACTAACTGTGAACCTCGCGTTCTGTTTCCTGTCCAGTTCTCTCTCTGTGTTACTGTGAACCTCGCGTTCTGTTTCCTGTCCAGTTCTCTCTCTGTGTTACTGTGAACCTCGCGTTCTGTTTCCTGTCCAGTTCTCTCTCTGTGTTACCTGTGAACCACGCGTTCTGTTTCCTGTCCAGTTCTCTCTCTCTCTGTGTTACTGTGAACCTCGCGTTCTGTTTCCTGTCCAGTTCTCTCTCTGTGTTACTAACTGTGAACCACGCGTTCTGTTTCCTGTCCAGTTCTCTCTCTGTGTTACTGTGAACCTCGCGTTCTGTTTCCTGTCCAGTTCTCTCTCTGTGTTACTAACTGTGAACCTCGCGTTCTGTTTCCTGTCCAGTTCTCTCTCTGTGTTACTAACTGTGAACCACGCGTTCTGTTTCCTGTCCAGTTCTCTCTGTGTTACTAACTGTGAACCTCGCGTTCTGTTTCCTGTCCAGTTCTCTCTCTGTGTTACTAACTGTGAACCACGCGTTCTGTTTCCTGTCCAGTTTCTCTCTGTGTTACTAACTGTGAACCACGCGTTGTTTCCTGTCCAGTTCTCTCTGTGTTACTGTGAACCACGCATTCTGTTTCCTGTCCAGCTCTCCTTGTGTTACTAACTGTGAACCACGCGTTCTGTTTCCTGTCCAGTTCTCTCTCTGTGTTACTGTGAACCACGCGTTCTGTTTCCTGTCCAGTTCTCTCTCTGTGTTACTAACTGTGAACCTCGTGTTCTGTTTCCTGTCCAGTTCTCTCTCTGTGTTACTAACTGTGAACCACACGTTCTGTTTCCTGTCCAGTTCTCTCTCTGTGTTACTGTGAACCACGCGTTCTGTTTCCTGTCCAGTTCTCTCTGTGTTACTAACTGTGAACCACGCGTTCTGTTTCCTGTCCAGTTCTCTCTCTGTGTTACTGTGAACCTCGCGTTCTGTTTCCTATCCAGTTCTCTCTCTGTGTTACTGTGAACCTCGCGTTCTGTTTCCTGTCCAGTTCTCTCTCTGTGTTACTGTGAACCACGCGTTCTGTTTCCTGTCCAGGTCTCTCTCTGTGTTACTAACTGTGAACCACGTGTTCTGTTTCCTGTCCAGTTCTCTCTGTGTTACTGTGAACCACGCGTTCTGTTTCCTTTCCAGTTCTCTCTCTGTGTTACTGTGAACCTCGCGTTCTGTTTCCTGTCCAGTTCTCTCTCTGTGTTACTGTGAACCTCGCGTTCTGTTTCCTGTCTAGTTCTCTCTCTGTGTTACTAACTGTGAACCTCGCATTCTGTTTCCTGTCCAGTTCTCTCTCTGTGTTACTGTGAACCTCGCGTTCTGTTTCCTGTCCAGTTCTCTCTCTGTGTTACAAACTGTGAACCTCCCGTTCTGTTTCCTGTCCAGTTCTCTCTCTGTGTTACTAACTGTGAACCACGCGTTCTGTTTCCTGTCCAGTTTCTCTCTGTGTTACTAACTGTGAACCACGCGTTGTTTCCTGTCCAGTTCTCTCTCTGTTACTGTGAACCACGCATTCTGTTTCCTGTCCAGCTCTCCTTGTGTTACTAACTGTGAACCACGCGTTCTGTTTCCTGTCCAGTTCTCTCTCTGTGTTACTGTGAACCACGCGTTCTGTTTCCTGTCCAGTTCTCTCTCTGTGTTACTGTGAACCACGCGTTCTGTTTCCTGTCCAGTTCTCTCTCTGTGTTACTAACTGTGAACCTCGTGTTCTGTTTCCTGTCCAGTTCTCTCTGTGTTACTAACTGTGAACCACGCGTTCTGTTTCCTGTCCAGTTCTCTCTCTGTGTTACTGTGAACCTCGCGTTCTGTTTCCTGTCCAGTTCTCTCTCTGTGTTACTAACTGTGAACCTCGCGTTCTGTTTCCTGTCAAGTTCTCTCTCTGTGTTACTGTGAACCTCGCGTTCTGTTTCCTATCCAGTTCTCTCTCTGTGTTACTGTGAACCTCGCGTTCTGTTTCCTGTCCAGTTCTCTCTCTGTGTTACTGTGAACCACGCGTTCTGTTTCCTGTCCAGTTCTCTCTCTCTGTGTTACTGTGAACCACGCGTTCTGTTTCCTGTCCAGTTCTCTCTCTGTGTTACTAACTGTGAACCACGTGTTCTGTTTCCTGTCCAGTTCTCTCTGTGTTACTGTGAACCACGCGTTCTGTTTCCTTTCCAGTTCTCTCTCTGTGTTACTGTGAACCTCGCATTCTGTTTCCTGTCCAGTTCTCTCTCTGTGTTACTGTGAACCTCGCGTTCTGTTTCCTGTCTAGTTCTCTCTCTGTGTTACTAACTGTGAACCTCGCGTTCTGTTTCCTGTCCAGTTCTCTCTCTGTGTTCCGGTGAACCACGCATTCTGTTTCCTGTCCAGTTCTCTCTGTGTTACTGTGAACCTCGCGTTCTGTTTCCTGTCCAGTTCTCTCTCTGTGTTACTAACTGTGAACCTCGCGTTCTGTTTCCTGTCCAGTTCTCTCTCTGTGTTACTAACTGTGAACCACGCGTTCTGTTTCCTGTCCAGTTTCTCTCTGTGTTACTAACTGTGAACCACGCGTTGTTTCCTGTCCAGTTCTCTCTGTGTTACTGTGAACCACGCGTTCTGTTTCCTGTCCAGTTCTCTCTCTGTGTTACTGTGAACCACGCATTCTGTTTCCTGTCCAGCTCTCCTTGTGTTACTAACTGTGAACCACGCGTTCTGTTTCGTGTCCAGTTCTCTCTCTGTGTTACTGTGAACCACGCATTCTGTTTCCTGTCCAGGTCTCTCTCTGTGTTACTAACTGTGAACCACGCTTTCTGTTTCCTGTCCAGTTCTCTCTCTGTGTTACTAACTGTGAACCACGCATTCTGTTTCCTGTCCAGTTCTCTCTCTGTGTTACTGTGAACCACGCGTTCTCTTTCCTGTCCAGTTCTCTCTCTCTGTATTACTGTGAACCACGCGTTCTGTTTCCTGTCCAGTTCTCTCTCTGTGTTACTAACTGTGAACCACGCGTTCTGTTTCCTGTCCAGTTTTCTCTCTGTTACTGTGAACCTCACCCTCTGTTTCCTGTCCAGTTCTCTCTCTGTGTTACTAACTGTGAACCATGCGTTCTGTTTCCTGTCCAGTTCCCTCTCTGTGTTACTAACTGTGAACCACGCGTTCTGTTTCCTGTCCAGTTCTCTCTCTCTGTGTTACTGTGAACCACGCGTTCTGTTTCCTGTCCAGTTCTTTCTCTGTGTTACTGTGAACCAAGCGTTCTGTTTCCTGTCCAGTTCTCTCTCTGTGTTACTGTGAACCACGCGTTCTGTTTCCTGTCCAGTTCTCTCTCTGTGTTACAAACTGTGAACCTCGCGTTCTGTTTCCTGTCCAGTTCTCTCTCTGTGTTACTAACTGTGAACCACGCGTTCTGTTTCCTGTCCAGTTTCTCTCTGTGTTACTAACTGTGAACCACGCGTTGTTTCCTGTCCAGTTCTCTCTCTGTTACTGTGAACCACGCATTCTGTTTCCTGTCCAGCTCTCCTTGTGTTACTAACTGTGAACCACGCGTTCTGTTTCCTGTCCAGTTCTCTCTCTGTGTTACTGTGAACCACGCGTTCTGTTTCCTGTCCAGTTCTCTCTCTGTGTTACTGTGAACCACGCGTTCTGTTTCCTGTCCAGTTCTCTCTCTGTGTTACTAACTGTGAACCTCGTGTTCTGTTTCCTGTCCAGTTCTCTCTGTGTTACTAACTGTGAACCACGCGTTCTGTTTCCTGTCCAGTTCTCTCTCTGTGTTACTGTGAACCTCGCGTTCTGTTTCCTGTCCAGTTCTCTCTCTGTGTTACTAACTGTGAACCTCGCGTTCTGTTTCCTGTCAAGTTCTCTCTCTGTGTTACTGTGAACCTCGCGTTCTGTTTCCTATCCAGTTCTCTCTCTGTGTTACTGTGAACCTCGCGTTCTGTTTCCTGTCCAGTTCTCTCTCTGTGTTACTGTGAACCACGCGTTCTGTTTCCTGTCCAGTTCTCTCTCTCTCTGTGTTACTGTGAACCACGCGTTCTGTTTCCTGTCCAGTTCTCTCTCTGTGTTACGAACTGTGAACTCACGTGTTCTGTTTCCTGTCCAGTATTGCTCTCTGTTTCCTGTCCAGTTCTCTCTGTGTTACTGTGAACCACGCGTTCTGTTTCCTTTCCAGTTCTCTCTCTGTGTTACTGTGAACCTCGCATTCTGTTTCCTGTCCAGTTCTCTCTCTGTGTTACTGTGAACCTCGCGTTCTGTTTCCTGTCTAGTTCTCTCTCTGTGTTACTAACTGTGAACCTCGCGTTCTGTTTCCTGTCCAGTTCTCTCTCTGTGTTCCGGTGAACCACGCATTCTGTTTCCTGTCCAGTTCTCTCTGTGTTACTGTGAACCTCGCGTTCTGTTTCCTGTCCAGTTCTCTCTCTGTGTTACAAACTGTGAACCTCGCGTTCTGTTTCCTGTCCAGTTCTCTCTCTGTGTTACTAACTGTGAACCACGCGTTCTGTTTCCTGTCCAGTTTCTCTCTGTGTTACTAACTGTGAACCACGCGTTGTTTCCTGTCCAGTTCTCTCTGTGTTACTGTGAACCACGCATTCTGTTTCCTGTCCAGCTTTCCTTGTGTTACTAACTGTGAACCACGCGTTCTGTTTCCTGTCCAGTTCTCTCTCTGTGTTACTGTGAACCACGCGTTCTGTTTCCTGTCCAGTTCTCTCTCTGTGTTACTGTGAACCACGCGTTCTGTTTCCTGTCCAGTTCTCTCTCTGTGTTACTAACTGTGAACCTCGTGTTCTGTTTCCTGTCCAGTTCTCTCTGTGTTACTAACTGTGAACCACGCGTTCTGTTTCCTGTCCAGTTCTCTCTCTGTGTTACTGTGAACCTCGCGTTCTGTTTCCTGTCCAGTTCTCTCTCTGTGTTACTAACTGTGAACCTCGCGTTCTGTTTCCTGTGAAGTTCTCTCTCTGTGTTACTGTGAACCTCGCGTTCTGTTTCCTATCCAGTTCTCTCTCTGTGTTATTGTGAACCTCGCGTTCTGTTTCCTGTCCAGTTCTCTCTCTGTGTTACTGTGAACCACGCGTTCTGTTTCCTGTCCAGTTCTCTCTCTCTGTGTTACTGTGAACCACGCGTTCTGTTTCCTGTCCAGTTCTCTCTCTGTGTTACTAACTGTGAACCACGTGTTCTGTTTCCTGTCCAGTTCTCTCTGTGTTACTGTGAACCACGCGTTCTGTTTCCTTTCCAGTTCTCTCTCTGTGTTACTGTGAACCTCGCATTCTGTTTCCTGTCCAGTTCTCTCTCTGTGTTACTAACTGTGAACCACGCGTTCTGTTTCCTGTCCAGTTCACTCTCTGTGTTACTGTGAACCTCGCGTTCTGTTTCCTGTCTAGTTCTCTCTCTGTGTTACTAACTGTGAACCTCGCGTTCTGTTTCCTGTCCAGTTCTCTCTCTGTGTTCCGGTGAACCACGCATTCTGTTTCCTGTCCAGTTCTCTCTGTGTTACTGTGAACCTCGCGTTCTGTTTCCTGTCCAGTTCTCTCTCTGTGTTACTAACTGTGAACCTCGCGTTCTGTTTCCTGTCCAGTTCTCTCTCTGTGTTACTAACTGTGAACCACGCGTTCTGTTTCCTGTCCAGTTTCTCTCTGTGTTACTAACTGTGAACCACGCGTTGTTTCCTGTCCAGTTCTCTCTGTGTTACTGTGAACCACGCGTTCTGTTTCCTGTCCAGTTCTCTCTCTGTGTTACTGTGAACCACGCATTCTGTTTCCTGTCCAGCTCTCCTTGTGTTACTAACTGTGAACCACGCGTTCTGTTTCGTGTCCATTTCTCTCTCTGTGTTACTGTGAACCACGCGTTTTGTTTCCTGTCCAGTTCTCTCTCTGTGTTACTGTGAACCACGCATTCTGTTTCCTGTTCAGTTCTCTCTCTGTGTTACTAACTGTGAACCACGCGTTCTGTTTCCTGTCCAGTTCTCTCTCTGTGTTACTGTGAACCACGCATTCTGTTTCCTGTCCAGGTCTCTCTCTGTGTTACTAACTGTGAACCACGCTTTCTGTTTCCTGTCCAGTTCTCTCTCTGTGTTACTAACTGTGAACCACGCATTCTGTTTCCTGTCCAGTTCTCTCTCTGTGTTACTGTGAACCACGCGTTGTCTTTCCTGTCCAGTTCTCTCTCTCTGTATTACTGTGAACCACGCGTTCTGTTTCCTGTCCAGTTCTCTCTCTGTGTTACTAACTGTGAACCACGCATTCTGTTTCCTGTCCAGTTTTCTCTCTGTTACTGTGAACCTCACCCTCTGTTTCCTGTCCAGTTCTCTCTCTGTGTTACTAACTGTGAACCACGCGTTCTGTTTCCTGTCCAGTTCCCTCTCTGTGTTACTAACTGTGAACCACGCGTTCTGTTTCCTGTCCAGTTCTCTCTCTCTGTGTTACTGTGAACCACGCGTTCTGTTTCCTGTCCAGTTCTTTCTCTGTGTTACTGTGAACCAAGCGTTCTGTTTCCTGTCCAGTTCTCTCTCTGTGTTACTGTGAACCACGCGTTCTGTTTCCTGTCCAGTTCTCTCTCTGTGTTACAAACTGTGAACCTCGCGTTCTGTTTCCTGTCCAGTTCTCTCTCTGTGTTACTAACTGTGAACCACGCGTTCTGTTTCCTGTCCAGTTTCTCTCTGTGTTACTAACTGTGAACCACGCGTTGTTTCCTGTCCAGTTCTCTCTGTGTTACTGTGAACCACGCATTCTGTTTCCTGTCCAGCTCTCCTTGTGTTACTAACTGTGAACCACGCGTTCTGTTTCCTGTCCAGTTTTCTCTCTGTGTTACTGTGAACCACGCGTTCTGTTTCCTGTCCAGTTCTCTCTCTGTGTTACTGTGAACCACGCGTTCTGTTTCCTGTCCAGTTCTCTCTGTGTTACTAACTGTGAACCACGCGTTCTGTTTCCTGTCCAGTTCTCTCTGTGTTACTAACTGTGAACCACGCGTTCTGTTTCCTGTCCAGTTCTCTCTCTGTGTTACTTTGAACCTCGCGTTCTGTTTCCTATCCAGTTCTCTCTCTGTGTTACTGTGAACCTCGCGTTCTGTTTCCTGTCCAGTTCTCTCTCTGTGTTACTGTGAACCACGCGTTCTGTTTCCTGTCCAGTTCCCTCTCTCTGTGTTACTGTGAACCACGCGTTCTGTTTCCTGTCCAGTTCTCTCTCTGTGTTACTAACTGTGAACCACGTGTTCTGTTTCCTGTCCAGTTCTCTCTGTGTTACTTTGAACCACGCGTTCTGTTTCCTGTCCAGTTCTCTCTCTGTGTTACTGTGAACCACGCATTCTGTTTCCTGTCCAGCTCTCCTTGTGTTACTAACTGTGAACCACGCGTTCTGTTTCGTGTCCATTTCTCTCTCTGTGTTACTGTGAACCACGCGTTTTGTTTCCTGTCCAGTTCTCTCTCTGTGTTACTGTGAACCACGCATTCTGTTTCCTGTTCAGTTCTCTCTCTGTGTTACTAACTGTGAACCACGCGTTCTGTTTCCTGTCCAGTTCTCTCTCTGTGTTACTGTGAACCACGCATTCTGTTTCCTGTCCAGGTCTCTCTCTGTGTTACTAACTGTGAACCACGCTTTCTGTTTCCTGTCCAGTTCTCTCTCTGTGTTACTAACTGTGAACCACGCATTCTGTTTCCTGTCCAGTTCTCTCTCTGTGTTACTGTGAACCACGCGTTGTCTTTCCTGTCCAGTTCTCTCTCTCTGTATTACTGTGAACCACGCGTTCTGTTTCCTGTCCAGTTCTCTCTCTGTGTTACTAACTGTGAACCACGCATTCTGTTTCCTGTCCAGTTTTCTCTCTGTTACTGTGAACCTCACCCTCTGTTTCCTGTCCAGTTCTCTCTCTGTGTTACTAACTGTGAACCACGCGTTCTGTTTCCTGTCCAGTTCCCTCTCTGTGTTACTAACTGTGAACCACGCGTTCTGTTTCCTGTCCAGTTCTCTCTCTCTGTGTTACTGTGAACCACGCGTTCTGTTTCCTGTCCAGTTCTTTCTCTGTGTTACTGTGAACCAAGCGTTCTGTTTCCTGTCCAGTTCTCTCTCTGTGTTACTGTGAACCACGCGTTCTGTTTCCTGTCCAGTTCTCTCTCTGTGTTACAAACTGTGAACCTCGCGTTCTGTTTCCTGTCCAGTTCTCTCTCTGTGTTACTAACTGTGAACCACGCGTTCTGTTTCCTGTCCAGTTTCTCTCTGTGTTACTAACTGTGAACCACGCGTTGTTTCCTGTCCAGTTCTCTCTGTGTTACTGTGAACCACGCATTCTGTTTCCTGTCCAGCTCTCCTTGTGTTACTAACTGTGAACCACGCGTTCTGTTTCCTGTCCAGTTTTCTCTCTGTGTTACTGTGAACCACGCGTTCTGTTTCCTGTCCAGTTCTCTCTCTGTGTTACTGTGAACCACGCGTTCTGTTTCCTGTACAGGTCTCTCTCTGTGTTACTAACTGTGAACCTCGTGTTCTGTTTCCTGTCCAGTTCTCTCTCTGTGTTACTAACTGTGAACCACGTGTTCTGTTTCCTGTCCAGTTCTCTCTCTGTGTTACTAACTGTGAACCACGCGTTCTGTTTCCTGTCCAGTTCTCTCTGTGTTACTAACTGTGAACCACGCGTTCTGTTTCCTGTCCAGTTCTCTCTGTGTTACTAACTGTGAACCACGCGTTCTGTTTCCTGTCCAGTTCTCTCTCTGTGTTACTTTGAACCTCGCGTTCTGTTTCCTATCCAGTTCTCTCTCTGTGTTACTGTGAACCTCGCGTTCTGTTTCCTGTCCAGTTCTCTCTCTGTGTTACTGTGAACCACGCGTTCTGTTTCCTGTCCAGTTCCCTCTCTCTGTGTTACTGTGAACCACGCGTTCTGTTTCCTGTCCAGTTCTCTCTCTGTGTTACTAACTGTGAACCACGTGTTCTGTTTCCTGTCCAGTTCTCTCTGTGTTACTTTGAACCACGCGTTCTGTTTCCTGTCCAGTTCTCTCTCTGTGTTACTGTGAACCTCGTGTTCTGTTTCCTGTCCAGTTCTCTCTCTGTGTTACTAACTGTGTACCACGCATTCTGTTTCCTGTCCAGTTCTCTCTCTGTGTTACTGTGAACCACGCGTTCTGTTTCCTGTCCAGTTCTCTCTCTGTGTTACTAACTGTGAACCACGCGTTCTGTTTCCTGTCCAGTTCTCTCTGTGTTACTAACTGTGAACCACGCGTTCTGTTTCCTGTCCAGTTCTCTCTGTGTTACTAACTGTGAACCACGCGTTCTGTTTCCTGTCCAGTTCTCTCTCTGTGTTACTGTGAACCTCGCGTTCTGTTTCCTATCCAGTTCTCTCTCTGTGTTACTGTGAACCTCGCGTTCTGTTTCCTGTCCAGTTCTCTCTCTGTGTTACTGTGAACCACGCGTTCTGTTTCCTGTCCAGTTCCCTCTCTCTGTGTTACTGTGAACCACGCGTTCTGTTTCCTGTCCAGTTCTCTCTCTGTGTTACTAACTGTGAACCACGTGTTCTGTTTCCTGTCCAGTTCTCTCTGTGTTACTGTGAACCACGCGTTCTGTTTGCTGTCCAGTTCTCTCTCTGTGTTACTGTGAACCTCGTGTTCTGTTTCCTGTCCAGTTCTCTCTCTGTGTTACTAACTGTGTACCACGCATTCTGTTTCCTGTCCAGTTCTCTCTCTGTGTTACTGTGAACCACGCGTTCTGTTTCCTGTCCAGTTCTCTCTCTGTGTTACTAACTGTGAACCACGCGTTCTGTTTCCTGTCCAGTTCTCTCTCTGTGTTACTGTGAACCACGCATTCTGTTTCCTGTCCAGGTCTCTCTCTGTGTTACTAACTGTGAACCACGCGTTCTGTTTCCTGTCCAGTTCTCTCTCTGTGTTACTAACTGTGAACCACGCGTTCTGTTTCCTGTCCAGTTTTCTCTCTGTGTTACTGTGAACCACGCGTTCTGTTTCCTGTCCAGTTCTCTCTCTGTGTTACTGTGAACCACGCGTTCTGTTTCCTGTACAGTTCTCTCTCTGTGTTACTAACTGTGAACCTCGTGTTCTGTTTCCTGTCCAGTTCTCTCTCTGTGTTACTAACTGTGAACCACGTGTTCTGTTTCCTGTCCAGTTCTCTCTCTGTGTTACTAACTGTGAACCACGCGTTCTGTTTCCTGTCCAGTTCTCTCTGTGTTACTAACTGTGAACCACGCGTTCTGTTTCCTGTCCAGTTCTCTCTGTGTTACTAACTGTGAACCACGCGTTCTGTTTCCTGTCCAGTTCTCTCTCTGTGTTACTTTGAACCTCGCGTTCTGTTTCCTATCCAGTTCTCTCTCTGTGTTACTGTGAACCTCGCGTTCTGTTTCCTGTCCAGTTCTCTCTCTGTGTTACTGTGAACCACGCGTTCTGTTTCCTGTCCAGTTCCCTCTCTCTGTGTTACTGTGAACCACGCGTTCTGTTTCCTGTCCAGTTCTCTCTCTGTGTTACTAACTGTGAACCACGTGTTCTGTTTCCTGTCCAGTTCTCTCTGTGTTACTTTGAACCACGCGTTCTGTTTCCTATCCAGTTCTCTCTCTGTGTTACTGTGAACCTCGCGTTCTGTTTCCTGTCCAGTTCTCTCTCTGTGTTACTGTGAACCACGCGTTCTGTTTCCTGTCCAGTTCCCTCTCTCTGTGTTACTGTGAACCACGCGTTCTGTTTCCTGTCCAGTTCTCTCTCTGTGTTACTAACTGTGAACCACGTGTTCTGTTTCCTGTCCAGTTCTCTCTGTGTTACTTTGAACCACGCGTTCTGTTTCCTGTCCAGTTCTCTCTCTGTGTTACTGTGAACCTCGTGTTCTGTTTCCTGTCCAGTTCTCTCTCTGTGTTACTAACTGTGTACCACGCATTCTGTTTCCTGTCCAGTTCTCTCTCTGTGTTACTGTGAACCACGCGTTCTGTTTCCTGTCCAGTTCTCTCTCTGTGTTACTAACTGTGAACCACGCGTTCTGTTTCCTGTCCAGTTCTCTCTGTGTTACTAACTGTGAACCACGCGTTCTGTTTCCTGTCCAGTTCTCTCTGTGTTACTAACTGTGAACCACGCGTTCTGTTTCCTGTCCAGTTCTCTCTCTGTGTTACTGTGAACCTCGCGTTCTGTTTCCTATCCAGTTCTCTCTCTGTGTTACTGTGAACCTCGCGTTCTGTTTCCTGTCCAGTTCTCTCTCTGTGTTACTGTGAACCACGCGTTCTGTTTCCTGTCCAGTTCCCTCTCTCTGTGTTACTGTGAACCACGCGTTCTGTTTCCTGTCCAGTTCTCTCTCTGTGTTACTAACTGTGAACCACGTGTTCTGTTTCCTGTCCAGTTCTCTCTGTGTTACTGTGAACCACGCGTTCTGTTTGCTGTCCAGTTCTCTCTCTGTGTTACTGTGAACCTCGTGTTCTGTTTCCTGTCCAGTTCTCTCTCTGTGTTACTAACTGTGTACCACGCATTCTGTTTCCTGTCCAGTTCTCTCTCTGTGTTACTGTGAACCACGCGTTCTGTTTCCTGTCCAGTTCTCTCTCTGTGTTACTAACTGTGAACCACGCGTTCTGTTTCCTGTCCAGTTCTCTCTCTGTGTTACTGTGAACCACGCATTCTGTTTCCTGTCCAGGTCTCTCTCTGTGTTACTAACTGTGAACCACGCGTTCTGTTTCCTGTCCAGTTCTCTCTCTGTGTTACTAACTGTGAACCACGCGTTCTGTTTCCTGTCCAGTTTTCTCTCTGTGTTACTGTGAACCACGCGTTCTGTTTCCTGTCCAGTTCTCTCTCTGTGTTACTGTGAACCACGCGTTCTGTTTCCTGTACAGTTCTCTCTCTGTGTTACTAACTGTGAACCTCGTGTTCTGTTTCCTGTCCAGTTCTCTCTCTGTGTTACTAACTGTGAACCACGTGTTCTGTTTCCTGTCCAGTTCTCTCTCTGTGTTACTAACTGTGAACCACGCGTTCTGTTTCCTGTCCAGTTCTCTCTGTGTTACTAACTGTGAACCACGCGTTCTGTTTCCTGTCCAGTTCTCTCTGTGTTACTAACTGTGAACCACGCGTTCTGTTTCCTGTCCAGTTCTCTCTCTGTGTTACTTTGAACCTCGCGTTCTGTTTCCTATCCAGTTCTCTCTCTGTGTTACTGTGAACCTCGCGTTCTGTTTCCTGTCCAGTTCTCTCTCTGTGTTACTGTGAACCACGCGTTCTGTTTCCTGTCCAGTTCCCTCTCTCTGTGTTACTGTGAACCACGCGTTCTGTTTCCTGTCCAGTTCTCTCTCTGTGTTACTAACTGTGAACCACGTGTTCTGTTTCCTGTCCAGTTCTCTCTGTGTTACTTTGAACCACGCGTTCTGTTTCCTGTCCAGTTCTCTCTCTGTGTTACTGTGAACCTCGTGTTCTGTTTCCTGTCCAGTTCTCTCTCTGTGTTACTAACTGTGTACCACGCATTCTGTTTCCTGTCCAGTTCTCTCTCTGTGTTACTGTGAACCACGCGTTCTGTTTCCTGTCCAGTTCTCTCTCTGTGTTACTAACTGTGAACCACGCGTTCTGTTTCCTGTCCAGTTCTCTCTGTGTTACTAACTGTGAACCACGCGTTCTGTTTCCTGTCCAGTTCTCTCTGTGTTACTAACTGTGAACCACGCGTTCTGTTTCCTGTCCAGTTCTCTCTCTGTGTTACTGTGAACCTCGCGTTCTGTTTCCTATCCAGTTCTCTCTCTGTGTTACTGTGAACCTCGCGTTCTGTTTCCTGTCCAGTTCTCTCTCTGTGTTACTGTGAACCACGCGTTCTGTTTCCTGTCCAGTTCCCTCTCTCTGTGTTACTGTGAACCACGCGTTCTGTTTCCTGTCCAGTTCTCTCTCTGTGTTACTAACTGTGAACCACGTGTTCTGTTTCCTGTCCAGTTCTCTCTGTGTTACTGTGAACCACGCGTTCTGTTTCCTGTCCAGTTCTCTCTCTGTGTTACTGTGAACCTCGTGTTCTGTTTCCTGTCCAGTTCTCTCTCTGTGTTACTAACTGTGTACCACGCATTCTGTTTCCTGTCCAGTTCTCTCTCTGTGTTACTGTGAACCACGCGTTCTGTTTCCTGTCCAGTTCTCTCTCTGTGTTACTAACTGTGAACCACGCGTTCTGTTTCCTGTCCAGTTCTCTCTCTGTGTTACTGTGAACCACGCATTCTGTTTCCTGTCCAGGTCTCTCTCTGTGTTACTAACTGTGAACCACGCGTTCTGTTTCCTGTCCAGTTCTCTCTCTGTGTTACTAACTGTGAACCACGCGTTCTGTTTCCTGTCCAGTTCTTTCTCTGTGTTACTGTGAACCACGCGTTCTGTTTCCTGTCCAGTTCTCTCTCTGTGTTACTAACTGTGAACCTCGTGTTCTGTTTCCTGTCCAGTTCTCTCTCTGTGTTACTAACTGTGAACCACGCGTTCTGTTTCCTGTCCAGTTCTCTCTCTGTGTTACTAACTGTGAACCACGCGTTCTGTTTCCTGTCCATTTCTCTCTGTGTTACTAACTGTGAACCACGCGTTCTGTTTCCTGTCCAGTTCTCTCTGTGTTACTAACTGTGAACCACGCGTTCTGTTTCCTGTCCAGTTCTCTCTCTGTGTTACTGTGAACCTCGCGTTCTGTTTCCTATCCAGTTCTCTCTCTGTGTTACTGTGAACCTCGCGTTCTGTTTCCTGTCCAGTTCTCTCTCTGTGTTACTGTGAACCACGCGTTCTGTTTCCTGTCCAGTTCTCTATCTCTGTGTTACTGTGAACCACGCGTTCTGTTTCCTGTCCAGTTCTCTCTCTGTGTTACTAACTGTGAACCACGTGTTCTGTTTCCTGTCCAGTTCTCTCTGTGTTACTGTGAACCACGCGTTCTGTTTCCTGTCCAGTTCTCTCTCTGTGTTACTGTGAACCTCGTGTTCTGTTTCCTGTCCAGTTCTCTCTCTGTGTTACTAACTGTGTACCACGCATTCTGTTTCCTGTCCAGTTCTCTCTCTGTGTTACTGTGAACCACGCGTTCTGTTTCCTGTCCAGGTCTCTCTCTGTGTTACTAACTGTGAACCACGCGTTCTGTTTCCTGTCCAGTTCTCTCTCTGTGTTACTGTGAACCACGCATTCTGTTTCCTGTCCAGGTCTCTCTCTGTGTTACTAACTGTGAACCACGCGTTCTGTTTCCTGTCCAGTTCTCTCTCTGTGTTACTAACTGTGAACCACGCGTTCTGTTTCCTGTCCAGTTCTCTCTCTGTGTTACTAACTGTGAACCACGCGTTCTGTTTCCTGTCCAGTTCTCTCTCTGTGTTACTAACTGTGAACCACGCGTTCTGTTTCCTGTCCAGTTCTCTCTGTGTTACTAACTGTGAACCACGCGTTCTGTTTCCTGTCCAGTTCTCTCTGTGTTACTAACTGTGAACCACGCGTTCTGTTTCCTGTCCAGTTCTCTCTCTGTGTTACTGTGAACCTCGCGTTCTGTTTCCTATCCAGTTCTCTCTCTGTGTTACTGTGAACCTCGCGTTCTGTTTCCTGTCCAGTTCTCTCTCTGTGTTACTGTGAACCACGCGTTCTGTTTCCTGTCCAGTTCTCTATCTCTGTGTTACTGTGAACCACGCGTTCTGTTTCCTGTCCAGTTCTCTCTCTGTGTTACTAACTGTGAACCACGTGTTCTGTTTCCTGTCCAGTTCTCTCTGTGTTACTGTGAACCACGCGTTCTGTTTCCTGTCCAGTTCTCTCTCTGTGTTACTGTGAACCTCGTGTTCTGTTTCCTGTCCAGTTCTCTCTCTGTGTTACTAACTGTGTACCACGCATTCTGTTTCCTGTCCAGTTCTCTCTCTGTGTTACTGTGAACCACGCGTTCTGTTTCCTGTCCAGGTCTCTCTCTGTGTTACTAACTGTGAACCACGCGTTCTGTTTCCTGTCCAGTTCTCTCTCTGTGTTACTGTGAACCACGCATTCTGTTTCCTGTCCAGGTCTCTCTCTGTGTTACTAACTGTGAACCACGCGTTCTGTTTCCTGTCCAGTTCTCTCTCTGTGTTACTAACTGTGAACCACGCGTTCTGTTTCCTGTCCAGTTCTCTCTCTGTGTTACTGTGAACCACGCGTTCTGTTTCCTGTCCAGTTCTCTCTCTCTGTATTACTGTGAACCACTCGTTCTGTTTCCTGTCCAGTTCTCTCTCTGTGTTACTAACTGTGAACCACGCGTTCTGTTTCCTGTCCAGTTTTCTCTCTGTTACTGTGAACCTCACCCTCTGTTTCCTGTCCAGTTCTCTCTCTGTGTTACTAACTGTGAACCACGCGTTCTGTTTCCTGTCCAGTTCCCTCTCTGTGTTACTAACTGAACCACGCGTTCTGTTTCCTGTCCAGTTCTCTCTCTCTCGTGTTACTGTGAACCACGCGTTCTGTTTCCTGTCCAGTTCTTTCTCTGTGTTACTGTGAACCAAGCGTTCTGTTTCCTGTCCAGTTCTGTCTGTGTTACTGTGAACCTCGCGTTCTGTTTCCTGTCCAGTTCTCTCTCTGTGTTACTAACTGTGAACATCGCGTTCTGTTTCCTGTCCAGTTCTCTCTCTGTGTTACAAACTGTGAACCTCGCGTTCTGTTTCCTGTCCAGTTTTCTCTCTGTGTTACTAACTGTGAACCACGCGTTCTGTTTCCTGTGCAGTTTCTCTCTGTGTTACTAACTGTGAACCACGCGTTGTTTCCTGTCCAGTTCTCTCTGTGTTACTGTGAACCACGCATTCTGTTTCCTGTCCAGCTTTCCTTGTGTTACTAACTGTGAACCACGCGTTCTGTTTCCTGTCCAGTTCTCTCTCTGTGTTACTGTGAACCACGCGTTCTGTTTCCTGTCCAGTTCTCTCTCTGTGTTACTGTGAACCACGCGTTCTGTTTCCTGTCCAGTTCTCTCTCTGTGTTACTAACTGTGAACCTCGTGTTCTGTTTCCTGTCCAGTTCTCTCTGTGTTACTAACTGTGAACCACGCGTTCTGTTTCCTGTCCAGTTCTCTCTCTGTGTTACTGTGAACCTCGCGTTCTGTTTCCTGTCCAGTTCTCTCTCTGTGTTACTAACTGTGAACCTCGCGTTCTGTTTCCTGTCAAGTTCTCTCTCTGTGTTACTGTGAACCTCGCGTTCTGTTTCCTATCCAGTTCTCTCTCTGTGTTACTGTGAACCTCGCGTTCTGTTTCCTGTCCAGTTCTCTCTCTGTGTTACTGTGAACCACGCGTTCTGTTTCCTGTCCAGTTCTCTCTCTGTGTTACTGTGAACCACGCGTTCTGTTTCCTGTCCAGTTCTCTCTCTGTGTTACTAACTGTGAACCACGTGTTCTGTTTCCTGTCCAGTTCTCTCTGTGTTACTGTGAACCACGCGTTCTGTTTCCTTTCCAGTTCTCTCTCTGTGTTACTGTGAACCTCGCATTCTGTTTCCTGTCCAGTTCTCTCTCTGTGTTACTAACTGTGAGCCACGCGTTCTGTTTCCTGTCCAGTTCACTCTCTGTGTTACTGTGAACCTCGCGTTCTGTTTCCTGTCTAGTTCTCTCTCTGTGTTACTAACTGTGAACCTCGCGTTCTGTTTCCTGTCCAGTTCTCTCTCTGTGTTCCGGTGAACCACGCATTCTGTTTCCTGTCCAGTTCTCTCTGTGTTACTGTGAACCTCGCGTTCTGTTTCCTGTCCAGTTCTCTCTCTGTGTTACTAACTGTGAACCTCGCGTTCTGTTTCCTGTCCAGTTCTCTCTCTGTGTTACTAACTGTGAACCACGCGTTCTGTTTCCTGTCCAGAGTCTCTCTGTGTTACTAACTGTGAACCACGCGTTGTTTCCTGTCCAGTTCTCTCTGTGTTACTGTGAACCACGCGTTCTGTTTCCTGTCCAGTTCTCTCTCTGTGTTACTGTGAACCACGCATTCTGTTTCCCTGTCCAGCTCTCCTTGTGTTACTAACTGTGAACCACGCGTTCTGTTTCGTGTCCAGTTCTCTCTCTGTGTTACTGTGAACCACGCGTTCTGTTTCCTGTCCAGTTCTCTCTCTGTGTTACTGTGAACCACGCATTCTGTTTCCTGTTCAGTTCTCTCTCTGTGTTACTAAATGTGAACCACGCGTTCTGTTTCCTGTCCAGTTCTCTCTCTGTGTTACTGTGAACCACGCATTCTGTTTCCTGTCCAGTTCTCTCTCTGTGTTACTGTGAACCACGCGTTCTCTTTCCTGTCCAGTTCTCTCTCTCTGTATTACTGTGAACCACGCGTTCTGTTTCCTGTCCAGTTCTCTCTCTGTGTTACTAACTGTGAACCACGCGTTCTGTTTCCTGTCCAGTTTTCTCTCTGTTACTGTGAACCTCACCCTCTGTTTCCTGTCCAGTTCTCTCTCTGTGTTACTAACTGTGAACCACGCGTTCTGTTTCCTGTCCAGTTCCCTCTCTGTGTTACTAACTGTGAACCACGCGTTCTGTTTCCTGTCCAGTTCTCTCTCTCTGTGTTACTGTGAACCACGCGTTCTGTTTCCTGTCCAGTTCTTTCTCTGTGTTACTGTGAACCAAGCGTTCTGTTTCCTGTCCAGTTCTCTCTCTGTGTTACTGTGAACCACGCGTTCTGTTTCCTGTCCAGTTCTCTCTCTGTGTTACAAACTGTGAACCTCGCGTTCTGTTTCCTGTCCAGTTCTCTCTCTGTGTTACTAACTGTGAACCACGCGTTCTGTTTCCTGTCCAGTTTCTCTCTGTATTACTAACTGTGAACCACGTGTTGTTTCCTGTCCAGTTCTCTCTGTGTTACTGTGAACCACGCATTCTGTATCCTGTCCAGTTCTCTCTGTGTTACTGTGAACCTCGCGTTCTGTTTCCTGTCCAGTTCCCTCTCTGTGTTACTAACTGTGAACCACGCGTTCTGGTTCCTGTCCAGTTCTCTCTCTCTGTGTTACTGTGAACCACGCGTTCTGTTTCCTGTCCAGTTCTTTCTCTGTGTTACTGTGAACCAAGCGTTCTGTTTCCTGTCCAGTTCTCTCTCTGTGTTACTGTGAACCACGCGTTCTGTTTCCTGTCCAGTTCTCTCTCTGTGTTACAAACTGTGAACCTCGCGTTCTGTTTCCTGTCCAGTTCTCTCTCTGTGTTACTAACTGTGAACCACGCGTTCTGTTTCCTGTCCAGTTTCTCTCTGTATTACTAACTGTGAACCACGTGTTGTTTCCTGTCCAGTTCTCTCTGTGTTACTGTGAACCACGCATTCTGTTTCCTGTCCAGCTCTCCTTGTGTTACTAACTGTGAACCACGCGTTCTGTTTCCTGTCCAGTTTTCTCTCTGTGTTACTGTGAACCACGCGTTCTGTTTCCTGTCCAGTTCTCTCTCTGTGTTACTGTGAACCACGCGTTCTGTTTCCTGTCCAGTTCTCTCTCTGTGTTACTAACTGTGAACCTCGTGTTCTGTTTCCTGTCCAGTTCTCTCTCTGTGTTACTAACTGTGAACCACGCGTTCTGTTTCCTGTCCAGTTCTCTCTCTGTGTTACTAACTGTGAACCACGCGTTCTGTTTCCTGTCCAGTTCTCTCTGTGTTACTAACTGTGAACCACGCGTTCTGTTTCCTGTCCAGTTCTCTCTGTGTTACTAACTGTGAACCACGCGTTCTGTTTCCTGTCCAGTTCTCTCTCTGTGTTACTGTGAACCTCGCGTTCTGTTTCCTATCCAGTTCTCTCTCTGTGTTACTGTGAACCTCGCGTTCTGTTTCCTGTCCAGTTCTCTCTCTGTGTTACTGTGAACCACGCGTTCTGTTTCCTGTCCAGTTCCCTCTCTCTGTGTTACTGTGAACCACGCGTTCTGTTTCCTGTCCAGTTCTCTCTCTGTGTTACTAACTGTGAATCATGTGTTCTGTTTCCTGTCCAGTTCTCTCTGTGTTACTGTGAACCACGCGTTCTGTTTCCTGTCCAGTTCTCTCTCTGTGTTACTGTGAACCTCGTGTTCTGTTTCCTGTCCAGTTCTTTCTCTCTGTGTTACTGTGAACCTCGTGTTCTGTTTCCTGTCCAGTTCTCTCTCTGTGTTACTAACTGTGTACCACGCATTCTGTTTCCTGTCCAGTTCTCTCTCTGTGTTACTGTGAACCACGCGTTCTGTTTCCTGTCCAGTTCTCTCTCTGTGTCACTAACTGTGAACCACGCGTTCTGTTTCCTGTCCAGTTCTCTCTCTGTGTTACTGTGAACCACGCATTCTGTTTCCTGTCCAGGTCTCTCTCTGTGTTACTAACTGTGAACCACGCGTTCTGTTTCCTGTCCAGTTCTCTCTCTGTGTTACTAACTGTGAACCACGCGTTCTGTTTCCTGTCCAGTTCTCTCTCTGTGTTACTGTGAACCACGCGCTCTGTTTCCTGTCCAGTTCTCTCTCTCTGTATTACTGTGAACCATGCGTTCTGTTTCCTGTCCAGTTCTCTCTCTGTGTTACTAACTGTGAACCACGCGTTCTGTTTCCTGTCCAGTTTTCTCTCTGTTACTGTGAACCTCACCCTCTGTTTCCTGTCCAGTTCTCTCTCTGTGTTACTAACTGTGAACCACGCGTTCTGTTTCCTGTCCAGTTCCCTCTCTGTGTTACCAACTGAACCACGCGTTCTGTTTCCTGTCCAGTTCTCTCTCTCTGTGTTACTGTGAACCACGCGTTCTGTTTCCTGTCCAGTTCTTTCTCTGTGTTACTGTGAACCAAGCGTTCTGTTTCCTGTCCAGTTCTCTCTCTGTGTTACTGTGAACCACGCGTTCTGTTTCCTGTCCAGTTCTCTCTATGTTACTAACTGTTGTCTTGATCAGAGGAAGATAGCTCTGCAGTTCTGTCTGTATAGTCCATTAGCAGACTGGTATAACAGTAGTGTGTCTATGTGATGAGATCAGCTTTGTGCTGCAGCCAGGGATCAGATGGCCTCATACAACCTGACTCTTTGTTTGAGAGTTTTCCCTGTGGAATCACACTATGAAGGCTTTTTATAGTTTCTTATCAATGTGTCTCTGTCTGTCTCTGTCTTTCTGTGTCTGTCTGTGTCTTTCTCTGCCTCTCTCTGTCTTTCTCTCTCTCTTTCTGTCTCTGTTGGTCTTTCTTTGTCTTTCTTGGTTGTTCTTTGTCTTTCTCTGTTTGTTTCTTTCTGTGTCTGTCTGTCTTTCTGTCTCTGTCTTTCTCTGTTTCTGTCTGTTTCTGTCTTTCTGTTTCTGTCTTGCTGTCGCTCTCTTTCTCTGTCTCTTTGTCTTTCTCTCTTTCTCTGTCTCTGTCTGTCTGTCTCTGTCTCTGTCTTTCTGTCTGTCGTTCTGTCTGTCTCTGTCTTTCTCTCTGTCTTTCTGTATGTCTCTGTCTCTCGTTCTGTCTGTCTCTGTCTTTCTTTCTGTCTCTGTCTTTCTCTGTCTGTCTTTGTCTCTGTCTTTCTCTGTTTTTCTTTATCATTCAGTCTATCTTTCTGTCTCTTTCTGTCTGTCTGTCTTTCTCTCTCTGTCTTTGTCTCTGTCTCTCTGTCTTTCTGTCTCTGTTTCTGTCTTTATCTTTCTCTGTCTCTGTCTTTCTCTGTCTTTCTCTCTGTCTTTGTCTCTGTCTCTCTCTGTCTTTCTGTCTTTTTCTTACTGTCTGTCTTTGTCTCACTCTCTCTCTTTGTCTCTGTCTTTCTCTCACTGTCTCTTTCTGTCTCTGTTGGTCTTTCTTTGTCTTTCTTGGTTGTTCTTTCTCTGTTTGTTTGTTTCTGTCTCTGTCTGTCTGTCTTTCTGTCTCTGTTTCTGTCTTTCTGTCTTTGTTTCTGTCTTTGTATCTCCGTTTCTGTCTTTCTCTCTGTTTCTGTCTCTGTTTCTGTCTTTCTGTTTCTGTCTTGCTGTCTCTGTCTGTCTCTTTCTTTCTCTGTCTCTTTCTGACTTTCTGTATTTCTTTGTCTCTGTTTTTCTGCCTGTCTCTGTATTTTTCTGTCTTTCTCTGTCTTTCTGTCTCTGTTTCTGTCTTTCTCTGTCATTCTTTACCACTGCTAGTCTTTCTGTCTCTGTCCCTCTGTCTTTCTCTGTCTCTATCTGTCTTTATGTCTCTGTCTCTGTCTGTCTCTGTCTTTCTCTGTTTTTATCTAGTATTACTCAGGAGACGGGCACACCATACACTGCTTCCAAGTATATTACTTGCTAATGTTCAGTCCCAGGAAAATAAAGTAGACGAGCTCAGGGCGAGGATCTCCTTCCAGAGAGACATCAGGGACTGTAACATACTCTGTTTCACGGAATCATGGCTCTCTCTAGATATTCTGTCCCCGTCCATACAGCCAGCTGGGTTCTCAGTACATCCCGCAGGCGGGAAGAAGAAAGGCGGGGGTGTATGTTTCATGATTAACCTGTTAGGGCTAGGGGGCAGCATTGACATGGCTGGATAAAAAACATACCCGATTTAATCTGGTTACCACTCCTACTCAGTAACTAGAATATGCATATACTTATTACATATGGATAGAAAACACCCTAAATTTTCTAAAACTGTTTGAATGGTGTCTGTGAGTATAACAGAACTCAAATGGCAGGTCAAAACCTGAGAGATTCCTTTACAGGAAGTGGCCTGTCTGACCATTTGTTGAACTTCTTTTCCATCTCTATCATTTACTAAGGATCTCTGCTCTAACGTGACACTTCCTACGTCGTCCATAGGCGCTCAGAGCCCGGGAAAAAACAGAATGTCGTCATTCCAGCCCCAGGCTGAAACACATTATCGCCTTTCTCAAGTGGCCGATCAAGAGACACTAGCTTATGCGCGTGACCCCGACCGCCCCCGCCTTTGGGATTTTTTACTCTGTTTGCCGAAAAGGAGATTCCCTGTCGGAATATTATCGCTTTTCTACGAGAAAAATGTCGTAAAAATTGATTTTAAACAGCGGTTGACATGCTTCGAAGTACGGTAATGGAATACTCAGAATTTTATTGTCACGAATTGCGCCATGCGCGCGACACTTCTTTACTATTTCGGATAGTGTCTGGAACGCACGAACAAAACGCCGCTATTCGGATATAACAATGGATTATTTTGGACCAAACCAACATTTGTTATTGAAGTAGCAGTCCTGGGTGTGTATTCTGACGAAGACAACAAAAGGTAATGAAATTTTTATAATAGTAAATATGATTATGGTGAGTGCTAAACTTGCCGGGTGTCTAAATAGCGAGCCCGTGATGCCTGGGCTATGTACTTAGAATATTGCAAAATGTGCTTTCACCAAAAAGCTATTTTAAAATCGGACATATCGAGTGCATAGAGGAGGTCTGTATCTATAATTCTTAAAATAATCGTTATGCTTTTTGTGAACGTTTATCGTGAGTAATTTAGTAAAATGTTAGCGAATTCCCCGGAAGTTTGCGGGGGGTATGCTAGTTCTGAACGTCACATGCTAATGTAAAAAGCTGGTTTTTGATATAAATATGAACTTGATTGAACAAAACATGCATGTATTGTATAACATAATGTCCTAGGGTTGTCATCTGATGAAGATCATCAAAGGTGAGTGCTGCATTTAGCTGTCTTCTGGGTTTTGGTGACATTATATGCTGGCTTGAAAAATGGGTGTCTGATTATTTCTGGCTTGGTACTCTGCTGACATAATCTAATGTTTTGCTTTCGTTGTAAAGCCTTTTTGAAATCGGACAGTGTGGTTAGATTAACGAGAGTCGTGTCTTTAAAATGGTGAAATTATATGCATATTCTAGTTTCTGGGCAGCAGTAATAACCAGATTAAATCGGGTACGTTTTTTATCCGGCCGTGCAAATACTGCCCCCTATCCCCAACAGGTTAACTACTCATGGTGTGATTGTGATAACGTACAGGAATTCAACCTAGAATACCTCTCAATCAATCAAATGCCGACCGTATTACCTCCCAAGGTAATTTTCTTTGGTTATTGTCACATCTGTGTATATTCCCCCTCAAGGGACAGCCCTCAAGGAACTACACTAAACTTTGTGCAAACTGGAAACCACATATCCTGAGGCCGCATTTATTGTAGCTGGGGACTTTAATAAAGCAAATATGAGGAAAACGCTACCGAAGTTTTATCAACACATTGCCTGTAGTACTCCAAAAACTCTCAACCGTCGTTACTCTCCCTTCTGGGATGGCTACAAGGCCCTCCCCCGACCCTCCCTTCAGCAAATCAGATCACGACTACATTCTGCTCCTCCCTTCCTATAGGCAGGAAGTACTTGTGCTAAGGTCTGTTCAACGCTGGTCTGACCAATCGGAATCCATGCTTCAAGATGTTTTGATCACGCGGACTGGGATATGTTCCGGGTTGCCGCTGAGAAGAACATTGACAAATACACAGACGCGGTGACTGAGTTCATCAGGAAGTGCCTAAGGGATGTTGTTCCCACTGTGACGATTAAAACCGACCCAAACCAAAAACCATGGATAGATGGCAGCATTCGCGCTAAACTGAAAGCGCAAACCACCGCATTTAACCACAGCAAGGTGACTTAGAATATGGTCGAATACAAACAGTGCCGCTGTGCTCTCCGTAAGGCAATCAAACAGTACAGAGACAAAGTGGAGTCGCAATTCAACGGCTCAGACACAGGACGCATGTGGCATGGAATCCAGACAATCACGGATTATAAATGTAAAACCAGCCACGTCGCGGACACCGACGTCTTGCTCCCAGACACACCTACTGTACCAGTCAACAGTCTGGACACACCTACTCTACCAGTCAACAGTCTGGACACACCTACTCATTCAAGGGTTTTTCTTTATTTTTACTATTTTCTAACATTGTCAAATAATAGTGAAGACATCAAAACTATGAAAAAACGCATCTGGAATCATGTAGTAACCAAAAAAGTGTTTATTTTTATATTTGATATTCTTCAAAGTAGCCACCCTTTGCCCTGATGACAGCTTTGCACACTCTTGGCATTCTCTCAACCAGCTTCATGAGGAATGCTTTTCCAACAGTCTTGAAGGAGTTCTCACATATGCTGAGCACTTGTTAGCTGCTTATCCCTTCACTCTACGGTCCAACTCATCCCAAACCATCTCAGTTGGGTTGAGGTCAGGGGATTGAGGAAGCCAGGTCATCTGATGCAGCACTCCATCACTCTCCTTCTTGGTAAAATGGCCCTTACACTGCCTGGGGGTGTGTTGGGTCATTGTCCTGTTGAAAAACAAATGATAGTCCCACTAAACGCAAACCAGATGGGATGGCGTAGCACCCCCACACCATCACACCTCCTCCTCCATGCTTCACCTACTCTGCGCCTCACAAAGACATGGCGGTTGGATTCAAAAATCTCAAATTGGACTCATCAGACCAAAGGACAGATTTCCACCGGTCTAATGTTCATTGCTCGTGTTTCTTGGCCCAAGCAAGTCTCTTCTTCTTATTGGTGTCCTTTAGTAGTGGTTTCTTTGCAGCAATTCGACCATGAAGGCCTGATTCACGCAGTCTCCTCTGAACAGTTGATGTTGAGATGTGTCTGTTACATGAACTCTGTTAAGCATTTATTTGGGCTGCAATCTGAGGTGCAGTTAACTCTAATGGATTTATTCTCTGCAGTAGAGGTAACTCTGGGTCTTCCTTTCCTGAGAGCCAGTTTCATCATAGCGCTTGATGGTTTTTGCGACTGCACTTGAAGAAACGTTCAAAGTTCTTGACATTTTCTGTATTGACTGACCTTTATGTCTTAAAGTAATGATGGACGGTTGTTTCTCTTTGCTTATTTGAGCTGTTCTTGGCATAATATGAACTTGGTATTTTACCAAATAGGGCTATCTTCTGTATATTCCCCCCCCCCCCCCACCCCACCTACCTTGTCACAACACAACTGATTGGATCAAACGCATTAAGGAAAGAAATTCCACAAATTAACTTTTAACAAGGCACACCTGTTAATTGAAATGCATTCCAGGTGACTACCTCATGAAGCTGGTTGAGAGAATGCCAAGTGTGTGCAAAGCTGTCATCAAGGCAAAGGGAGGCGATTATGAAGAATCTCAAATATGAAATATTTTTGATTTGTTAAACACTTTTTTGGTTACTACCGGATTCCATATGTGTTATTTCATAGTGTTGATGTCTTCACTATTATTCTACAATGTAGAAAATAGTAAAAATAAAGAAAAACCCTGGAATGAGTAGGTGTGTCCAAACTTTTGACTGGTACTCTATATAGAGACACACTATATATATATATATATATATATATATATATATATATATATATATATATATATATATATATATATATATATATATATATATATATATATATATATACACACACATACACACACTCCGGACTCCGACATTGCTCGTCCCTGTAGTCATATATTTCTTAATTCCATGATTTTATTTTTTAGATGTGTGTGTTGTTGTGAATTGTCAGATAATACTACACTGTTTGAGCTATGAACACAAGCATTTCTCTACACCTGCAATAACGTCTGCTAAATATGTATGCGACCAGTAAAATGTGGTTTGTGTGAACCTCTGCATCTCGTGGTGCTGGTAGATGGCTGATTAAACTGATGTGGTACCAGAGAGTAGTGGTGAAGGGGTTAAAGCTCCTCTCTGGTCAGACTGGCCAGGGCGGTGGCCATCTAGCTCTACCGTGGTGCTGGTAGATGGCTGATTAAACTGATGTGGTACCAGAGAGTAGTGGTGAAGGGGTTAAAGCTCCTCTCTGGTCAGACTGGCCAGGGCGGTGGCCATCTAGCTCTACCGTGGTGCTGGTAGATGGCTGATTAAACTGATGTGGTACCAGAGAGTAGTGGTGAAGGGGTTAAAGCTCCTCTCTGGTCAGACTGGCCAGTGCGGTGACCATCTAGCTCTGGGTTAATAATTAACTATATGAAAGCATGGAGGAAGTATTATGTTGAATCAGTCAGAAAAGGCTCCAGTCTAGATAGATGAATGTAATCAGGTCAGTAGAGAAAAGCAGATAGTCTGGTGTGGTGAGAGAGAATGACATTGAGAGGTAGAGTAGATTAAAACACTTTCTTTTTTTTCACTGTTACTGACTGGCTGGCTGGCTGGCTGGCTGGCTGGACCCACTGTTACTGTCTGGCTGGCTGGACCCACTGTTACTGTCTGGCTGTCTGGACCCACTGTTACTGGCTGGACTGTATACTGTATGTTTGCACTCACACACCTGTCTGTCTGTCTGTCTGTCTGTCTGTCTGTCTGTCTGTCTGTCTGTCTGTCTGTCTGTCTGTCTGTCTGTCTGTCTGTCTGTCTGTCTGTCTGTCTGTCTGTCTGTAGTTGTTCCACTCCGTCCAGACCACCTCCACTGAGCTGCTGAAGGTGATTGAGAAATACCAGCGGAGGATCACATGTGAGTTACCCCTGTTACTACGGTTACCACTTTATTAAAGACAGACCAGGAAATAGACAGAGGATAATACTGTTCTCTTCACTGAGAACCCCACGCTCCCTCCCTGTGTTTCAGACCTGTCTCAGGAGGGTTATGTTGAGGTTGGGTTAGGGTTATGTTGAGGTTATGACATTCCTGTGTCCAGCCCTGTCTCAGGAGGGTTAGGTTATGTTGAGGTTGGGTTAGGTTATGTAGAGGTTATGACATTCCTGTGTTCCGACCTGTCTCAGGAGGGTTAGGTTATGTTGAGGTTGGGTTAGGTTATGACATTCCTGTGTTCCAGACCTGTCTCAGGAGGGTTAGGTTATGTTGAGGTTATGTTGAGGTTATGACATTCCTGTGTTCCCGACCTGTCTCGGGAGGGTTAGGTTATGACATTCATGCGTTCCAGCCCTGTCTCAGGAGGGTTAGGGTTAGGTTATGTTGAGGTTAGGTTATGTTGAGGTTGGGTTAGGTTATGTTGAGGTTGGGTTAGGTTATGTTGAGGTTATGACATTCCTGTGTTCCAGACCTGTCTCAGGAGGGTTAGGTTATGTTGAGGTTGGGTTAGGTTATATTGAGGTTGGGTTAGGTTATGTTGAGGTTGGGTTAGGTTATGTTGAGGTTGGGTTAGGTTATGTTGAGGTTGGTTTAGGTTATGTTGAGGTTGGATTAGGTTATGTTGAGGTTGGGTTAGGTTATGTTGAGGTTGGGTTAGGTTATGTTGAGGTTATGACATTCCTGTGTTCCCGACCTGTCTCAGGAGGGTTAGGTTATGTTGAGTTGGGTTAGGTTAGGTTATGTTGAGGTTATGTTGAGGTTGGGTTAGGTTATGTTGCGGTTATGACATTCCTGTGTCCAGCCCTGTCTCAGGAGGGTTAGGGTTAGGTTATGTAGAGGTTATGACATTCCTGTGTTCCAGACCTGTCTCAGGAGGGTTAGGTTATGTTGAGGTTGGGTTAGGTTATGTTGAGGTTATGACATTCCTGTGTTCCAGACCTGTCTCAGGAGGGTTATGTTGAGGTTGGGTTAGGTTATGTTGAGGTTGGGTTAGGTTATGTTGAGGTTATGATATTCCTGTGTTCCCGACCTGTCTCAGGAGGTTTAGATTATGTTGAGGTTGGGTTAGGTTATGTTGAGGTTGGGTTAGGTTATGTTGAGGTTATGACATTCCTGTGTCCAGCCCTGTCTCAGGAGGGTTAGGGTTAGGTTATGTAGAGGTTATGACATTCCTGTGTTCCAGTCCTGTCTCAAGAGGTTTAGGTTATGTTGAGGTTGGGTTAGGTTATGACATTCCTGTGTTCCAGACCTGTCTCAGGAGGGTTAGGTTATGTTGAGGTTGGGTTAGGTTAGGTTATGTTGAGGTTATGACATTCCTGTGTCCAGCCCTGTCTCAAGAGGGTTAGGTTATGTTGAGGTTGGGTTAGGTTATGTTGAGGTTATGACATTCCTGTGTTCCAGACCTGTCTCAGGAGGGTTAGGGTTAGGTTATGTTGAGGTTAGGTTATGTTGAGGTTATGACATTCCTGTGTTCCAGACCTGTCTCAGGAGGGTTAGGGTTAGGTTATGTTGAGGTTAGGTTATGTTGAGGTTATGACATTCCTGTGTTCCAGACCTGTCTCAGGAGGGTTAGGGTTAGGTTATGTTGAGGTTAGGTTATGTTGAGGTTATGACATTCCTGTGTTCCCAACCTGTCTCAGGAGGGTTAGGGTTAGGTTATGTTGAGGTTATGTTGAGGTTGGGTTAGGTTATGACATTCCTGTGTTCCAGACCTGTCTCAGGAGGGTTAGGGTTAGGTTATGTTGAGGTTATGTTGAGGTTATGACATTCCTGTGTTCCAGACCTGTCTCAGGAGGGTTAGGGTTAGGTTATGTTGAGGTTATGTTGAGGTTATGACATTCCTGTGTTCCAGACCTGTCTCAGGAGGAGAATGAGTTGGGGATGTTTCTGAGGTTCCAGGCAGAACAAGACCGCACCAAGGCTGGCAACATGATGGACGCAACCAGCAAGGCCCTGTGTGCCTCGGCCAAGCAGAGGTCAGAACCATCCTAACCCCTAACCCAGCAAGGCCCTGTGTTGCCCGTCCCCAGAGTTAATACTGGATCTGCTATGTTTATGTGTCAGGCTGGTCCTGTGCCCGTCCCCAGAGTTAATACTGGATCTGCTATGTTTATGTGTCAGGCTGGTCCTGTGCCGGCCCCCAGAGTTAATACTGGATCTGCTATGTTAATGTGTCAGGCTGGTCCTGTGCCCGTCCCCAGAGTTAATACTGGATCTGCTATGCTAATGTTTATGTGTCAGCCTGGTCCTGTGCCCGCCCCCAGAGTTAATACTGGATCTGCTATGCTAATGTTTATGTGTCAGGCTGGTCCTGTGCTGTCCCCAGAGTTAATACTGGATCTGCTATGTTAATGTGTCAGGCTGGTCCTGTGCTGTCCCCAGAGTTAATACTGGATCTGCTATGTTAATGTGTCAGGCTGGTTCTGTGCTGTCCCCAGAGTTAATACTGGATCTGCTATGTTTATGTGTCAGGCTGGTCCTGTGCCCATCCCCAGAGTTAATACTGGATCTGCTATGCTAATGTTTATGTGTCAGGCTGGTCATGTGCTGTCCCAAGAGTTAATACTGGATCTGCTATGTTAATGTGTCAGGCTGGTCCTGTGCCGTCCCCAGAGTTAATACTGGATCTGCTATGTTAATGTGTCAGGCTGGTCCTGTGCCCGTCCCCAGAGTTAATACTGGATCTGCTATGTTTATGTGTCAGGCTGGTCCTGTGCCCATCCACAGAGTTAATAGTGGATCTGCTATATTAATGTTAATGTGTCAGGCTGGTCCTGTGCCCATCCCCAGAGTTAATACTGGATCTGCTATGCTAATGTTTATGTGTCAGCCTGGTCCTGTGCCCGCCCCCAGAGTTAATACTGGATCTGCTATGCTAATGTTTATGTGTCAGGCTGGTCCTGTGCCGGCCCCCAGAGTTAATACTGGATCTGCTATGTTAATGTTTATGTGTCAGGCTGGTCCTGTGCTGTCCCCAGAGTTAATACTGGATCTGCTATGTTAATGTGTCAGGCTGGTTCTGTGCTGTCCCCAGAGTTAATACTGGATCTGCTATGTTTATGGGTCAGGCTGGTCCTGTGCCCATCCCCAGAGTTAATACTGGATCTGCTATTCTAATGTTTATGTGTCAGGCTGGTCATGTGCTGTCCCAAGAGTTAATACTGGATCTGCTATGTTAATGTGTCAGGCTGGTCCTGTGCCGTCCCCAGAGTTAATACTGGATCTGCTATGTTAATGTGTCAGGCTGGTCCTGTGCCCGTCCCCAGAGTTAATACTGGATCTGCTATGTTTATGTGTCAGGCTGGTCCTGTGCCCATCCACAGAGTTAATACTGGATCTGCTATATTAATGTTAATGTGTCAGGCTGGTCCTGTGCCCATCCCCAGAGTTAATACTGGATCTGCTATGCTAATGTTTATGTGTCAGGCTGGTCCTGTGCCTGGCCCCCAGAGTTAATACTGGATCTGCTATGTTTATGTGTCAGGCTGGTCCTGTGCCCATCCACAGACTTAATACTGGATCTGCTATGTTTATTTGTCAGGCTGGTCCTGTGCCCGTCCCCAGAGTTAATACTGGATCTGCTATGTTTATGTGTCAGGCTGGTCCTGTGCCCGTCCCCAGAGTTAATACTTGATCTGCTCTGTTTATTTGTCAGGCTGGTCCTGTGCCCGTCCCCAGAGTTAATACTGGATCTGCTATGTTTATGTGTCAGGCTGGTCCTGTGCCCATCCACAGAGTTAATACTGGATCTGCTATGTTAATGTTAATGTGTCAGGCTGGTCCTGTGCCCATCCCCAGAGTTAATACTGGATCTGCTATGCTAATGTTTATGTGTCAGGCTGGTCCTGTCCCCGGCCCCCAGAGTTAATACTGGATCTGCTATGTTTATGTGTCAGGCTGGTCCTGTGCCCATCCACAGAGTTAATACTGGATCTGCTATGTTTATTTGTCAGGCTGGTTCTGTGCCCGTCCCCAGAGTTAATACTGGATCTGCTATGTTTATGTGTCAGGCTGGTCCTGTGCCCATCCACAGAGTTAATACTGGATCTGCTATGTTAATGTTAATGTGTCAGGCTGGTCCTGTGCCTATCCCCAGAGTTAATACTGGATGTGCTATGCTAATGTTTATGTGTCAGGCTGGTCCTGTGCCCGGCCCCCAGAGTTAATACTGGATCTGCTATGTTTATTTGTCAGGCTGGTCCTGTGCCCATCCCCAGAGTTAATACTGGATCTGCTATGTTAATGTTTATGTGTCAGGCTGGTCCTGTGCCCGCCCCCAGCGTTAATACTGGATCTGCTATGTTTATGTGACAGGCTGGTCCTGTGCCAGCCCCAGAGTTAATACCGGATCTGCTATGCTAATGTTTATGTGTCAGGATGTTCCTGTGCCCGTCCCCAGAGTTAATACCGGATCTGCTATGCTAATGTTTATGTGTCAGGCTGGTCCTGTGCCCGTCCCCAGAGTTAAATCTGGTTCTGCTATGTTTATGTGTCAGGCTGGTCCTGTGCCCGTCCCCAGAGTTAATGCTGGATCTGCTATGTTAAAGTTTATGTGTCAGGCTGGTCCTGTGCCGTCCCCAGAGTTAATACTGGATCTACTATGTTCATGTGTCAGGCTGGTCCTGTGCCGGCCCCCAGAGTTAATACTAGATCTGCTATGTTAATGTGTCAGGCTGGTTCCTGTGCCCGCCCCCAGAGTTAATACTGGATCTGCTATGTTAATGTTTATGTGTCAGGCTGGTCCTGTGCCCGTCCCCAGAGTTAATACTGGATCTGCTATGTTTATGTGTCAGGCTGGTCCTGTGCCCGTCCCCAGAGTTAATACTGGATCTGCTATGTTAATGTGTCAGGCTGGTCCTGTGCCCGTCCCCAGAGTTAATACTGGATCTGCTATGCTAATGTTTATGTGTCAGGCTGGTCCTGTGCCCGCCCCCAGAGTTAATACTGGATCTGCTAAGCTAATGTTTATGTGTCAGGCTGGTCTTGTGCCGGCCCCCAGAGTTAATACTGGATCTGCTATGTTAATGTGTCAGGCTGGTCCTGTGCCCGTCCCCAGAGTTAATACTGGATCTGCTATGCTAATGTTTATGTGTCAGTCTGGTCCTGTGCCCGCCCCCAGAGTTAATACTGGATCTGCTATGCTAATGTTTATGTGTCAGGCTGGTCCTGTGCTGTCCCCAGAGTTAATACTGGATCTGCTATGTTAATGTTTATGTGTCAGGCTGGTCCTGTGCCCGCCCCCAGCGTTAATACTGGATCTGCTATGTTTATGTGACAGGCTGGTCCTGTGCCAGCCCCAGAGTTAATACCGGATCTGCTATGCTAATGTTTATGTGTCAGGATGTTCCTGTGCCCGTCCCCAGAGTTAATACCGGATCTGCTATGCTAATGTTTATGTGTCAGGCTGGTCCTGTGCCCGTCCCCAGAGTTAAATCTGGTTCTGCTATGTTTATGTGTCAGGCTGGTCCTGTGCCCGTCCCCAGAGTTAATGCTGGATCTGCTATGTTAAAGTTTATGTGTCAGGCTGGTCCTGTGCCGTCCCCAGAGTTAATACTGGATCTGCTATGTTCATGTGTCAGGCTGGTCCTGTGCCGGCCCCCAGAGTTAATACTGGATCTGCTATGTTAATGTGTCAGGCTGGTTCCTGTGCCCGCCCCCAGAGTTAATACTGGATCTCCTATGCTAATGTTAATGTGTCAGTCTGGTCCTGTGCCCGCCCCCAGAGTTAATACTGGATCTGCTATGCTAATGTTTATGTGTCAGGCTGGTCTTGTGCCGGCCCCCAGAGTTAATACTGGATCTGCTATGTTAATGTGTCAGGCTGGTCCTGTGCCCGTCCCCAGAGTTAATACTGGATCTGCTATGCTAATGTTTATGTGTCAGTCTGGTCCTGTGCCCGCCCCCAGAGTTAATACTGGATCTGCTATGCTAATGTTTATGTGTCAGGCTGGTCCTGTGCTGTCCCCAGAGTTAATACTGGATCTGCTATGTTAATGTGTCAGGCTGGTCCTGTGCTGTCCCCAGAGTTAATACTGGGTCTGCTATGTTAATGTGTCAGGCTGGTTCTTTGCTGTCCCCAGAGTTAATACTGGATCTGCTATGTTTATGTGTCAGGCTGGTCCTGTGCCCGTCCCCAGAGTTAATACTGGATCTGCTATGTTTATGTGTCAGGCTGGTCCTGTGCCCATCCACAGAGTTAATACTGGATCTGCTATGTTAATGTTAATGTGTCAGGCTGTTCCTGTGCCCATCCCTAGAGTTAATACTGGATCTGCTATGTTTATGTGTCAGGCTGGTCCGGTGCCCATCCCCAGAGTTAATACTGGATCTGCTATGTTTATGTGTCAGGCTGGTCCTGTGCCCGTCCCCAGAGTTAATACTGGATCTGCTATGTTAATGTGTCAGGCTGGTCCTGTGCCCGTCCCCAGAGTTAATACTGGATCTGCTATGCTAATGTTTATGTGTCAGGCTGGTCCTGTGCCCGCCCCCAGAGTTAATACTGGATCTGCTAAGCTAATGTTTATGTGTCAGGCTGGTCCTGTGCCCGCCCCCAGAGTTAATACTGGATCTGCTAAGCTAATGTTTATGTGTCAGGCTGGTCTTGTGCCGGCCCCCAGAGTTAATACTGGATCTGCTATGTTAATGTGTCAGGCTGGTCCTGTGCCCGTCCCCAGAGTTAATACTGGATCTGCTATGCTAATGTTTATGTGTCAGTCTGGTCCTGTGCCCGCCCCCAGAGTTAATACTGGATCTGCTATGCTAATGTTTATGTGTCAGGCTGGTCCTGTGCTGTCCCCAGAGTTAATACTGGATCTGCTATGTTAATGTGTCAGGCTGGTCCTGTGCTGTCCCCAGAGTTAATACTGGGTCTGCTATGTTAATGTGTCAGGCTGGTTCTTTGCTGTCCCCAGAGTTAATACTGGATCTGCTATGTTTATGTGTCAGGCTGGTCCTGTGCCCGTCCCCAGAGTTAATACTGGATCTGCTATGTTTATGTGTCAGGCTGGTCCTGTGCCCATCCACAGAGTTAATACTGGATCTGCTATGTTAATGTTAATGTGTCAGGCTGGTCCTGTGCCCATCCCTAGAGTTAATACTGGATCTGCTATGTTTATGTGTCAGGCTGGTCCGGTGCCCATCCCCAGAGTTAATACTGGATCTGCTATGTTTATGTGTCAGGCTGGTCCTGTGCCCGTCCCCAGAGTTAATACTGGATCTGCTATGTTAATGTGTCAGGCTGGTCCTGTGCCCGTCCCCAGAGTTAATACTGGATCTGCTATGCTAATGTTTATGTGTCAGGCTGGTCCTGTGCCCGCCCCCAGAGTTAATACTGGATCTGCTAAGCTAATGTTTATGTGTCAGGCTGGTCCTGTGCCGGCCCCCAGAGTTAATACTGGATCTGCTATGTTAATGTGTCAGGCTGGTCCTGTGCCCGTCCCCAGAGTTAATACTGGATCTGCTATGCTAATGTTTATGTGTCAGTCTGGTCCTGTGCCCGCCCCCAGAGTTAATACTGGATCTGCTATGCTAATGTTTATGTGTTAGGCTGGTCCTGTGCTGTCCCCAGAGTTAATACTGGATCTGCTATGTTAATGTGTCAGGCTGGTCCTGTGCTGTCCCCAGAGTTAATACTGGGTCTGCTATGTTAATGTGTCAGGCTGGTTCTGTGCTGTCCCCAGAGTTAATACTGGATCTGCTATGTTTATTTGTCAGGCTGGTCCTGTGCCCATCCCCAGAGTTAATACTGGATCTGCTATGCTAATGTTTATGTGTCAGGCTGGTCATGTGCTGTCCCCAGAGTTAATACTTGATCTGCTCTGTTTATTTGTCAGGCTGGTCCTGTGCCCGTCCCCAGAGTTAATACTGGATCTGCTATGTTTATGTGTCAGGCTGGTCCTGTGCCCATCCACAGAGTTAATACTGGATCTGCTATGTTAATGTTAATGTGTCAGGCTGGTCCTGTGCCCATCCCCAGAGTTAATACTGGATCTGCTATGTTTATGTGTCAGGCTGGTCCTGTGCCCATCCCCAGAGTTAATACTGGATCTGATATGCTAATGTTTATGTGTCAGGCTGGTCCTGTGCTGTCCGAAGAGTTAATACTGGATCTGCTATGTTAATGTGTCAGGCTGGTCCTGTGCCGTCCCCAGAGTTAATACTGGATCTGCTATGTTAATGTGTCAGGCTGGTCCTGTGCCCGCCCCCAGAGTTAATACTGGATCTGCTATGTTTATGTGTCAGGCTGGTCCTGTGCCCATCCACAGAGTTAATACTGAATCTGCTATATTAATGTTAATGTGTCAGGCTGGTCCTGTGCCCATCCCCAGAGTTAATACTGGATCTGCTATGCTAATGTTTATGTGTCAGGCTGGTCCTGTCCCCGGCCCCCAGAGTTAATACTGGATCTGCTATGTTTATGTGTCAGGCTGGTCCTGTGCCCATCCACAGAGTTAATACTGGATCTGCTATGTTTATTTGTCAGGCTGGTTCTGTGCCCGTCCCCAGAGTTAATACTGGATCTGCTATGTTTATGTGTCAGGCTGGTCCTGTGCCCATCCACAGAGTTAATACTGGATCTGCTATGTTAATGTTAATGTGTCAGGCTGGTCCTGTGCCTATCCCCAGAGTTAATACTGGATGTGCTATGCTAATGTTTATGTGTCAGGCTGGTCCTGTGCCCGGCCCCCAGAGTTAATACTGGATCTGCTATGTTTATTTGTCAGGCTGGTCCTGTGCCCATCCCCAGAGTTAATACTGGATCTGCTATGTTAATGTTTATGTGTCAGGCTGGTCCTGTGCCCGCCCCCAGCGTTAATACTGGATCTGCTATGTTTATGTGACAGGCTGGTCCTGTGCCAGCCCCAGAGTTAATACCGGATCTGCTATGCTAATGTTTATGTGTCAGGATGTTCCTGTGCCCGTCCCCAGAGTTAATACCGGATCTGCTATGCTAATGTTTATGTGTCAGGCTGGTCCTGTGCCCGTCCCCAGAGTTAAATCTGGTTCTGCTATGTTTATGTGTCAGGCTGGTCCTGTGCCCGTCCCTAGAGTTAATGCTGGATCTGCTATGTTAAAGTTTATGTGTCAGGCTGGTCCTGTGCCGTCCCCAGAGTTAATACTGGATCTACTATGTTCATGTGTCAGGCTGGTCCTGTGCCGGCCCCCAGAGTTAATACTGGATCTGCTATGTTAATGTGTCAGGCTGGTTCCTGTGCCCGCCCCCAGAGTTAATACTGGATCTGCTATGTTAATGTTTATGTGTCAGGCTGGTCCTGTGCCCGTCCCCAGAGTTAATACTGGATCTGCTATGTTTATGTGTCAGGCTGGTCCTGTGCCCGTCCCCAGAGTTAATACTGGATCTGCTATGTTAATGTGTCAGGCTGGTCCTGTGCCCGTCCCCAGAGTTAATACTGGATCTGCTATGCTAATGTTTATGTGTCAGGCTGGTCCTGTGCCCGCCCCCAGAGTTAATACTGGATCTGCTAAGCTAATGTTTATGTGTCAGGCTGGTCTTGTGCCGGCCCCCAGAGTTAATACTGGATCTGCTATGTTAATGTGTCAGGCTGGTCCTGTGCCCGTCCCCAGAGTTAATACTGGATCTGCTATGCTAATGTTTATGTGTCAGTCTGGTCCTGTGCCCGCCCCCAGAGTTAATACTGGATCTGCTATGCTAATGTTTATGTGTCAGGCTGGTCCTGTGCTGTCCCCAGAGTTAATACTGGATCTGCTATGTTAATGTTTATGTGTCAGGCTGGTCCTGTGCCCGCCCCCAGCGTTAATACTGGATCTGCTATGTTTATGTGACAGGCTGGTCCTGTGCCAGCCCCAGAGTTAATACCGGATCTGCTATGCTAATGTTTATGTGTCAGGATGTTCCTGTGCCCGTCCCCAGAGTTAATACCGGATCTGCTATGCTAATGTTTATGTGTCAGGCTGGTCCTGTGCCCGTCCCCAGAGTTAAATCTGGTTCTGCTATGTTTATGTGTCAGGCTGGTCCTGTGCCCGTCCCCAGAGTTAATGCTGGATCTGCTATGTTAAAGTTTATGTGTCAGGCTGGTCCTGTGCCGTCCCCAGAGTTAATACTGGATCTGCTATGTTCATGTGTCAGGCTGGTCCTGTGCCGGCCCCCAGAGTTAATACTGGATCTGCTATGTTAATGTGTCAGGCTGGTTCCTGTGCCCGCCCCCAGAGTTAATACTGGATCTCCTATGCTAATGTTAATGTGTCAGTCTGGTCCTGTGCCCGCCCCCAGAGTTAATACTGGATCTGCTATGCTAATGTTTATGTGTCAGGCTGGTCTTGTGCCGGCCCCCAGAGTTAATACTGGATCTGCTATGTTAATGTGTCAGGCTGGTCCTGTGCCCGTCCCCAGAGTTAATACTGGATCTGCTATGCTAATGTTTATGTGTCAGTCTGGTCCTGTGCCCGCCCCCAGAGTTAATACTGGATCTGCTATGCTAATGTTTATGTGTCAGGCTGGTCCTGTGCTGTCCCCAGAGTTAATACTGGATCTGCTATGTTAATGTGTCAGGCTGGTCCTGTGCTGTCCCCAGAGTTAATACTGGGTCTGCTATGTTAATGTGTCAGGCTGGTTCTTTGCTGTCCCCAGAGTTAATACTGGATCTGCTATGTTTATGTGTCAGGCTGGTCCTGTGCCCGTCCCCAGAGTTAATACTGGATCTGCTATGTTTATGTGTCAGGCTGGTCCTGTGCCCATCCACAGAGTTAATACTGGATCTGCTATGTTAATGTTAATGTGTCAGGCTGTTCCTGTGCCCATCCCTAGAGTTAATACTGGATCTGCTATGTTTATGTGTCAGGCTGGTCCGGTGCCCATCCCCAGAGTTAATACTGGATCTGCTATGTTTATGTGTCAGGCTGGTCCTGTGCCCGTCCCCAGAGTTAATACTGGATCTGCTATGTTAATGTGTCAGGCTGGTCCTGTGCCCGTCCCCAGAGTTAATACTGGATCTGCTATGCTAATGTTTATGTGTCAGGCTGGTCCTGTGCCCGCCCCCAGAGTTAATACTGGATCTGCTAAGCTAATGTTTATGTGTCAGGCTGGTCCTGTGCCCGCCCCCAGAGTTAATACTGGATCTGCTAAGCTAATGTTTATGTGTCAGGCTGGTCTTGTGCCGGCCCCCAGAGTTAATACTGGATCTGCTATGTTAATGTGTCAGGCTGGTCCTGTGCCCGTCCCCAGAGTTAATACTGGATCTGCTATGCTAATGTTTATGTGTCAGTCTGGTCCTGTGCCCGCCCCCAGAGTTAATACTGGATCTGCTATGCTAATGTTTATGTGTCAGGCTGGTCCTGTGCTGTCCCCAGAGTTAATACTGGATCTGCTATGTTAATGTGTCAGGCTGGTCCTGTGCTGTCCCCAGAGTTAATACTGGGTCTGCTATGTTAATGTGTCAGGCTGGTTCTTTGCTGTCCCCAGAGTTAATACTGGATCTGCTATGTTTATGTGTCAGGCTGGTCCTGTGCCCGTCCCCAGAGTTAATACTGGATCTGCTATGTTTATGTGTCAGGCTGGTCCTGTGCCCATCCACAGAGTTAATACTGGATCTGCTATGTTAATGTTAATGTGTCAGGCTGGTCCTGTGCCCATCCCTAGAGTTAATACTGGATCTGCTATGTTTATGTGTCAGGCTGGTCCGGTGCCCATCCCCAGAGTTAATACTGGATCTGCTATGTTTATGTGTCAGGCTGGTCCTGTGCCCGTCCCCAGAGTTAATACTGGATCTGCTAAGAGTTAATACTGGATCTGCTATGCTAATGTTTATGTGTCAGGCTGGTCCTGTGCCCGCCCCCAGAGTTAATACTGGATCTGCTAAGCTAATGTTTATGTGTCAGGCTGGTCCTGTGCCGGCCCCCAGAGTTAATACTGGATCTGCTATGTTAATGTGTCAGGCTGGTCCTGTGCCCGTCCCCAGAGTTAATACTGGATCTGCTATGCTAATGTTTATGTGTCAGTCTGGTCCTGTGCCCGCCCCCAGAGTTAATACTGGATCTGCTATGCTAATGTTTATGTGTTAGGCTGGTCCTGTGCTGTCCCCAGAGTTAATACTGGATCTGCTATGTTAATGTGTCAGGCTGGTCCTGTGCTGTCCCCAGAGTTAATACTGGGTCTGCTATGTTAATGTGTCAGGCTGGTTCTGTGCTGTCCCCAGAGTTAATACTGGATCTGCTATGTTTATTTGTCAGGCTGGTCCTGTGCCCATCCCCAGAGTTAATACTGGATCTGCTATGCTAATGTTTATGTGTCAGGCTGGTCATGTGCTGTCCCCAGAGTTAATACTTGATCTGCTCTGTTTATTTGTCAGGCTGGTCCTGTGCCCGTCCCCAGAGTTAATACTGGATCTGCTATGTTTATGTGTCAGGCTGGTCCTGTGCCCATCCACAGAGTTAATACTGGATCTGCTATGTTAATGTTAATGTGTCAGGCTGGTCCTGTGCCCATCCCCAGAGTTAATACTGGATCTGCTATGTTTATGTGTCAGGCTGGTCCTGTGCCCATCCCCAGAGTTAATACTGGATCTGATATGCTAATGTTTATGTGTCAGGCTGGTCCTGTGCTGTCCGAAGAGTTAATACTGGATCTGCTATGTTAATGTGTCAGGCTGGTCCTGTGCCGTCCCCAGAGTTAATACTGGATCTGCTATGTTAATGTGTCAGGCTGGTCCTGTGCCCGCCCCCAGAGTTAATACTGGATCTGCTATGTTTATGTGTCAGGCTGGTCCTGTGCCCATCCACAGAGTTAATACTGAATCTGCTATATTAATGTTAATGTGTCAGGCTGGTCCTGTGCCCATCCCCAGAGTTAATACTGGATCTGCTATGCTAATGTTTATGTGTCAGGCTGGTCCTGTCCCCGGCCCCCAGAGTTAATACTGGATCTGCTATGTTTATGTGTCAGGCTGGTCCTGTGCCCATCCACAGAGTTAATACTGGATCTGCTATGTTTATTTGTCAGGCTGGTTCTGTGCCCGTCCCCAGAGTTAATACTGGATCTGCTATGTTTATGTGTCAGGCTGGTCCTGTGCCCATCCACAGAGTTAATACTGGATCTGCTATGTTTATTTGTCAGGCTGGTTCTGTGCCCGTCCCCAGAGTTAATACTGGATCTGCTATGTTTATGTGTCAGGCTGGTCCTGTGCCCATCCACAGAGTTAATACTGGATCTGCTATGTTAATGTTAATGTGTCAGGCTGGTCCTGTGCCTATCCCCAGAGTTAATACTGGATCTGCTATGCTAATGTTTATGTGTCAGGCTGGTCCTGTGCCCGGCCCCCAGAGTTAATACTGGATCTGCTATGTTTATTTGTCAGTCTGGTCCTGTGCCCATCCCCAGAGTTAATACTGGATCTGCTATGTTAATGTTTATGTGTCAGGCTGGTCCTGTGCCCGCCCCCAGAGTTAATACTGGATCTGCTATGTTTATGTGACAGGCTGGTCCTGTGCCGGCCCCAGAGTTAATACCGGATCTGCTATGCTAATGTTTATGTGTCAGGCTGGTCCTGTGCCCGTCCCCAGAGTTAAATCTGGTTCTGCTATGTTTATGTGTCAGGCTGGTCCTGTGCCGGCCCCCAGAGTTAATTCTGGATCTGCTATGTTTATGTGTCAGGCTGTTCCTGTGCCCGTCCCCAGAGTTAATACCGGATCTGCTATGCTAATGTTTTTGTGTCAGGCTGGTCCTGTGCCCGTCCCCAGAGTTAAATCTGGTTCTGCTATGTTAATGTGTCAGGCTGGTCCTGTGCCCGTCCCCAGAGTTAATGCTGGATCTGCTATGTTAAAGTTTATGTGTCAGGCTGGTCCTGTGCCGTCCCCAGAGTTAATACTGGATCTGCTATGTTCATGTGTCAGGCTGGTCCTGTGCTGGCCCCCAGAGTTAATACTGGATCTGCTATGTTAATGTGTCAGGCTGGTTCCTGTGCCCGCCCCCAGAGTTAATACTGGATCTCCTATGCTAATGTTAATGTGTCAGGCTGGTCCTGTGCCGCCCCCCAGAGTTAATTCTGGATCTGCTTTGTTTATGTGTCAGGCTGGTCCTGTGCCCGTCCCCAGAGTTAATACTGGATCTGCTATGTTTATGTGTCAGGCTGGTCCTGTGCCCGTCCCCAGAGTTAATACTGGATCTGCTATGTTAATGTGTCAGGCTGGTCCTGTGCCCGTCCCCAGAGTTAATACTGGATCTGCTATGCTAATGTTTATGTGTCAGGCTGGTCCTGTGCCCGCCCCCAGAGTTAATACTGGATCTGCTAAGCTAATGTTTATGTGTCAGGCTGGTCCTGTGCCGGCCCCCAGAGTTAATACTGGATCTGCTATGTTAATGTGTCAGGCTGGTCCTGTGCCCGTCCCCAGAGTTAATACTGGATCTGCTATGCTAATGTTTATGTGTCAGTCTGGTCCTGTGCCCGCCCCCAGAGTTAATACCGGATCTGCTATGCTAATGTTTATGTGTCAGGCTGGTCCTGTGCTGTCCCCAGAGTTAATACTGGATCTGCTATGTTAATTTGTCAGGCTGGTCCTGTGCTGTCCCCAGAGTTAATACTGGATCTGCTATGTTAATGTGTCAGGCTGGTTCTGTGCTGTCCCCAGAGTTAATACTGGATCTGCTATGTTTATGTGTCAGGCTGGTCCTGTGCCCATCCCCAGAGTTAATACTGGATCTGCTATGCTAATGTTTATGTGTCAGGCTGGTCATGTGCTGTCCCCAGAGTTAATACTTGATCTGCTCTGTTTATTTGTCAGGCTGGTCCTGTGCCCGTCCCCAGAGTTAATACTGGATCTGCTATGTTTATGTGTCAGGCTGGTCCTGTGCCCATCCACAGAGTTAATACTGGATCTGCTATGTTAATGTTAATGTGTCAGGCTGGTCCTGTGCCCATCCCCAGAGTTAATACTGGATCTGCTTAGTTTTTTTGTCAGGCTGGTCCTGTGCCCATCCCCAGAGTTAATACTGGATCTGATATGCTAATGTTTATGTGTCAGGCTGGTCCTGTGCCCGCCCCCAGAGTTAATACTGGATCTGCTATGTTTATGTGTCAGGCTGGTCCTGTGCCCATCCACAGAGGTAATACTGGATCTGCTATATTAATGTTAATGTGTCAGGCTGGTCCTGTGCCCGTCCCCAGAGTTAATACTGGATCTGCTATGCTAATGTTAATGTGTCAGGCTGGTCCTGTGCCCGGCCCCCAGAGTTAATACTGGATCTGCTATGTTTATGTGTCAGGCTGGTCCTGTGCCCGTCCACAGAGTTAATACTGGATCTGCTATGTTTATGTGTCAGGCTGGTTCTGTGCCCGTCCCCAGAGTTAATACTGGATCTGCTATGTTTATGTGTCAGGCTGGTCCTGTGCCCGTCCCCAGAGTTAATACTGGATCTGCTATGCTAATGTTTATGTGTCAGGCTGGTCCTGTGCCCGCCCCCAGAGTTAATACTGGATCTGCTAAGCTAATGTTTATGTGTCAGGCTGGTCCTGTGCCGGCCCCCAGAGTTAATACTGGATCTGCTATGTTAATGTGTCAGGCTGGTCCTGTGCTCGTCCCCAGAGTTAATACTGGATCTGCTATGCTAATGTTTATGTGTCAGCCTGGTCCTGTGCCCACCCCCAGAGTTAATACTGGATCTGCTATGCTAATGTTTATGTGTCAGGCTGGTCCTGTGCTGGTCAGGCTGGTCCTGTGCCGTTCCCCAGAGTTAATACTGGATCTGCTATGTTAATGTGTCAGGCTGGTCCTGTGCCGTTCCCCTGAGTTAATACTGGATCTGTTATGTTAATGTGTCAGGCTGGTCATGTGCCGTTCCCCAGAGTTAATACTGGATCTGCTATGTTAATGTGTCAGGCTGGTCCTGTGCCGTTCACCAGAGTTAATACTGGATCTGCTATGTTTATGTGTCAGGCTGGTCCTGTGCCGTCCCCAGAGTTAATACTGGATCTGCTATGTTTATGTGTCAGGCTGGTCCTGTGTCCGTCCCCAAAGTTAATACTGGATCTGCTATGTTTATGTGTCAGGCTGGTCCTGTGCCGGTCCCCAGAGTTAATACTGGATCTGCTATGCTAATGTTTATGTGTCAGCTGGTCCTGTGCTGGCCCCCAGAGTTAATACTGGATCTGCTATGTTTATGTGTCAGGCTTGTCCTATGCCCGTCCCCAGAGTTAATACTGGATCTGTTATGTTAATGTGTCAGGCTGGTCCTGTGCCGGCCCCCAGAGTTAATACTGGGTCTGTTATGTTTATGTCTCAGGCTGGTCCTGTGCCCGTCCCCAGAGTTAATACTGGATCTGCTATGTTAATGTTTATGTGTCAGGCTGGTCATGTGCTGTCCCAAGAGTTAATACTGGATCTGCTATGTTAATGTGTCAGGCTGGTCCTGTGCTGTCCCCAGAGTTAATACTGGATCTGCTATGTTAATGTGTCAGGCTGGTTCTGTGCTGTCCCCAGAGTTAATACTGGATCTGCTATGTTTATGTGTCAGGCTGGTCCTGTGCCCATCCCCAGAGTTAATACGGGATCTGCTATATTAATGTTAATGAGTCAGGCTGGTCCTGTGCCCATCCCCAGGGTTAATACTGGATCTGCTATGCTAATGTTTATGTGTCAGGCTGGTCCTGTGCCTGGCCCCCAGAGTTAATACTGGATCTGGTATGTTTATGTGTCAGGCTGGTCCTGTGCCAGTCCCCAGAGTTAATACTTGATCTGCTCTGTTTATTTGTCAGGCTGGTCCTGTGCCCGTCCCCAGAGTTAATACTGGATCTGCTATGTTTATGTGTCAGGCTGGTCCTGTGCCCATCCACAGAGTTAATACTGGATCTTCTATGTTAATGTTAATGTGTCAGGCTGGTCCTGTGCCCATCCCCAGAGTTAATACTGGATCTGCTATGTTTATGTGTCAGGCAGTCCTGTGCCCATCCCCAGAGTTAATACTGGATCTGCTATGCTAATGTTTATGTGTCAGGCTGGTCCTGTGCTGTCCGAAGAGTTAATACTGGATCTGCTATGTTAATGTGTCAGGCTGGTCCTGTGCCGTCCCCAGAGTTAATACTGGATCTGCTATGTTAATGTGTCAGGCTGGTCCTGTGCCCGTCCCCAGAGTTAATACTGGATCTGCTATGTTTATGTGTCAGGCTGGTCCTGTGCCCATCCACAGAGTTAATACTGGATCTGCTATATTAATGTTATTGTGTCAGGCTGGTCCTGTGCCCATCCCCAGAGTTAATACTGGATCTGCTATGCTAATGTTTATGTGTCAGGCTGGTCCTGTGCCCGGCCCCCAGAGTTTATACTGGATCTGCTATGTTTATGTGTCAGGCTGGTCCTGTGCCCATCCACAGAGTTAATACTGGAACTGCTATGTTTATTTGTCAGGCTGGTCCTGTGCCCGTCCCCAGAGTTAATACTGGATCTGCTATGTTTATGTGTCAGGCTGGACCTGTGCCCATCCCCAGAGTTAATACTGGATCTGCTATGTTAATGTTAATGTGTCAGGCTGGTCCTGTGCCTATCCCCAGAGTTAATACTGGATCTGCTATGCTAATGTTTATGTGTCAGGCTGGTCCTGTGCCCGGCCCCCAGAGTTAATACTGGATCTGCTATGTTTATTTGTCAGGCTGGTCCTGTGCCCATCCCCAGAGTTAATACTGGATCTGCTATGTTAATGTTTATGTGTCAGGCTGGTCCTGTGCCCGCCCCCAGAGTTAATACTGGATCTGCTATGTTAATGTTTATGTGTCAGGCTGGTCCTGTGCCCGTCCCCAGAGTTAATACTGGATCTGCTATGTTTATGTGTCAGGCTGGTCCTGTGCCCGTCCCCAGAGTTAATACTGGATCTGCTATGTTTATGTGTCAGGCTGGTCCTGTGCCCGCCCCCAGAGTTAATGCTGGATCTGCTATGTTTATGTGTCAGGCTGGTCCTGTGCCCGTCCCCAGAGTTAAATCTGGTTCTGCTATGTTTATGTGTCAGGCTGGTCCTGTGCCCGTCCCCAGAGTTAATGCTGGATCTGCTATGTTAAAGTTTATGTGTCAGGCTGGTCCTGTGCCGTCCCCAGAGTTAATACTGGATCTGCTATGTTCATGTGTCAGGCTGGTCCTGTGCCGGCCCCCAGAGTTAATACTGGATCTGCTATGTTAATGTGTCAGGCTGGTCCTGTGCCCGCCCCCAGAGTTAATACTGGATTTCCTATGCTAATGTTAATGTGTCAGGCTGGTCCTGTGCCGGCCCCCAGAGTTAATACTGGATCTGCTATGTTTATGTGTCAGGCTGGTCCTTTGCCCATCCCCAGAGTTAATACTGGATCTGCTATGTTTATGTGTCAGGCTGGTCCTGTGCCGGCCCCCAGAGTTAATACTGGATCTGCTATGCTAATGTTTATGTGTCAGGCTGGTCCTGTGCCGTCCCCAGAGTTAATACTGGATCTGCTATGTTTATGTGTCTGGCTGGTCCTGTGCCGTTCCCCAGAGTTAATACTGGATCTGCTATGTTAATGGGTCAGGCTGGTACTGTGCCGTTCCCCAGAGTTAATACTGGAACTGCTATGTTTATGTGTCAGGCTGGTCCTGTGCCGTCCCCAGAGTTAATACTGGATCTGCTATGTTTATGTGTCAGGCTGGTCCTGTGCCCGTCCCCAGAGTTAATACTGGATCTGCTATGTTAATGTGTCAGGCTGGTCCTGTGCCGTTCCCCAGAGTTAATACTGGATCTGTTATGTTAATGTGTCAGGCTGGTCCTGTGCCGGCCCCCAGAGTTAATACTGGATCTGTTATGTTTATGTCTCAGGCTGGTCCTGTGCCCGTCCCCAGAGTTAATACTGCATCTGCTATGTTAATGTGTCAGGCTGGTCCTGTGTCGGCCCCCAGAGTTAATTCTGGATCTGCTATGTTTATGTGTCAGGCTGGTCCTGTGCTCGTCCTCAGAGTTAATACTGGATCTGCTATGATAATGTTAATGTGTCAGGCTGGTCCTGTGCCCGCCCCCAGAGTTAATACTGGATCTGCTATGCTAATGTTTATGTGTCAGGCTGGTCCTGTGCTGTCCCCATAGTTAATACTGGATCTGCTATGTTAATGTGTCAGGCTGGTCCTGTGCTGTCCCCAGAGTTAATACTGGATCTGCTATGTTAATGTGTCAGGCTGGTTCTGTGCTGTCCCCAGAGTTAATACTGGATCTGCTATGTTTATGTGTCAGGCTGGTCCTGTGCCCATCCCCAGAGTTAATACGGGATCTGCTATATTAATGTTAATGAGTCAGGCTGGTCCTGTGCCCATCCCCAGGGTTAATACTGGATCTGCTATGCTAATGTTTATGTGTCAGGCTGGTCCTGTGCCTGGCCCCCAGAGTTAATACTGGATCTGGTATGTTTATGTGTCAGGCTGGTCCTGTGCCAGTCCCCAGAGTTAATACTTGATCTGCTCTGTTTATTTGTCAGGCTGGTCCTGTGCCCGTCCCCAGAGTTAATACTGGATCTGCTATGTTTATGTGTCAGGCTGGTCCTGTGCCCATCCACAGAGTTAATACTGGATCTGCTATGTTAATGTTAATGTGTCAGGCTGGTCCTGTGCCCATCCCCAGAGTTAATACTGGATCTGCTATGTTTATGTGTCAGGCAGTCCTGTGCCCATCCCCAGAGTTAATACTGGATCTGCTATGCTAATGTTTATGTGTCAGGCTGGTCCTGTGCTGTCCGAAGAGTTAATACTGGATCTGCTATGTTAATGTGTCAGGCTGGTCCTGTGCCGTCCCCAGAGTTAATACTGGATCTGCTATGTTAATGTGTCAGGCTGGTCCTGTGCCCGTCCCCAGAGTTAATACTGGATCTGCTATGTTTATGTGTCAGGCTGGTCCTGTGCCCATCCACAGAGTTAATACTGGATCTGCTATATTAATGTTATTGTGTCAGGCTGGTCCTGTGCCCATCCCCAGAGTTAATACTGGATCTGCTATGCTAATGTTTATGTGTCAGGCTGGTCCTGTGCCCGGCCCCCAGAGTTAATACTGGATCTGCTATGTTTATGTGTCAGGCTGGTCCTGTGCCCGTCCCCAGAGTTAATACTGGATCTGCTATGTTTATGTGTCAGGCTGGTCCTGTGCCCGCCCCCAGAGTTAATGCTGGATCTGCTATGTTTATGTGTCAGGCTGGTCCTGTGCCCGTCCCCAGAGTTAAATCTGGTTCTGCTATGTTTATGTGTCAGGCTGGTCCTGTGCCCGTCCCCAGAGTTAATGCTGGATCTGCTATGTTAAAGTTTATGTGTCAGGCTGGTCCTGTGCCGTCCCCAGACTTAATACTGGATCTGCTATGTTCATGTGTCAGGCTGGTCCTGTGCCGGCCCCCAGAGTTAATACTGGATCTGCTATGTTAATGTGTCAGGCTGGTCCTGTGCCCGCCCCCAGAGTTAATACTGGATTTCCTATGCTAATGTTAATGTGTCAGGCTGGTCCTGTGCCGGCCCCCAGAGTTAATACTGGATCTGCTATGTTTATGTGTCAGGCTGGTCCTTTGCCCATCCCCAGAGTTAATACTGGATCTGCTATGTTTATGTGTCAGGCTGGTCCTGTGCCGGCCCCCAGAGTTAATACTGGATCTGCTATGCTAATGTTTATGTGTCAGGCTGGTCCTGTGCCGTCCCCAGAGTTAATACTGGATCTGCTATGTTTATGTGTCTGGCTGGTCCTGTGCCGTTCCCCAGAGTTAATACTGGATCTGCTATGTTAATGGGTCAGGCTGGTACTGTGCCGTTCCCCAGAGTTAATACTGGATCTGCTATGTTTATGTGTCAGGCTGGTCCTGTGCCGTCCCCAGAGTTAATACTGGATCTGCTATGTTTATGTGTCAGGCTGGTCCTGTGCCCGTCCCCAGAGTTAATACTGGATCTGCTATGATAATGTGTCAGGCTGGTCCTGTGCCGTTCCCCAGAGTTAATACTGGATCTGTTATGTTAATGTGTCAGGCTGGTCCTGTGCCGGCCCCCAGAGTTAATACTGGATCTGTTATGTTTATGTCTCAGGCTGGTCCTGTGCCCGTCCCCAGAGTTAATACTGGATCTGCTATGTTAATGTGTCAGGCTGGTCCTGTGTCGGCCCCCAGAGTTAATACTGGATCTGCTATGTTAATGTGTCAGGCTGGTCCTGTGCCCGTCCCCAGAGTTAATACTGGATCTGCTATGTTTATGTGTCAGGCTGTTCCTGTGCCCGTCCCCAGAGTTAATACTGGATCTGCTATGTTTATGTGTCAGGCTGGTCCTGTGCCGTCCCCAGAGTTAATACTGGATCTGCTATGTTTATGTGTCTGGCTGGTCCTGTGCCCGTCTCCAGAGTTAATACTGGATCTGCTATGTTAATGTGTCAGGCTGGTCCTTTGCCCGTCCCCAGAGTTAATACTGGATCTGCTATGTTAATGTGTCAGGCTGGTCCTGTGCCGTTCCCCAGAGTTAATACTGGATCTGCTATGTTAATGTGTCAGGCTGGTCCTGTGCCGTTCCCCTGAGTTAATACTGGATCTGTTATGTTAATGTGTCAGGCTGGTCATGTGCCGTTCCCCAGAGTTAATACTGGATCTGCTATGTTAATGTGTCAGGCTGGTCCTGTGCCGTTCACCAGAGTTAATACTGGATCTGCTATGTTTATGTGTCAGGCTGGTCCTGTGTCGTCCCCAAAATTAATACTGGATCTGCTATGTTTATGTGTCAGGCTGGTCCTGTGCCGGCCCCCAGAGTTAATACTGGATCTGCTATGCTAATGTTTATGTGTCAGGCTGGTCCTGTGCTGGCCCCCAGAGTTAATACTGGATCTGCTATGTTTATGTGTCAGGCTTGTCCTATGCCCGTCCCCAGAGTTAATACTGGATCTGCTATGTTAAGGTGTCAGGCTGGTCCTGTGCCGTTCCCCAGAGTTAATACTGGATCTGTTATGTTAATGTGTCAGGCTGGTCCTGTGCCGGCCCCCAGAGTTAATACTGGGTCTGTTATGTTTATGTCTCAGGCTGGTCCTGTGCCCGTCCCCAGAGTTAATACTGGATCTGCTATGTTAATGTTTATGTGTCAGGCTGGTCATGTGCTGTCCCAAGAGTTAATACTGGATCTGCTATGTTAATGTGTCAGGCTGGTCCTGTGCCGTCCCCAGAGTTAATACTGGATCTGCTATTTTAATGTGTCAGGCTGGTCCTGTGCCCGTCCCCAGAGTTAATACTGGATCTGCTATGTTTATGTGTCAGCCTGGTCCTGTGCCCATCCACAGAGTTAATAGTGGATCTGCTATATTAATGTTAATGTGTCAGGCTGGTCCTGTGCCCATCCCCAGAGTTAATACTGTATCTGCTATGCTAATGTTTATGTGTCAGGCTGGTCCTGTGCCTGGCCCCCAGAGTTAATACTGGATCTGCTATGTTTATGTGTCAGGCTGGTCCTGTGCCCATCCACAGACTTAATACTGGATCTGCTCTGTTTATTTGTCAGGCTGGTCCTGTGCCCGTCCCCAGAGTTAATACTGGATCTGCTATGTTTATGTGTCAGGCTGGTCCTGTGCCCATCCCCAGAGTTAATACTGGATCTGCTATGCTAATGTTTATGTGTCAGGCTGGTCCTGTGCTGTCCGAAGAGTTAATACTGGATCTGCTATGTTAATGTGTCAGGCTGGTCCTGTGCCGTCCCCAGAGTTAATACTGGATCTGCTATGTTAATGTGTCAGGCTGGTCCTGTGCCCATCCACAGAGTTAATACTGGATCTGCTATATTAAAGTTAATGTGTCAGGCTGGTCCTGTGCCCATCCACAGAGTTAATACTGGAACTGCTGTGTTTATGTGTCAGGCTGGTCCTGTGCCCATCCACAGAGTTAATACTGGATCTGCTATGTTAATGTTTATGTGTCAGGCTGGTCCTGTGCCCGCCCCAGAGTTAATACTGGATCTGCTATGTTAATGTTTATGTGTCAGGCTGGTCCTGTGCCCGTCCCCAGAGTTAATACTGGATCTTCTATGTTTATGTGTCAGGCTGGTCCTGTGCCAGCCCCCAGAGTTAATACTGGATCTGTTATGTTTATGTGTCAGGCTGGTCCTGTGCCGGCCCTCAGAGTTAATACTGGATCTGCTATATTTATGTGTCAGGCTGGTCCTGTGCCCGTCCCCAGAGTTAATACTGGATCTGCTATGTTTATGTGTCAGGCTGGTCCTGTGCCCGCCTCCAGAGTTAATACTGGATCTGCTATGTTTATGTGTCAGGCTGGTCCTGTGTCCGTCCCCAGAGTTAATAATACTGGATCTGCTATGTTAATGTTTATGTGTCAGGCTGGTCCTGTGCTGGCCCCCAGAGTTAATAATACTGGATCTGCTATGCTAATGTTTATGTGTCAGGCTGGTCCTGTGCTTGCCCCCAGAGTTAATACTGGATCTGCTATGTTTATGTGTCAGGCTCTTCCTATGCCCGTCCCCAGAGTTAATACTGGATCTGCTATGTTTATGTGACAGGCTGGTCCTGTGCCGGCCCCAGAGTTAATACCGGATCTGCTATGCTAATGTTTATGTGTCAGGCTAGTCCTGTGCCCGTCCCCAGAGTTAAATCTGGTTCTGCTATGTTTATGTGTCAGGCTGGTCCTGTGCCCGTCCCCAGAGTTAATACTGGATCTGCTTGGTTTATGTGTCAGGCTGGTCCTGTGCCGGCCCCCAGAGTTAATACTGGATCTGCTATGCTAATGTTTATGTGTCAGGCTGGTCCTGTGCCGTCCCCAGAGTTAATACTGGATCTGCTATGTTTATGTGTCAGGCTGGTCCTGTGCCCATCCCCAGAGTTAATACTGGATCTGCTATGCTAATGTTTATGTGTCAGGCTGGTCCTGTGCTGTCCGAAGAGTTAATACTGGATCTACTATGTTAATGTGTCAGGCTGGTCCTGTGCCGTCCCCAGAGTTAATACTGGATCTGCTATGTTAATGTGTCAGGCTGGTCCTGTGCCCGTCCCCAGAGTTAATACTGGATCTGCTATGTTTATGTGTCAGGCTGGTCCTGTGCCCATCCACAGAGTTAATACTGGATCTGCTATATTAAAGTTAATGTGTCAGGCTGGTCCTGTGCCCATCCCCAGAGTTAATACTGGAACTGCTATGTTTATGTGTCAGGCTGGTCCTGTGCCCATCCACAGAGTTAATACTGGATCTGCTATGTTAATGTTTATGTGTCAGGCTGGTCCTGTGCCCGCCCCAGAGTTAATACTGGATCTGCTATGTTAATGTTTATGTGTCAGGCTGGTCCTGTGCCCGTCCCCAGAGTTAATACTGGATCTTCTATGTTTATGTGTCAGGCTGGTCCTGTGCCAGCCCCCAGAGTTAATACTGGATCTGTTATGTTTATGTGTCAGGCTGGTCCTGTGCCGGCCCTCAGAGTTAATACTGGATCTGCTATATTTATGTGTCAGGCTGGTCCTGTGCCCGTCCCCAGAGTTAATACTGGATCTGCTATGTTTATGTGTCAGGCTGGTCCTGTGCCCGCCCCCAGAGTTAATGCCGGATCTGCTATGTTTATGTGTCAGGCTGGTCCTGTGCCCGCCTCCAGAGTTAATACTGGATCTGCTATGTTTATGTGTCAGGCTGGTCCTGTGTCCGTCCCCAGAGTTAATAATACTGGATCTGCTATGTTAATGTTTATGTGTCAGGCTGGTCCTGTGCTGGCCCCCAGAGTTAATAATACTGGATCTGCTATGCTAATGTTTATGTGTCAGGCTGGTCCTGTGCTTGCCCCCAGAGTTAATACTGGATCTGCAATGTTTATGTGTCAGGCTCTTCCTATGCCCGTCCCCAGAGTTAATACTGGATCTGCTATGTTTATGTGACAGGCTGGTCCTGTGCCGGCCCCAGAGTTAATACCGGATCTGCTATGCTAATGTTTATGTGTCAGGCTAGTCCTGTGCCCGTCCCCAGAGTTAAATCTGGTTCTGCTATGTTTATGTGTCAGGCTGGTCCTGTGCCCGTCCCCAGAGTTAATACTGGATCTGCTATGTTTATGTGTCAGGCTGGTCCTGTGCCCGTCCCCAGAGTTAATACTGGATCTGCTTGGTTTATGTGTCAGGCTGGTCCTGTGCCGGCCCCCAGAGTTAATACTGGATCTGCTATGCTAATGTTTATGTGTCAGGCTGGTCCTGTGCCGTCCCCAGAGTTAATACTGGATCTGCTATGTTTATGTGTCTGGCTGGTCCTGTGCCCGTCCCCAGAGTTAATACTGGATCTGGTATGTTAATGTGTCAGGCTGGTCCTTTGCCCGTCCCCAGAGTTAATACTGGATCTGCTATGTTAATGTGTCAGGCTGGTCCTGTGCCGTTCCCCAGAGTTAATACTGGATCTGCTATGCTAATGTTTATGTGTCAGGCTGGTCCTGTGCCCGGCCCCCAGAGTTAATACTGGATCTGCTATGTTTATTTGTCAGGCTGGTCCTGTGCCCATCCCCAGAGTTAATACTGGATCTGCTATGTTAATGTTTATGTGTCAGGCTGGTCCTGTGCCCGCCCCAGAGTTAATACTGGATCTGCTATGTTAATGTTTATGTGTCAGGCTGGTCCTGTGCCCGTCCCCAGAGTTAATACTGGATCTTCTATGTTTATGTGTCAGGCTGGTCCTGTGCCAGCCCTCAGAGTTAATACTGGATCTGCTATGTTTATGTGTCAGGCTGGTCCTGTGCCCGCCTCCAGAGTTAATACTGGATCTGCTATGTTTATGTGTCAGGCTGGTCCTGTGTCCGTCCCCAGAGTTAATAATACTGGATCTGCTATGTTAATGTTTATGTGTCAGGCTGGTCCTGTGCTGGCCCCCAGAGTTAATAATACTGGATCTGCTATGCTAATGTTTATGTGTCAGGCTGGTCCTGTGCCTGGCCCCCAGAGTTAATACTGGATCTGCTATGTTTATGTGTCAGGCTGGTCCTGTGCCCATCCACAGAGTTAATACTGGATCTGCTATGTTTATTTGTCAGGCTGGTCCTGTGCCCGTCCCCAGAGTTAATACTGGATCTGCTATGTTTATGTGTCAGGCTGGTCCTGTGCCCGTCCCCAGAGTTAATACTGGATCTGCTATGTTTATGTGTCAGGCTGGTCCTGTGCCCGTCCCCAGAGTTAATACTGGATCTGCTATGTTTATGTGTCAGGCTGGTCCTGTGCCCATCCACAGAGTTAATACTGGATCTGCTATGTTAATGTTAATGTGTCAGGCTGGTCCTGTGCCCATCCCCAGAGTTAATACTGGATCTGCTATGTTTATGTGTCAGGCTAGTCCTGTGTCCATCCCCAGAGTTAATACTGGATCTGCTATGCTAATGTTTATGTGTCAGGCTGGTCCTGTGCTGTCCGAAGAGTTAATACTGGATCTGCTATGTTAATGTGTCAGGCTGGTCCTGTGCCGTCCCCAGAGTTAATACTGGATCTGCTATGTTAATGTGTCAGGCTGGTCCTGTGCCCGTCCCCAGAGTTAATACTGGATCTGCTATGTTTATGTGTCAGGCTGGTCCTGTGCCGTCCCCAGAATTAATACTGGATCTGCTATGTTTATGTGTCTGGCTGGTCCTGTGCCGTTCCCCAGAGTTAATACTGGATCTGCTATGTTAATGGGTCAGGCTGGTACTGTGCCGTTCCCCAGAGTTAATACTGGATCTGCTATGTTTATGTGTCAGGCTGGTCCTGTGCCGTCCCCAGAGTTAATACTGGATCTGCTATGTTTATGTGTCATGCTGGTCCTGTGCCCGTCCCCAGAGTTAATACTGGATCTGCTATGTTAATGTGTCAGGCTGGTCCTGTGCCGTTCCCCAGACTTAATACTGGATCTGTTATGTTAATGTGTCAGGCTGGTCCTGTGCCGGCCCCCAGAGTTAATACTGGATCTGTTATGTTTATGTCTCAGGCTGGTCCTGTGCCCGTCCCCAGAGTTAATACTGGATCTGCTATGTTAATGTGTCAGGCTGGTCCTGTGTCGGCCCCCAGAGTTAATACTGGATCTGCTATGTTTATGTGTCAGGCTGGTCCTGTGCTCGTCCTCAGAGTTAATACTGGATCTGCTATGATAATGTTAATGTGTCAGGCTGGTCCTGTGCCGTCCCCAGAGTTAATACTGGATCTGCTATGTTAATGTGTCAGGCTGGTCCTGTGCCCGTCCCCAGAGTTAATACTGGATCTGCTATGTTTATGTGTCAGGCTGTTCCTGTGCCCGTCCCCAGAGTTAATACTGGATCTGCTATGTTTATGTGTCAGGCTGGTCCTTTGCCCGTCCCCAGAGTTAATACTGGATCTGCTATGTTAATGTGTCAGGCTGGTCCTGTGCCGTTCCCCAGAGTTAATACTGGATCTGCTATGTTAATGTGTCAGGCTGGTCCTGTGCCGTTCCCCTGAGTTAATACTGGATCTGTTATGTTAATGTGTCAGGCTGGTCATGTGCCGTTCCCCAGAGTTAATACTGGATCTGCTATGTTAATGTGTCAGGCTGGTCCTGTGCCGTTCACCAGAGTTAATACTGGATCTGCTATGTTTATGTGTCAGGCTGGTCCTGTGCCGTCCCCAGAGTTAATACTGGATCTGCTATGTTTATGTGTCAGGCTGGTCCTGTGTCCGTCCCCAAAGTTAATACTGGATCTGCTATGTTTATGTGTCAGGCTGGTCCTGTGCCGGTCCCCAGAGTTAATACTGGATCTGCTATGCTAATGTTTATGTGTCAGCTGGTCCTGTGCTGGCCCCCAGAGTTAATACTGGATCTGCTATGTTTATGTGTCAGGCTTGTCCTATGCCCGTCCCCAGAGTTAATACTGGATCTGTTATGTTAATGTGTCAGGCTGGTCCTGTGCCGGCCCCCAGAGTTAATACTGGGTCTGTTATGTTTATGTCTCAGGCTGGTCCTGTGCCCGTCCCCAGAGTTAATACTGGATCTGCTATGTTAATGTTTATGTGTCAGGCTGGTCATGTGCTGTCCCAAGAGTTAATACTGGATCTGCTATGTTAATGTGTCAGGCTGGTCCTGTGCCCGTCCCCAGAGTTAATACTGGATCTGCTATGTTTATGTGTCAGCCTGGTACTGTGCCCATCCACAGAGTTAATAGTGGATCTGCTATATTAATGTTAATGTGTCAGGCTGGTCCTGTGCCCATCCCCAGAGTTAATACTGTATCTGCTATGCTAATGTTTATGTGTCAGGCTGGTCCTGTGCCTGGCCCCCAGAGTTAATACTGGATCTGCTATGTTTATGTGTCAGGCTGGTCCTGTGCCCATCCACAGACTTAATACTGGATCTGCTATGTTTATTTGTCAGGTTGGTCCTGTGCCCGTCCCCAGAGTTAATACTGGATCTGCTATGTTTATGTGTCAGGCTGGTCCTCTGCCCGTCCCCAGAGTTAATACTGGATCTGCTATGTTTATGTGTCAGGCTGGTCCTGTGCCCATCCACAGAGTTAATACTGGATCTGCTATATTAAAGTTAATGTGTCAGGCTGGTCCTGTGCCCATCCCCAGAGTTAATACTGGATCTGCTATGTTTATGTGTCAGGCTGGTCCTGTGCCCATCCACAGAGTTAATACTGGATCTGCTATGTTAATGTTATTGTGTCAGGCTGGTCCTGTGCCTATCCCCAGAGTTAATACTGGATCTGCTATGCTAATGTTTATGTGTCAGGCTGGTCCTGTGCCCGGCCCCCAGAGTTAATACTGGATCTGCTATGTTTATTTGTCAGGCTGGTCCTGTGCCCATCCCCAGAGTTAATACTGGATCTGCTATGTTAATGTTTATGTGTCAGGCTGGTCCTGTGCCCGCCCCAGAGTTAATACTGGATCTGCTATGTTAATGTTTATGTGTCAGGCTGGTCCTGTGCCCGTCCCCAGAGTTAATACTGGATCTTCTATGTTTATGTGTCAGGCTGGTCCTGTGCCAGCCCCCAGAGTTAATACTGGATCTGTTATGTTTATGTGTCAGGCTGGTCCTGTGCCGGCCCTCAGAGTTAATACTGGATCTGCTATATTTATGTGTCAGGCTGGTCCTGTGCCCGTCCCCAGAGTTAATACTGGATCTGCTATGTTTATGTGTCAGGCTGGTCCTGTGCCCGCCCCCAGAGTTAATGCCGGATCTGCTATGTTTATGTGTCAGGCTGGTCCTGTGCCCTCCTCCAGAGATAATACTGGATCTGCTATGTTTATGTGTCAGGCTGGTCCTGTGTCCGTCCCCAGAGTTAATAATACTGGATCTGCTATGTTAATGTTTATGTGTCAGGCTGGTCCTGTGCTGGCCCCCAGAGTTAATAATACTGGATCTGCTATGCTAATGTTTATGTGTCAGGCTGGTCCTGTGCTTGCCCCCAGAGTTAATACTGGATCTGCTATGTTTATGTGTCAGGCTCTTCCTATGCCCGTCCCCAGAGTTAATACTGGATCTGCTATGTTTATGTGACAGGCTGGTCCTGTGCCGGCCCCAGAGTTAATACCGGATCTGCTATGCTAATGTTTATGTGTCAGGCTAGTCCTGTGCCCGTCCCCAGAGTTAAATCTGGTTCTGCTATGTTTATGTGTCAGGCTGGTCCTGTGCCCGTCCCCAGAGTTAATACTGGATCTGCTATGTTTATGTGTCAGGCTGGTCCTGTGCCCGTCCCCAGAGTTAATACTGGATCTGCTTGGTTTATGTGTCAGGCTGGTCCTGTGCCGGCCCCCAGAGTTAATACTGGATCTGCTATGCTAATGTTTATGTGTCAGGCTGGTCCTGTGCCGTCCCCAGAGTTAATACTGGATCTGCTATGTTTATGTGTCTGGCTGGTCCTGTGCCCGTCCCCAGAGTTAATACTGGATCTGGTATGTTAATGTGTCAGGCTGGTCCTTTGCCCGTCCCCAGAGTTAATACTGGATCTGCTATGTTAATGTGTCAGGCTGGTCCTGTGCCGTTCCCCAGAGTTAATACTGGATCTGCTATGCTAATGTTTATGTGTCAGGCTGGTCCTGTGCCCGGCCCCCAGAGTTAATACTGGATCTGCTATGTTTATTTGTCAGGCTGGTCCTGTGCCCATCGCCAGAGTTAATACTGGATCTGCTATGTTAATGTTTATGTGTCAGGCTGGTCCTGTGCCCGCCCCAGAGTTAATACTGGATCTGCTATGTTAATGTTTATGTGTCAGGCTGGTCCTGTGCCCGTCCCCAGAGTTAATACTGGATCTTCTATGTTTATGTGTCAGGCTGGTCCTGTGCCAGCCCTCAGAGTTAATACTGGATCTGCTATGTTTATGTGTCAGGCTGGTCCTGTGCCCGCCCCCAGAGTTAATGCCGGATCTGCTATGTTTATGTGTCAGGCTGGTCCTGTGCCCGCCTCCAGAGTTAATACTGGATCTGCTATGTTTATGTGTCAGGCTGGTCCTGTGTCCGTCCCCAGAGTTAATAATACTGGATCTGCTATGTTAATGTTTATGTGTCAGGCTGGTCCTGTGCTGGCCCCCAGAGTTAATAATACTGGATCTGCTATGCTAATGTTTATGTGTCAGGCTGGTCCTGTGCCTGGCCCCCAGAGTTAATACTGGATCTGCTATGTTTATGTGTCAGGCTGGTCCTGTGCCCATCCACAGAGTTAATACTGGATCTGCTATGTTTATTTGTCAGGCTGGTCCTGTGCCCGTCCCCAGAGTTAATACTGGATCTGCTATGTTTATGTGTCAGGCTGGTCCTGTGCCCGTCCCCAGAGTTAATACTGGATCTGCTATGTTTATGTGTCAGGCTGGTCCTGTGCCCATCCACAGAGTTAATACTGGATCTGCTATGTTAATGTTAATGTGTCAGGCTGGTCCTGTGCCCATCCCCAGAGTTAATACTGGATCTGCTATGTTTATGTGTCAGGCTAGTCCTGTGTCCATCCCCAGAGTTAATACTGGATCTGCTATGCTAATGTTTATGTGTCAGGCTGGTCCTGTGCTGTCCGAAGAGTTAATACTGGATCTGCTATGTTAATGTGTCAGGCTGGTCCTGTGCCGTCCCCAGAGTTAATACTGGATCTGCTATGTTAATGTGTCAGGCTGGTCCTCTGCCCGTCCCCAGAGTTAATACTGGATCTGCTATGTTTATGTGTCAGGCTGGTCCTCTGCCCATCCACGGAGTTAATTCTGGATCTGCTATTTTAATGTTAATGTGTCAGGCTGTTCCTGGCCCATCCCCAGAGTTAATACTGTATCTGCTATGCTAATGTTTATGTGTCAGGCTGGTCCTGTGCCCGGCCCCCAGAGTTAATACTGGATCTGCTATGTTTATGTGTCAGGCTGGTCCTGTGCTTGCCCCCAGAGTTAATACTGGATCTGCTATGTTTATGTGTCAGGCTCTTCCTATGCCCGTCCCCAGAGTTAATACTGGATCTGCTATGTTTATGTGACAGGCTGGTCCTGGCCCATCCCCAGAGTTAATACTGTATCTGCTATGCTAATGTTTATGTGTCAGGCTGGTCCTGTGCTTGCCCCCAGAGTTAATACTGGATCTGCTATGTTTATGTGTCAGGCTCTTCCTATGCCCGTCCCCAGAGTTAATACTGGATCTGCTATGTTTATGTGACAGGCTGGTCCTGTGCCGGCCCCAGAGTTAATACCGGATCTGCTATGCTAATGTTTATGTGTCAGGCTAGTCCTGTGCCCGTCCCCAGAGTTAAATCTGGTTCTGCTATGTTTATGTGTCAGGCTGGTCCTGTGCCCGTCCCCAGAGTTAATACGGGATCTGCTATGTTTATGTGTCAGGCTGGTCCTGTGCCCGTCCCCAGAGTTAATACTTGATCTGCTATGTTTATTTGTCAGACTGGTCCTGTGCCCGTCCCCAGAGTTAATACTGGATCTGCTATGTTTATTTGTCAGGCTGGTCCTGTGCCCATCCCCAGAGTTAATACTGGATCTGCTATGTTAATGTTTATGTGTCAGGCTGGTCCTGTGCCCGCCCCAGAGTTAATACTGGATCTGCTATGTTAATGTTTATGTGTCAGGCTGGTCCTGTGCCCGTCCCCAGAGTTAATACTGGATCTTCTATGTTTATGTGTCAGGCTGGTCCTGTGCCAGCCCTCAGAGTTAATACTGGATCTGCTATGTTTATGTGTCAGGCTGGTCCTGTGCCCGCCCCCAGAGTTAATGCCGGATCTGCTATGTTTATGTGTCAGGCTGGTCCTGTGCCCGCCTCCAGAGTTAATACTGGATCTGCTATGTTTATGTGTCAGGCTGGTCCTGTGTCCGTCCCCAGAGTTAATAATACTGGATCTGCTATGTTAATGTTTATGTGTCAGGCTGGTCCTGTGCTGGCCCCCAGAGTTAATAATACTGGATCTGCTATGCTAATGTTTATGTGTCAGGCTGGTCCTGTGCCTGGCCCCCAGAGTTAATACTGGATCTGCTATGTTTATGTGTCAGGCTGGTCCTGTGCCCATCCACAGAGTTAATACTGGATCTGCTATGTTTATTTGTCAGGCTGGTCCTGTGCCCGTCCCCAGAGTTAATACTGGATCTGCTATGTTTATGTGTCAGGCTGGTCCTGTGCCCGTCCCCAGAGTTAATACTGGATCTGCTATGTTTATGTGTCAGGCTGGTCCTGTGCCCATCCACAGAGTTAATACTGGATCTGCTATGTTAATGTTAATGTGTCAGGCTGGTCCTGTGCCCATCCCCAGAGTTAATACTGGATCTGCTATGTTTATGTGTCAGGCTAGTCCTGTGTCCATCCCCAGAGTTAATACTGGATCTGCTATGCTAATGTTTATGTGTCAGGCTGGTCCTGTGCTGTCCGAAGAGTTAATACTGGATCTGCTATGTTAATGTGTCAGGCTGGTCCTGTGCCGTCCCCAGAGTTAATACTGGATCTGCTATGTTAATGTGTCAGGCTGGTCCTCTGCCCGTCCCCAGAGTTAATACTGGATCTGCTATGTTTATGTGTCAGGCTGGTCCTCTGCCCATCCACGGAGTTAATTCTGGATCTGCTATTTTAATGTTAATGTGTCAGGCTGTTCCTGGCCCATCCCCAGAGTTAATACTGTATCTGCTATGCTAATGTTTATGTGTCAGGCTGGTCCTGTGCCCATCCACAGAGTTAATACTGGATCTGCTATGTTTATTTGTCAGGCTGGTCCTGTGCCCGTCCCCAGAGTTAATACTGGATCTACTATGTTTATGTGTCAGGCTGGTCCTGTGCCCGTCCCCAGAGTTAATACTTGATCTGCTATGTTTATTTGTCAGACTGGTCCTGTGCCCGTCCCCAGAGTTAATACTGGATCTGCTATGTTTATGTGTCAGGCTGGTCCTGTGCCCATCCCCAGAGTTAATACTGGATCTGCTATGTTAATGTTTATGTGTCAGGCTGGTCCTGTGCCCGCCCCAGAGTTAATACTGGATCTGCTATGTTAATGTTTATGTGTCAGGCTGGTCCTGTGCCCGTCCCCAGAGTTAATACTGGATCTTCTATGTTTATGTGTCAGGCTGGTCCTGTGCCAGCTCTCAGAGTTAATACTGGATCTGCTATGTTTATGTGTCAGGCTGGTCCTGTGCCCGCCCCCAGAGTTAATGCCGGATCTGCTATGTTTATGTGTCAGGCTGGTCCTGTGCCCGCCTCCAGAGTTAATACTGGATCTGCTATGTTTATGTGTCAGGCTGGTCCTGTGTCCGTCCCCAGAGTTAATAATACTGGATCTGCTATGTTAATGTTTATGTGTCAGGCTGGTCCTGTGCTGGCCCCAAGAGTTAATAATACTGGATCTGCTATGCTAATGTTTATGTGTCAGGCTGGTCCTGTGCCTGGCCCCCAGAGTTAATACTGGATCTGCTATGTTTATGTGTCAGGCTGGTCCTGTGCCCATCCACAGAGTTAATACTGGATCTGCTATGTTTATTTGTCAGGCTGGTCCTGTGCCCGTCCCCAGAGTTAATACTGGATCTGCTATGTTTATGTGTCAGGCTGGTCCTGTGCCCGTCCCCAGAGTTAATACTGGATCTGCTATGTTTATGTGTCAGGCTGGTCCTGTGCCCATCCACAGAGTTAATACTGGATCTGCTATGTTTATGTGTCAGGCTGGTCCTGTGCCCGTCCCCAGAGTTAATACTGGATCTGCTATGTTTATGTGTCAGGCTGGTCCTGTGCCCATCCACAGAGTTAATCCTGGATCTGCTATGTTAATGTTAATGTGTCAGGCTGGTCCTGTGCCCATCCCCAGAGTTAATACTGGATCTGCTATGTTTATGTGTCAGGCTAGTCCTGTGCCCATCCCCAGAGTTAATACTGGATCTGCTATGCTAATGTTTATGTGTCAGGCTGGTCCTGTGCTGTCCGAAGAGTTAATACTGGATCTGCTATGTTAATGTGTCAGGCTGGTCCTGTGCCGTCCCCAGAGTTAATACTGGATCTGCTATGTTAATGTGTCAGGCTGGTCCTCTGCCCGTCCCCAGAGTTAATACTGGATCTGCTATGTTTATGTGTCAGGCTGGTCCTCTGCCCATCCACGGAGTTAATTCTGGATCTGCTATTTTAATGTTAATGTGTCAGGCTGTTCCTGGCCCATCCCCAGAGTTAATACTGTATCTGCTATGCTAATGTTTATGTGTCAGGCTGGTCCTGTGCCCGGCCCCCAGAGTTAATACTGGATCTGCTATGTTTATGTGTCAGGCTGGTCCTGTGCTTGCCCCCAGAGTTAATACTGGATCTGCTATGTTTATGTGTCAGGCTCTTCCTATGCCCGTCCCCAGAGTTAATACTGGATCTGCTATGTTTATGTGACAGGCTGGTCCTGGCCCATCCCCAGAGTTAATACTGTATCTGCTATGCTAATGTTTATGTGTCAGGCTGGTCCTGTGCTTGCCCCCAGAGTTAATACTGGATCTGCTATGTTTATGTGTCAGGCTCTTCCTATGCCCGTCCCCAGAGTTAATACTGGATCTGCTATGTTTATGTGACAGGCTGGTCCTGTGCCGGCCCCAGAGTTAATACCGGATCTGCTATGCTAATGTTTATGTGTCAGGCTAGTCCTGTGCCCGTCCCCAGAGTTAAATCTGGTTCTGCTATGTTTATGTGTCAGGCTGGTCCTGTGCCCGTCCCCAGAGTTAATACTGGATCTGCTATGTTTATGTGTCAGGCTGGTCCTGTGCCCGTCCCCAGAGTTAATACTGGATCTGCTTGGTTTATGTGTCAGGCTGGTCCTGTGCCGGCCCCCAGAGTTAATACTGGATCTGCTATGCTAATGTTTATGTGTCAGGCTGGTCCTGTGCCGTCCCCAGAGTTAATACTGGATCTGCTATGTTTATGTGTCTGGCTGGTCCTGTGCCCTTCCCCAGAGTTAATACTGGATCTGGTATGTTAATGTGTCAGGCTGGTCCTTTGCCCGTCCCCAGAGTTAATACTGGATCTGCTATGTTAATGTGTCAGGCTGGTCCTGTGCCGTTCCCCAGAGTTAATACTGGATCTGCTATGCTAATGTTTATGTGTCAGGCTGGTCCTGTGCCCGGCCCCCAGAGTTAATACTGGATCTGCTATGTTTATTTGTCAGGCTGGTCCTGTGCCCATCCCCAGAGTTAATACTGGATCTGCTATGTTAATGTTTATGTGTCAGGCTGGTCCTGTGCCCGCCCCAGAGTTAATACTGGATCTGCTATGTTAATGTTTATGTGTCAGGCTGGTCCTGTGCCCGTCCCCAGAGTTAATACTGGATCTTCTATGTTTATGTGTCAGGCTGGTCCTGTGCCAGCCCTCAGAGTTAATACTGGATCTGCTATGTTTATGTGTCAGGCTGGTCCTGTGCCCGCCCCCAGAGTTAATGCCGGATCTGCTATGTTTATGTGTCAGGCTGGTCCTGTGCCCGCCTCCAGAGTTAATACTGGATCTGCTATGTTTATGTGTCAGGCTGGTCCTGTGTCCGTCCCCAGAGTTAATAATACTGGATCTGCTATGTTAATGTTTATGTGTCAGGCTGGTCCTGTGCTGGCCCCCAGAGTTAATAATACTGGATCTGCTATGCTAATGTTTATGTGTCAGGCTGGTCCTGTGCCTGGCCCCCAGAGTTAATACTGGATCTGCTATGTTTATGTGTCAGGCTGGTCCTGTGCCCATCCACAGAGTTAATACTGGATCTGCTATGTTTATTTGTCAGGCTGGTCCTGTGCCCGTCCCCAGAGTTAATACTGGATCTGCTATGTTTATGTGTCAGGCTGGTCCTGTGCCCGTCCCCAGAGTTAATACTGGATCTGCTATGTTTATGTGTCAGGCTGGTCCTGTGCCCATCCACAGAGTTAATACTGGATCTGCTATGTTAATGTTAATGTGTCAGGCTGGTCCTGTGCCCATCCCCAGAGTTAATACTGGATCTGCTATGTTTATGTGTCAGGCTAGTCCTGTGTCCATCCCCAGAGTTAATACTGGATCTGCTATGCTAATGTTTATGTGTCAGGCTGGTCCTGTGCTGTCCGAAGAGTTAATACTGGATCTGCTATGTTAATGTGTCAGGCTGGTCCTGTGCCGTCCCCAGAGTTAATACTGGATCTGCTATGTTAATGTGTCAGGCTGGTCCTCTGCCCGTCCCCAGAGTTAATACTGGATCTGCTATGTTTATGTGTCAGGCTGGTCCTCTGCCCATCCACGGAGTTAATTCTGGATCTGCTATTTTAATGTTAATGTGTCAGGCTGTTCCTGGCCCATCCCCAGAGTTAATACTGTATCTGCTATGCTAATGTTTATGTGTCAGGCTGGTCCTGTGCCCGGCCCCCAGAGTTAATACTGGATCTGCTATGTTTATGTGTCAGGCTGGTCCTGTGCCCATCCACAGAGTTAATACTGGATCTGCTATGTTTATTTGTCAGGCTGGTCCTGTGCCCGTCCCCAGAGTTAATACTGGATCTACTATGTTTATGTGTCAGGCTGGTCCTGTGCCCGTCCCCAGAGTTAATACTTGATCTGCTATGTTTATTTGTCAGACTGGTCCTGTGCCCGTCCCCAGAGTTAATACTGGATCTGCTATGTTTATGTGTCAGGCTGGTCCTGTGCCCATCCCCAGAGTTAATACTGGATCTGCTATGTTAATGTTTATGTGTCAGGCTGGTCCTGTGCCCGCCCCAGAGTTAATACTGGATCTGCTATGTTAATGTTTATGTGTCAGGCTGGTCCTGTGCCCGTCCCCAGAGTTAATACTGGATCTTCTATGTTTATGTGTCAGGCTGGTCCTGTGCCAGCTCTCAGAGTTAATACTGGATCTGCTATGTTTATGTGTCAGGCTGGTCCTGTGCCCGCCCCCAGAGTTAATGCCGGATCTGCTATGTTTATGTGTCAGGCTGGTCCTGTGCCCGCCTCCAGAGTTAATACTGGATCTGCTATGTTTATGTGTCAGGCTGGTCCTGTGTCCGTCCCCAGAGTTAATAATACTGGATCTGCTATGTTAATGTTTATGTGTCAGGCTGGTCCTGTGCTGGCCCCAAGAGTTAATAATACTGGATCTGCTATGCTAATGTTTATGTGTCAGGCTGGTCCTGTGCCTGGCCCCCAGAGTTAATACTGGATCTGCTATGTTTATGTGTCAGGCTGGTCCTGTGCCCATCCACAGAGTTAATACTGGATCTGCTATGTTTATTTGTCAGGCTGGTCCTGTGCCCGTCCCCAGAGTTAATACTGGATCTGCTATGTTTATGTGTCAGGCTGGTCCTGTGCCCGTCCCCAGAGTTAATACTGGATCTGCTATGTTTATGTGTCAGGCTGGTCCTGTGCCCATCCACAGAGTTAATACTGGATCTGCTATGTTTATGTGTCAGGCTGGTCCTGTGTCCATCCCCAGAGTTAATACTGGATCTGCTATGCTAATGTGTATGTGTCAGGCTGGTCCTGTGCTGTCCGAAGAGTTAATACTGGATCTGCTATGTTAATGTGTCAGGCTGGTCCTGTGCCGTCCCCAGAGTTAATACTGGATCTGCTATGTTAATGTGTCAGGCTGGTCCTGTGCCCGTCCGCAGAGTTAATACTGGATCTGCTATGTTTATGTGTCAGGCTGGTCCTCTGCCCATCCACGGAGTTAATTCTGGATCTGCTATTTTAATGTTAATGTGTCAGGCTTTTCCTGGCCCATCCCCAGAGTTAATACTGTATCTGCTATGCTAATGTTTTTGTGTCAGGCTGGTCCTGTGCCCATCCACAGAGTTAATACTGGATCTGCTATGTTAATGTTAATGTGTCAGGCTGGTCCTGTGCCTATCCCCAGAGTTAATACTGGATCTGCTATGCTAATGTTTATGTGTCAGGCTGGTCCTGTGCCCGGCCCCCAGAGTTAATACTGGATCTGCTATGTTTATTTGTCAGGCTGGTCCTGTGCCCATCCCCAGAGTTAATACTGGATCTGCTATGTTAATGTTTATGTGTCAGGCTGGTCCTGTGCCCGCCCCCAGAGTTAATACCGGATCTGCTATGTTAATGTTTATGTGTCAGGCTGGTCCTGTGCCCGTCCCCAGAGTTAATACTGGATCTGCTATGTTTATGTGTCAGGCTGGTCCTGTGCCAGCCCCCAGAGTTAATACTGGATCTGCTATGTTTATGTGCCAGGCTGGTCCTGTGCCCGCCCCCAGATTTAATGCTGGATCTGCTATGTTTATGTGTCAGGCTGGTCCTGTGCCCGCCCCCAGAGTTAATACTGGATCTGCTATGTTTATGTGTCAGGCTGGTCCTGTGTCCGTCCCCAGAGTTAATAATACTGGATCTGCTATGTTAATGTTTATGTGTCAGGCTGGTCCTGTGCTGGCCCCCAGAGTTAATAATACTGGATCTGCTATGCTAATGTTTATGTGTCAGGCTGGTCCTGTGCTTGCCCCCAGAGTTAATACTGGTTCTGCTATGTTTATGTGTCAGGCTCTTCCTATGCCCGTCCCCAGAGTTAATACTGGATCTGCTATGTTTATGTGACAGGCTGGTCCTGTGCCGGCCCCAGAGTTAATACCGGACCTGCTATGCTAATGTTTATGTGTCAGGCTGGTCCTGTGCCCGTCCCCAGAGTTAAATCTGGTTCTGCTACGTTTATGTGTCAGGCTGGTCCTGTGCTGGCCCCCAGAGTTAATTCTGGATCTGCTATGTTTATGTGTCAGGCTGGTCCTGTGCCCGTCCCCAGAGTTAATACCGGATCTGCTATGCTAATTTTTATGTGTCAGGCTTGTCCTGTGCCCGTCCCCAGAGTTAATACTGGATCTGCTATGTTTATGTGTCAGGCTGGTCCTGTGCCCGTCCCCAGAGTTAATGCTGGATCTGCTATGTTAAAGTTTATGTGTCAGGCTGGTCCTGTGCCGTCCCCAGAGTTAATACTGGATCTGCTATGTTCATGTGTCAGGCTGGTCCTGTGCCGGCCCCCAGAGTTAATACTGGATCTGCTATGTTAATGTGTCAGGCTGGTCCTGTGCCCGCCCCCAGAGTTAATACTGGATCTCCTATGCTAATGTTAATGTATCAGGCTGGTCCTGTGCCGCCCCCCAGAGTTAATTCTGGATCTGCTATGTTTATGTGTCAGGCTGGTCCTGTGCCCGTCCCCAGAGTTAATACTGGATCTGCTATGTTTATGTGTCAGGCTGGTCCTGTGCCCGTCCCCAGAGTTAATACTGGATCTGCTATGTTTATGTGTCAGGCTGGTCCTGTGCCGGCCCCCAGAGTTAATACTGGATCTGTTATGTTCATGTCTCAGGCTGGTCCTGTGCCCGTCCCCAGAGTTAATACTGGATCTGCTATGTTAATGTGTCAGGCTGGTCCTGTGTCGGCCCCCAGAGTTAATACTGGATCTGCTATGTTTATGTGTCAGGCTGGTCCTGTGCTCGTCCTCAGAGTTAATACTGGATCTGCTATGATAATCTTTATGTGTCAGGCTGGTCCTGTGCCTGCCGCCAGAGTTAATACTGGATCTGCTATGTTTATGTGTCAGGCTGGTCCTGTGCCCGTTCCCAGAGTTAATACTGGATCTGCTATGTTTATGTGTCAGGCTGGTCCTGTGCCCGTCCCCAGAGTTAATACTGGATCTGCTATGTGTATGTGTCAGGCTGGTCCTGTGCCGGCCCCTACAGCGGATGGAGCAGGAGGTGGAGACGTTTCGGCGGCGTGCGATCGCTGACACACTCCTGACCGTGACCCGGATGGAGAAATCCAGGACGGAATACCGTGGAGCGCTGCTCTGGTTGAAGGACGTCTCTCAGGAACTCGACCCGGAAACCAAACACCTGGAGAAGTTCCGCAAGGTGTGTTAACCTGTGTGTATGGTCCACCAGGCACTGTGTGTATTAACCTGTGTGTATGGTCCACCAGGTACTGTGTGTATTAACCTGTGTGTAAGGTCCACCAGGTGCAGTGTGTGGTCCACCAGGTACTGTGTGTGTTAACCTGTGTGTATGGTCCACCAGGTGCTGTGTGTGTTAACCTGTGTGTGTGGTCCACCAGGTACTGTGTGTATGGTCCACCAGGTACTGTGTGTATGGTCCACCAGGTACTGTGTGTGTTAACCTGTGTGTATGTTCCACCAGGTACTGTGTGTGTTAACCTGTGTGTATGGTCCTCCAGGTACTGTGTGTGTTAACCTGTGTGTATGGTCCTCCAGGTACTGTGTGTATTAACCTGTGTGTATGGTCCTCCAGGTACTGTGTGTATTAACCTGTGTGTATGGTCCACCAGGTACTGTGTGTATTAACCTGTGTGTATGGTCCACCAGGTACTGTGTGTATGGTCCACCAGGTACTGTGTGTATTAACCTGTGTGTATGGTCCACCAGGTACTGTGTGTATTAACCTGTGTGTATGGTCCTCCAGGTACTGTGTGTGTTAACCTGTGTGTATGGTCCTCCAGGTACTGTGTGTATTAACCTGTGTGTATGGTCCTCCAGGTACTGTGTGTATTAACCTGTGTGTATGGTCCTCCAGGTACTGTGTGTGTTAACCTGTGTGTATGGTCCTCCAGGTACTGTGTGTATTAACCTGTGTGTATGGTCCTCCAGGTACTGTGTGTGTTAACCTGTGTGTATGGTCCACCAGGTACTGTGTGTATGGTCCACCAGGTACTGTGTGTATTAACCTGTGTGTATGGTCCACCAGGTACTGTGTGTATTAACCTGTGTGTATGGTCCACCAGGTACTGTGTGTATTAACCTGTGTGTATGTCCACCAGGTACTGTGTGTATGGTCCACCAGGTACTGTGTGTATTAACCTGTGTGTATGGTCCACCAGGTACTGTGTGTGTTAACCTGTGTGTATGGTCCACCAGGTACTGTGTGTGTTAACCTGTGTTTATGGTCCTTCAGGTACTGTGTGTATGGTCCACCAGGTACTGTGTGTATTAACCTGTGTGTATGGTCCACTAGGTAATGTGTGTGTTAACCTGTGTGTATGGTCCACCAGGTACTGTGTGTATTAACCTGTGTGTATGGTCCACCAGGTACTGTGTGTATTAACCTGTGTGTATGGTCCACCAGGTACTGTGTGTATGGTCCACCAGGTACTGTGTGTGTTAACCTGTGTGTATGGTCCACCAGGTACTGTGTGTATTAACCTGTGTGTATGGTACACCAGGTACTGTGTGTATTAACCTGTGTGTATGGTCCACCAGGTACTGTGTGTATGGTCCACCAGGTACTGTGTTTGTTAACCTGTGTGTATGGTCCACCAGGTACTGTGTGTATGGTCCACCAAGGACTGTGTGTGGTCCACCAGGTACTGTGTGTATTAACCTGTGTGTATGGTCCACCAGGTACTGTGTGTATTAACCTGTGTGTATGGTCCACCAGGTACTGTGTGTATTAACCTGTGTGTATGGTCCACCAGGTACTGTGTGTGTTAACCTGTGTGTGTGGTCCACCACGTACTGTGTGTATTAACCTGTGTGTATGGTCCACCAAGTACTGTGTGAATTAACCTGTGTGTATGGTCCACCAGGTACTGTGTGTATGGTCCACCAGGTACTGTGTTTGTTAACCTGTGTGTATGGTCCACCAGGTACTGTGTGTATGGTCCACCAATGACTGTGTGTGGTCCACCAGGTACTGTGTGTATTAACCTGTGTGTATGGTCCACAGGTACTGTGTGTATTAACCTGTGTGTATGGTCCACCAGGTACTGTGTGTATTAACCTGTGTGTATGGTCCACCAGGTGCTGTGTGTGTTAACCTGTGTGTGTGGTCCACCACGTACTGTGTGTATTAACCTGTGTGTATGGTCCACCAGGTACTGTGCGTATTAACCTGTGTGTATGGTCCACCAGGTACTGTGTGTATTAACCTGTGTGAATGTCCACAAGGTACTGTGTGTGTTAACCTGTGTGTATGGTCCACCAGGTACTGTGTGTGTTAACCTGTGTGTGTGGTCCACCACGTACTGTGTGTATTAACCTGTGTGTATGGTCCACCAGGTACTGTGTGTATTAACCTGTGTGTATGGTCCACCAGGTACTGTGTGTATTAACCTGTGTGAATGTCCACCAGGTACTGTGTGTGTTAACCTGTGTGTATGGTCCACCAGGTACTGTGTGTGTTAACCTGTGTGTATGGTCCACCAGGTACTGTGTGTATTAACCTGTGTGTATGGTCCACCAGGTACTGTGTGTATTAACCTGTGTGTATGGTCCACCAGGTACTGTGTGTATGGTCCACCAGGTACTGTGTGTATTAACCTGTGTGTATGGTCCTCCAGGTATTGTGTGTCTTAACCTGTGTGTATGGTCCTCCAGGTACTGTGTGTCTTAACCTGTGTGTATGGTCCTCCAGGTACTGTGTGTATTAACCTGTGTGTATGGTCCACCAGGTACTGTGTGTGTTAACCTGTGTGTATGGTCCACCAGGTACTAAGTGTATTAACCTGTGTGTATGGTCCACCAGGTACTGTGTGTATGGTCCACCAGGTACTGTGTGTATTAACCTGTGTGTATGGTCCACCAGGTACTGTGTGTGTTAACCTGTGTGTATGGTCCACCAGGTACTGTGTTTGTTAACCTGTGTGTATGGTACACCAGGTACTGTGTGTATTAACCTGTGTGTATGGTCCACCAGGTACTGTGTGTGTTAACCTGTGTGTATGGTCCACCAGGTACTGTGTGTATTAACCTGTGTGTATGGTCCACCAGGTACTGTGTGTATTAACCTGTGTGTATGGTCCACCAGGTGCTGTGTGTGGTCCACCAGGTACTGTGTGTGTAAACCAGTGTGTATGGTCCACCAGGTACTGTGTGTATGGTCTACCAGGTACTGTGTGTATGGTCCACCAGGTACTGTGTGTATTAACCTGTGTGTATGGTCCACCAGGTATTGTGTGTGTTAACCTGTGTGTATGGTCAACCAGGTACTGTGTGTATTAACCTGTGTGTATGGTCCACCAGGTACTGTGTGTATGGTCCACCAGGTACTGTGTGTATTAACCTGTGTGTTTGGTCCACCAGGTACTGTGTGAATTAACCTGTGTGTATGGTCCACCAGGTACTGTGTGTATGGTCCACCAGATACTGTGTGTATGGTCCACCAGATACTGTGTGTTTTAACCTGTGTGTATGTTCCACCAGGTACTGTGTGTATGGTCCACCAGATACTGTGTGTGTTAACCTGTGTGTATGGTCCTCCAGGTACTGTGTGTATTAACCTGTGTGTATGGTCCACCAGGTACTGTGTGTGTTAACCTGTGTGTATGGTCCACCAGGTACTGTGTGTATTAACCTGTGTGTATGGTCCACCAGGTACTGTGTGTATTAACCTGTGTGTATGGTCCTCCAGGTACTGTGTGTATTAACCTGTGTGTATGGTCCTCCAGGTACTGTGTGTATTAACCTGTGTGTATGGTCCACCAGGTACTGTGTGTATTAACCTGTGTGTATGGTCCACCAGGTACTGTGTGTGTTAACCTGTGTGTATGGTCCTCCAGGTACTGTGTGTATTAACCTGTGTGTATGGTCCTCCAGGTACTGTGTGTGTTAACCTGTGTGTATGGTCCACCAGGTACTGTGTGTATGGTCCACCAGGTACTGTGTGTATTAACCTGTGTGTATGGTCCACCAGGTACTGTGTGTATTAACCTGTGTGTATGGTCCACCAGGTACTGTGCTGTGTTAGACCTGTGTGTATGGTCCACCAGGTACTGTGTGTATGGTCCACCAGGTACTGTGTGTGTTAACCTGTGTGTATGGTCCACCAGGTACTGTGTGTGTTAACCTGTGTGTATGGTGGCCACCAGGTACTGTGTGTATTAACCTGTGTGTATGGTCCACTAGGTAATGTGTGTGTTAACCTGTGTGTATGGTCCACCAGGTACTGTGTGTATTAACCTGTGTGTATGGTCCACCAGGTACTGTGTGTATTAACCTGTGTGTATGGTCCACCAGGTACTGTGTGTATGGTCCACCAGGTACTGTGTGTGTTAACCTGTGTGTATGGTCCACCAGGTACTGTGTGTATTAACCTGTGTGTATGGTACACCAGGTACTGTGTGTATTAACCTGTGTGTATGGTCCACCAGGTACTGTGTGTATGGTCCACCAGGTACTGTGTTTGTTAACCTGTGTGTATGGTCCACCAGGTACTGTGTGTATGGTCCACCAAGGACTGTGTGTGGTCCACCAGGTACTGTGTGTATTAACCTGTGTGTATGGTCCACCAGGTACTGTGTGTATTAACCTGTGTGTATGGTCCACCAGGTACTGTGTGTATTAACCTGTGTGTATGGTCCACCAGGTACTGTGTGTGTTAACCTGTGTGTGTGGTCCACCACGTACTGTGTGTATTAACCTGTGTGTATGGTCCACCAAGTATTGTGTGAATTAACCTGTGTGTATGGTCCACCAGGTACTGTGTGTATGGTCCACCAGGTACTGTGTTTGTTAACCTGTGTGTATGGTCCACCAGGTACTGTGTGTATTCACCTGTGTGTGTGGTCCACCAGGTACTGTGTGTATTAACCTGTGTGTATGGTCCACAGGTACTGTGTGTATTAACCTGTGTGTATGGTCCACCAGGTACTGTGTGTATTAACCTGTGTGTATGGTCCACCAGGTGCTGTGTGTGTTAACCTGTGTGTGTGGTCCACCACGTACTGTGTGTATTAACCTGTGTGTATGGTCCACCAGGTACTGTGCGTATTAACCTGTGTGTATGGTCCACCAGGTACTGTGTGTATTAACCTGTGTGAATGTCCACCAGGTACTGTGTGTGTTAACCTGTGTGTATGGTCCACCAGGTACTGTGTGTGTTAACCTGTGTGTGTGGTCCACCAGGTACTGTGTGTATTAACCTGTGTGTATGGTCCACCAGGTACTGTGTGTGTTAACCTGTGTGTATGGTCCACCAGGTACTGTGTGTATTAACCTGTGTGAATGTCCACCAGGTACTGTGTGTGTTAACCTGTGTGTATGGTCCACCAGGTACTGTGTGTGTTAACCTGTGTGTATGGTCCACCAGGTACTGTGTGTATTAACCTGTGTGTATGGTCCACCAGGTACTGTGTGTATTAACCTGTGTGTATGGTCCACCAGGTACTGTGTGTATGGTCCACCAGGTACTGTGTGTATTAACCTGTGTGTATGGTCCTCCAGGTATTGTGTGTCTTAACCTGTGTGTATGGTCCTCCAGGTACTGTGTGTCTTAACCTGTGTGTATGGTCCTCCAGGTACTGTGTGTATTAACCTGTGTGTATGGTCCACCAGGTACTGTGTGTGTTAACCTGTGTGTATGGTCCACCAGGTACTGTGTGTATTAACCTGTGTGTATGGTCCACCAGGTACTGTGTGTATGGTCCACCAGGTACTGTGTGTATTAACCTGTGTGTATGGTCCACCAGGTACTGTGTGTGTTAACCTGTGTGTATGGTCCACCAGGTACTGTGTTTGTTAACCTGTGTGTATGGTACACCAGGTACTGTGTGTATTAACCTGTGTGTATGGTCCACCAGGTACTGTGTGTATGGTCCACCAGGTACTGTGTGTGTTAACCTGTGTGTATGGTCCACCAGGTACTGTGTGTATTAACCTGTGTGTATGGTCCACCAGGTAGCTGTGTGTATGGTCCACCAGGTACTGTGTGTGTTAACCTGTGTGTATGGTCCACCAGGTACTGTGATTAACCTGTGTGTATGGTCCACCAGGTACTGTGTGTATGGTCCACCAGGTACTGTGTGTATTAACCTGTGTGTATGGTCCACCAGGTACTGTGTGTATGGTCCACCAGGTACTGTGTGTATTAACCTGTGTGTATGGTCCTCCAGGTACTGTGTGTCTTAACCTGTGTGTATGGTCCTCCAGGTACTGTGTGTATTAACCTGTGTGTATGGTCCTCCAGGTACTGTGTGTGTTAACCTGTGTGTATGGTCCACCAGGTACTGTGTGTATGGTCCACCAGGTACTGTGTGTATTAACCTGTGTGTATGGTCCACCAGGTGCTGTGTGTTTTAACCTGTGTGTATGGTCCACCAGGTGCTGTGTGTGTTAAGCTGTGTTTATGGTCCACCAGGTACTGTGTGTATGGTCCACCAGGTACTGTGTGTATTAACCTGTGTGTATGGTCCACCAGGTACTGTGTGTATTAACCTGTGTGTATGGTCCACCAGGTGCTGTGTGTTTTAACCTGTGTGTATGGTCCACCAGGTACTGTGTGTATTAACCTGTGTGTATGTTCCACCAGGTACTGTGTGTGTTAACCTGTGTGTATGGGCCACCAGGTACTGTGTGTATGAACCTGTGTGTATGTCCACCAGGTACGGTGTGTATGGTCCACCAGGTACTGTGTGTATTAACCTGTGTGTATGGTCCACCAGGTACTGTGTGTATTAACCTGTCTGTATTGTCCACCAGGTACTGTGTGTATTAACCTGTGTGTAAGGTCCACCAGGTGCAGTGTGTGGTCCACCAGGTACTGTGTGTGTTAACCTGTGTGTATGGTCCACCAGGTGCTGTGTGTGTTAACCTGTGTGTGTGGTCCACCAGGTACTGTGTGTGTGGTCCACCAGGTACTGTGTGTATGGTCCACCAGGTACTGTGTGTATGGTCCACCAGGTACTGTGTGTGTTAACCTGTGTGTATGTTCCACCAGGTACTGTGTGTGTTAACCTGTGTGTATGGTCCTCCAGGTACTGTGTGTGTTAACCTGTGTGTATGGTCCTCCAGGTACTGTGTGTATTAACCTGTGTGTATGGTCCTCCAGGTACTGTGTGTATTAACCTGTGTGTATGGTCCACCAGGTACTGTGTGTATTAACCTGTGTGTATGGTCCTCCAGGTTCTGTGTGTATTAACCTGTGTGTATGGTCCACCAGGTACTGTGTGTATTAACCTGTGTGTATGGTCCACCAGGTACTGTGTGTATGGTCCACCAGGTACTGTGTGTATTAACCTGTGTGTATGGTCCACCAGGTACTGTGTGTATTAACCTGTGTGTATGGTCCTCCAGGTACTGTGTGTGTTAACCTGTGTGTATGGTCCTCCAGGTACTGTGTGTATTAACCTGTGTGTATGGTCCTCCAGGTACTGTGTGTATTAACCTGTGTGTATGGTCCTCCAGGTACTGTGTGTGTTAACCTGTGTGTATGGTCCTCCAGGTACTGTGTGTATTAACCTGTGTGTATGGTCCTCCAGGTACTGTGTGTGTTAACCTGTGTGTATGGTCCACCAGGTACTGTGTGTATGGTCCACCAGGTACTGTGTGTATTAACCTGTGTGTATGGTCCACCAGGTACTGTGTGTATTAACCTGTGTGTATGGTCCACCAGGTACTGTGTGTATTAACCTGTGTGTATGTCCACCAGGTACTGTGTGTATGGTCCACCAGGTACTGTGTGTATTAACCTGTGTGTATGGTCCACCAGGTACTGTGTGTGTTAACCTGTGTGTATGGTCCACCAGGTACTGTGTGTGTTAACCTGTGTTTATGGTCCTTCAGGTACTGTGTGTATGGTCCACCAGGTACTGTGTGTATGGTCCACTAGGTAATGTGTGTGTTAACCTGTGTGTATGGTCCACCAGGTACTGTGTGTATTAACCTGTGTGTATGGTCCACCAGGTACTGTGTGTATTAACCTGTGTGTATGGTCCACCAGGTACTGTGTGTATGGTCCACCAGGTACTGTGTGTGTTAACCTGTGTGTATGGTCCACCAGGTACTGTGTGTATTAACCTGTGTGTATGGTCCACCAGGTACTGTGTGTATTAACCTGTGTGTATGGTCCACCAGGTACTGTGTGTATGGTCCACCAGGTACTGTGTTTGTTAACCTGTGTGTATGGTCCACCAGGTACTGTGTGTATGGTCCACCAAGGACTGTGTGTGGTCCACCAGGTACTGTGTGTATTAACCTGTGTGTATGGTCCACCAGGTACTGTGTGTATTAACCTGTGTGTATGGTCCACCAGGTACTGTGTGTATTAACCTGTGTGTATGGTCCACCAGGTACTGTGTGTGTTAACCTGTGTGTGTGGTCCACCACGTACTGTGTGTATTAACCTGTGTGTATGGTCCACCAAGTACTGTGTGTATTAACCTGTGTGTATGGTCCACCAGGTACTGTGTGTATGGTCCACCAGGTACTGTGTTTGTTAACCTGTGTGTATGGTCCACCAGGTACTGTGTGTATGGTCCACCAATGACTGTGTGTGGTCCACCAGGTACTGTGTGTATTAACCTGTGTGTATGGTCCACCAGGTACTGTGTGTATTAACCTGTGTGTATGGTCCACCAGGTACTGTGTGTATTAACCTGTGTGTATGGTCCACCAGGTACTGTGTGTGTTAACCTGTGTGTATGGTCCACCAGGTACTGTGTGTATTAACCTGTGTGTATGGTCCACCAGGTACTGTGTGTATTAACCTGTGTGTATGGTCCACCAGGTACTGTGTGTATTAACCTGTGTGAATGTCCACAAGGTACTGTGTGTGTTAACCTGTGTGTATGGTCCACCAGGTACTGTGTGTGTTAACCTGTGTGTGTGGTCCACCACGTACTGTGTGTATTAACCTGTGTGTATGGTCCACCAGGTACTGTGTGTATTAACCTGTGTGTATGGTCCACCAGGTACTGTGTGTATTAACCTGTGTGAATGTCCACCAGGTACTGTGTGTGTTAACCTGTGTGTATGGTCCACCAGGTACTGTGTGTGTTAACCTGTGTGTATGGTCCACCAGGTACTGTGTGTATTAACCTGTGTGTATGGTCCACCAGGTACTGTGTGTATTAACCTGTGTGTATGGTCCACCAGGTACTGTGTGTATGGTCCACCAGGTACTGTGTGTATTAACCTGTGTGTATGGTCCTCCAGGTATTGTGTGTCTTAACCTGTGTGTATGGTCCTCCAGGTACTGTGTGTCTTAACCTGTGTGTATGGTCCTCCAGGTACTGTGTGTATTAACCTGTGTGTATGGTCCACCAGGTACTGTGTGTGTTAACCTGTGTGTATGGTCCACCAGGTACTGTGTGTATTAACCTGTGTGTATGGTCCACCAGGTACTGTGTGTATGGTCCACCAGGTACTGTGTGTATTAACCTGTGTGTATGGTCCACCAGGTACTGTGTGTGTTAACCTGTGTGTATGTTCCACCAGGTACTGTGTTTGTTAACCTGTGTGTATGGTACACCAGGTACTGTGTGTATTAACCTGTGTGTATGGTCCACCAGGTACTGTGTGTGTTAACCTGTGTGTATGGTCCACCAGGTACTGTGTGTATTAACCTGTGTGTATGGTCCACCAGGTACTGTGTGTATTAACCTGTGTGTATGGTCCACCAGGTGCTGTGTGTGGTCCACCAGGTACTGTGTGTGTAAACCAGTGTGTATGGTCCACCAGGTACTGTGTGTATGGTCTACCAGGTACTGTGTGTATGGTCCACCAGGTACTGTGTGTATTAACCTGTGTGTATGGTCCACCAGGTATTGTGTGTGTTAACCTGTGTGTATGGTCAACCAGGTACTGTGTGTATTAACCTGTGTGTATGGTCCACCAGGTACTGTGTGTATGGTCCACCAGGTACTGTGTGTATTAACCTGTGTGTTTGGTCCACCAGGTACTGTGTGAATTAACCTGTGTGTATGGTCCACCAGGTACTGTGTGTATGGTCCACCAGATACTGTGTGTATGGTCCACCAGATACTGTGTGTTTTAACCTGTGTGTATGTTCCACCAGGTACTGTGTGTATGGTCCACCAGATACTGTGTGTGTTAACCTGTGTGTATGGTCCTCCAGGTACTGTGTGTATTAACCTGTGTGTATGGTCCACCAGTTACTGTGTGTGTTAACCTGTGTGTATGGTCCACCAGGTACTGTGTGTATTAACCTGTGTGTATGGTCCTCCAGGTATTGTGTGTCTTAACCTGTGTGTATGGTCCTCGAGGTACTGTGTGTATTAACCTGTGTTTATGGTCCTCCAGGTACTGTGTGTATGGTCCACCAGGTACTGTGTGTATTAACCTGTGTGTATGGTCCACCAGGTACTGTGTGTATTAACCTGTGTGTATGGTCCACCAGGTGCTGTGTGTTTTAACCTGTGTGTATGGTCCACCAGGTGCTGTGTGTGTTAAGCTGTGTTTATGGTCCACCAGGTACTGTGTGTATGGTCCACCAGGTACTGTGTGTATTAACCTGTGTGTATGCTCCACCAGGTACTGTGTGTATTAACCTGTGTGTATGGTCCACCAGGTGCTGTGTGTTTTAACCTGTGTGTATGGTCCACCAGGTACTGTGTGTATTAACCTGTGTGTATGTTCCACCAGGTACTGTGTGTGTTAACCTGTGTGTATGGGCCACCAGGTACTGTGTGTATGAACCTGTGTGTATGTCCACCAGGTACGGTGTGTATGGTCCACCAGGTACTGTGTGTATTAACCTGTGTGTATGGTCCACCATGTACTGTGTGTATTAACCTGTGTGAATGTCCACCAGGTACTGTGTGTGTTAACCTGTGTGTATGGTCCACCAGGTACTGTGTGTGTTAACCTGTGTGTATGGTCCACCAGGTACTGTGTGTATTAACCTGTGTGTATGGTCCACCAGGTACTGTGTGTATTAACCTGTGTGTATGGTCCACCAGGTACTGTGTGTATGGTCCACCAGGTACTGTGTGTATTAACCTGTGTGTATGGTCCTCCAGGTATTGTGTGTCTTAAACTGTGTGTATGGTCCTCCAGGTACTGTGTGTATTAACCTGTGTGTATGGTCCACCAGGTACTGTGTGTGTTAACCTGTGTGTATGGTCCACCAGGTACTGTGTGTATTAACCTGTGTGTATGGTCCACCAGGTACTGTGTGTATGGTCCACCAGGTACTGTGTGTATTAACCTGTGTGTATGGTCCACCAGGTACTGTGTGTGTTAACCTGTGTGTATAGTCCACCAGGTACTATGTTTGTTAACCTGTGTGTATGGTACACCAGGTACTGTGTGTATTAACCTGTGTGTATGGTCCACCAGGTACTGTGTGTGTTAACCTGTGTGTATGGTCCACCAGGTACTGTGTGTATTAACCTGTGTGTATGGTCCACCAGGTACTGTGTGTATTAACCTGTGTGTATGGTCCACCAGGTGCTGTGTGTGGTCCACCAGGTACTGTGTGTGTAAACCAGTGTGTATGGTCCACCAGGTACTGTGTGTGTTAACCTGTGTGTATGGTCCACCAGGTACTGTGTGTATGGTCTACCAGGTACTGTGTGGATGGTCCACCAGGTACTGTGTGTATTAACCTGTGTGTATGGTCCACCAGGTATTGTGTGTGTTAACCTGTGTGTATGGTCAACCAGGTACTGTGTGTATTAACCTGTGTGTATGGTCCACCAGGTACTGTGTGTATGGTCCACCAGGTACTGTGTGTATTAACCTGTGTGTTTGGTCCACCAGGTACTGTGTGAATTAACCTGTGTGTATGGTCCACCAGGTACTGTGTGTATGGTCCACAAGATACTGTGTGTATGGTCCACCAGATACTGTGTGTTTTAACCTGTGTGTATGTTCCACCAGGTACTGTGTGTATGGTCCACCAGATACTGTGTGTGTTAACCTGTGTGTATGGTCCTCCAGGTACTGTGTGTATTAACCTGTGTGTATGGTCCACCAGTTACTGTGTGTGTTAACCTGTGTGTATGGTCCACCAGGTACTGTGTGTATTAACCTGTGTGTATGGTCCTCCAGGTATTGTGTGTCTTAACCTGTGTGTATGGTCCTCGAGGTACTGTGTGTATTAACCTGTGTTTATGGTCCTCCAGGTACTGTGTGTATGGTCCACCAGGTACTGTGTGTATTAACCTGTGTGTATGGTCCACCAGGTACTGTGTGTATTAACCTGTGTGTAGGGTCCACCAGGTGCTGTGTGTTTTAACCTGTGTGTATGGTCCACCAGGTGCTGTGTGTGTTAAGCTGTGTTTATGGTCCACCAGGTACTGTGTGTATGGTCCACCAGGTACTGTGTGTATTAACCTGTGTGTATGGTCCACCAGGTACTGTGTGTATTAACCTGTGTGTATGGTCCACCAGGTGCTGTGTGTTTTAACCTGTGTGTATGGTCCACCAGGTACTGTGTGTATTAACCTGTGTGTATGGTCCACCAGGTACTGTGTGTATTAACCTGTGTGTATGTTCCACCAGGTACTGTGTGTGTTAACCTGTGTGTATGGGCCACCAGGTACTGTGTGTATGAACCTGTGTGTATGTCCACCAGGTACTGTGTGTATGGTCCACCAGGTACTGTGTGTATTAACCTGTGTGTATGGTCCACCATGTACTGTGTGTATGGTCCACCAGGTGCTGTGTGTGTTAACCTGTGTGTATGGTCCACCAGGTACTGTGTGTATTAACCTGTGTGTTTGGTCCACAAGGTACTGTGTGAATTAACCTGTGTGTATGGTCCACCAGGTACTGTGTGTATTAACCTGTGTGTATGGTCCACCAGGTACTGTGTGTGTTAACCTGTGTGTATGGTCCACCAGGTACTGTGTGTATTAACCTGTGTGTATGGTCCACCAGGTACTGTGTGTATGGTCCACCGGGTGCTGTGTGTATTAACCTGTGTGTATGGTCCACCAGGTACTGTGTGTATTAACCTGTGTGTATGGTCCACCATGTACTGTGTGTGTTAACCTGTGTGTATGGTCCACCAGGTACTGTGTGTATGGTCCACCAGGTGCTGTGTGTGTTAACCTGTGTGTATGGTCCACCAGGTACTGTGTGTATTAACCTGTGTGTATGGTCCACCAGGTACTGTGTGTGTTAACCTGTGTCTATGGTCCACCAGGTACTGTGTGTATGAGTCCACCAGGTACTGTGTGTGTTAACCTGTGTGTATGGTCCACCAGGTACTGTGTGTATTAACCTGTGTGTATGGTCCACCAGGTACTGTGTGTGTTAACCTGTGTGTATGGTCCACCAGGTACTGTGTGTGTTAACCTGTGTGTATGGTCCACCAGGTACTGTGTGTATTAACCTGTGTGTATGGTCCACCAGGTACTGTGTGTGTTAACCTGTGTGTATGGTCCACCAGGTACTGTGTGTATTAACCTGTGTGTATGGTCCACCAGGTACTGTGTGTATTAACCTGTGTGTATGGTCCACCAGGTACTGTGTGTATTAACCTGTGTGTATGGTCCACCAGGTACTGTGTGTATTAACCTGTGTGAATGTCCACCAGGTACTGTGTGTGTTAACCTGTGTGTATGGTCCACCAGGTACTGTGTGTATGGTCCACCAGGTACTGTGTGTATTAACCTGTGTGTATGGTCCACCAGGTACTGTGTGTATTAACCTGTGTGTATGGTCCACCAGGTACTGTGTGTCTTAACCTGTGTGTATGGTCCACCAGGTACTGTGTGTATTAACCTGTGTGTATGGTCCTCCAGGTACTGTGTGTATTAACCTGTGTGTATGGTCCTCCAGGTACTGTGTGTCTTAACCTGTGTGAATGTCCACCAGGTAGTGTTTGTGTTTACCTGTGTTTATGGTCCACCAGGTACTGTGTGTATGGTCCACCAGGTACTGTGTGTATTAACCCTAGTGTATGGTCCACCAGGTACTGTGTGTATTAACCTGTGTGTATGGTCCACCAGGTACTGTGTGTATTAACCTGTGTGTATGTCCACCAGGTACTGTGTGTATGGTCCACCATGTACTGTGTGTATTAACCTGTGTGTATGGTCCACCAGGTACTGTGTGTTTAACCTGTGTGTATGGTCCACCAGGTACTGTGTGTATTAACCTGTGTGTATGGTCCACCAGGTGCTGTGTGTGTTAACCTGTGTGTATGGTCCACCAGGTACTGTGTGTATTAACCTGTGTGTATGGTCCACCAGGTACTGTGTGTATGGTCCACCAGGTACTGTGTGTGTTAACCTGTGTGTATGGTCCACCAGGTACTGTGTGTATTAACCTGTGTGTATGGTCCACCAGATACTGTGTGTGTTAGCCTGTGTGTATGGTCCACCAGGTACTGTGTGTATAACCTGTGTGTATGGTCCACCAGGTACTGTGTGTATTAACCTGTGTGTAAGTCCACCAGGTACTGTGTGTATTAACCTGTGTGTATGGTCCACCAGGTACTGTGTGTATGGTCCACCAGGTACTGTGTGTATTAACCTGTGTGTATGGTCCACCAGGTACTGTGTGTATTAACCTGTGTGTATGGTCCACCAGGTACTGTGTGTATGGTCCACCAGGTACTGTGTGTATTAACCTGTGTGTGGTATTACTGTGTGTATGGTCCACCAGGTACTGTGTGTATGGTCCACCAGGTACTGTGTGTATGGTCCACCAGGTACTGTGTGTATTAACCTGTGTGTATGGTCCACCAGGTACTGTGTGTGTTAACCTGTGTGTATGGTCCACCAGGTACTGTGTGTGTTAACCTGTGTGTATGGTCCACCAGGTACTGTGTGTATGGTCTACCAGGTACTGTGTGTATGGTCCACCAGGTACTGTGTGTGTTAACCTGTGTGTATGGTCCACCAGGTACTGTGTGTATTAACCTGTGTGTATGGTCCACCAGGTACTGTGTGTGTTAACCTGTGTGTATGGTCCACCAGGTACTGTGTGTATGGTCCACCAGTGTGTGTGTGGTCCACCAGGTACTGTGTGTGTAACCAGTGTGTATGGTCCACCAGGTACTGTGTGTATTAACCTGTGTGTATGGTCCACCAGGTACTGTGTGTGTTAACCTGTGTGTATGGTCCACCAGGTACTGTGTGTATTAACCTGTGTGTATGGTCCACCAGGTACTGTGTGTGTTAACCTGTGTGTATGGTCCACCAGGTACTGTGTGTATTAACCTGTGTGTATGGTCCACCAGGTACTGTGTGTATGGTCCACCAGGTACTGTGTGTGTTAACCTGTGTGTATGGTCCACCAGGTACTGTGTGTATTAACCTGTGTGTATGGTCCACCAGGTACTGTGTGTATGGTCCACCAGGTACTGTGTGTATTAACCTGTGTGTATGGTCCACCAGGTACTGTGTGTATTAACCTGTGTGTATGGTCCACCAGGTACTGTGTGTATGGTCCACCAGGTACTGTGTGTATTAACCTGTGTGTATGGTCCACCAGGTACTGTGTGTGTTAACCTGTGTGTATGGTCCACCAGGTACTGTGTGTATTAACCTGTGTGTATGGTCCACCAGGTACTGTGTGTATTAACCTGTGTGTATGGTCCACCAGGTACTGTGTGTATGGTCCACCAGGTACTGTGTGTATTAACCTGTGTGTATGGTCCACCAGGTACTGTGTGTATTAACCTGTGTGTATGGTCCACCAGGTACTGTGTGTATGGTCCACCAGGTACTGTGTGTATGGTCCACCAGGTACTGTGTGTATGGTACCACCAGGTACTGTGTGTATGGTCCACCAGGTACTGTGTGTATTAACCTGTGTGTATGGTCCACCAGGTACTGTGTGTATTAACCTGTGTGTATGGTCCACCAGGTACTGTGTGTATGGTCCACCAGGTACTGTGTGTGTTAACCTGTGTGTATGGTCCACCAGGTACTGTGTGTATTAACCTGTGTGTATGGTCCACCAGGTACTGTGTGTATTAACCTGTGTGTATGGTCCACCAGGTACTGTGTGTGTTAACCTGTGTGTATGGTCCACCAGGTACTGTGTGTATTAACCTGTGTGTATGGTCCACCAGGTACTGTGTGTATTAACCTGTGTGTATGGTCCACCAGGTACTGTGTGTATGGTCCACCAGGTACTGTGTGTATTAACCTGTGTGTATGGTCCACCAGGTACTGTGTGTATGGTCCACCAGGTGCTGTGTGTGTTAACCTGTGTGTATGGTCCACCAGGTACTGTGTGTATTAACCTGTGTGTATGGTCCACCAGGTACTGTGTGTGTTAACCTGTGTGTATGGTCCACCAGGTACTGTGTGTATGGTCCACCAGGTACTGTGTGTAGTTAACCTGTGTGTATGGTCCACCAGGTACTGTGTGTTTAACCTGTGTGTATGGTCCACCAGGTACTGTGTGTATTAACCTGTGTGTATGGTCCACCAGGTACTGTGTGTATTAACCTGTGTGTATGGTCCACCAGGTACTGTGTGTGTTAACCTGTGTGTATGGTCCACCAGGTACTGTGTGTGTTAACCTGTGTGTATGGTCCACCAGGTACTGTGTGTATGGTCCACCAGGTACTGTGTGTGTTAACCTGTGTGTATGGTCCACCAGGTACTGTGTGTATTAACCTGTGTGTATGGTCCACCAGGTACTGTGTGTGTTAACCTGTGTGTATGGTCCACCAGGTACTGTGTGTATTAACCTGTGTGTATGGTCCACCAGGTACTGTGTGTATTAACCTGTGTGTATGGTCCACCAGGTACTGTGTGTATTAACCTGTGTGTATGGTCCACCAGGTGTGGTACCTGTGTGTATGGTCCACCAGGTACTGTGTGTATGGTCCACCAGGTGCTGTGTGTGGTCCACCAGGTACTGTGTGTGTTAACCTGTGTGTATGGTCCACCAGGTACTGTGTGTATTAACCTGTGTGTATGGTCCACCAGGTACTGTGTGTATGGTCCACCAGGTACTGTGTGTATTAACCTGTGTGTATGGTCCACCAGGTACTGTGTGTATTAACCTGTGTGTATGGTCCACCAGGTACTGTGTGTGTTAACCTGTGTGTATGGTCCACCAGGTACTGTGTGTGTTAACCTGTGTGTATGGTCCACCAGGTACTGTGTGTATTAACCTGTGTGTATGGTCCACCAGGTACTGTGTGTATTAACCTGTGTGTATGGTCCACCAGGTACTGTGTGTATGGTCCACCAGGTACTGTGTGTATTAACCTGTGTGTATGGTCCACCAGGTACTGTGTGTATTAACCTGTGTGTATGGTCCACCAGGTCTGTGTGTTTAACCTGTGTGTATGGTCCACCAGGTACTGTGTGTGTTAACCTGTGTGTATGGTCCACCAGGTACTGTGTGTATTAACCTGTGTGTATGGTCCACCAGGTACTGTGTGTGTTAACCTGTGTGTATGGTCCACCAGGTACTGTGTGTGTTAACCTGTGTGTATGGTCCACCAGGTACTGTGTGTGTTAACCTGTGTGTATGGTCCACCAGGTACTGTGTGTATTAACCTGTGTGTATGGTCCACCAGGTACTGTGTGTATTAACCTGTGTGATGTCCACCAGGTACTGTGTGTATGTGTACCACCAGGTACTGTGTGTATGGTCCACCAGGTACTGTGTGTATTAACCTGTGTGTATGGTCCACCAGGTACTGTGTGTATGGTCCACCAGGTACTGTGTGTGTTAACCTGTGTGTATGGTCCACCAGGTACTGTGTGTATTAACCTGTGTGTATGGTCCACCAGGTACTGTGTGTGTTAACCTGTGTGTATGGTCCACCAGGTACTGTGTGTATTAACCTGTGTGTATGGTCCACCAGGTACTGTGTGTATTAACCTGTGTGTATGGTCCACCAGGTACTGTGTGTATTAACCTGTGTGTATGGTCCACCAGGTACTGTGTGTATGGTCCACCAGGTACTGTGTGTGTTAACCTGTGTGTATGGTCCACCAGGTACTGTGTGTGTTAACCTGTGTGTATGGTCCACCAGGTACTGTGTGTATGGTCCACCAAGTACTGTGTGTATGGTCCACCAGGTACTGTGTGTATGGTCCACCAGGTACTGTGTGTATGGTCCACCAGGCTACTGTGTGTATGGTCCACCAGGTACTGTGTGTGTTAACCTGTGTGTATGGTCCACCAGGTACTGTGTGTATGGTCCACCAGGTACTGTGTGTATGGTCCACCAGGTACTGTGTGTGTTAACCTGTGTGTATGGTCCACCAGGTACTGTGTGTATTAACCTGTGTGTATGGTCCACCAGGTACTGTGTGTAGTTAACCTGTGTGTATGGTCCACCAGGTACTGTGTGTATTAACCTGTGTGTATGGTCCACCAGGTACTGTGTGTATTAACCTGTGTGTATGGTCCACCAGGTACTGTGTGTGTTAACCTGTGTGTATGGTCCACCAGGTACTGTGTGTATTAACCTGTGTGTATGGTCCACCAGGTACTGTGTGTATGGTCCACCAGGTGCTGTGTGTGTTAACCTGTGTGTATGGTCCACCAGGTACTGTGTGTATTAACCTGTGTGTATGGTCCACCAGGTACTGTGTGTATTAACCTGTGTGTATGGTCCACCAGGTACTGTGTGTGTTAACCTGTGTGTATGGTCCACCAGGTACTGTGTGTGTTAACCTGTGTGTATGGTCCACCAGGTACTGTGTGTATTAACCTGTGTGTATGGTCCACCAGGTACTGTGTGTATGGTCCACCAGGTACTGTGTGTATTAACCTGTGTGTATGGTCCACCAGGTACTGTGTGTATTAACCTGTGTGTATGGTCCACCAGGTACTGTGTGTATGGTCCACCAGGTACTGTGTGTATGGTCCACCAGGTACTGTGTGTATTAACCTGTGTGTATGGTCCACCAGGTACTGTGTGTATGGTCCACCAGGTACTGTGTGTATGGTCCACCAGGTACTGTGTGTATTAACCTGTGTGTATGGTCCACCAGGTACTGTGTGTATTAACCTGTGTGTATGGTCCACCAGGTACTGTGTGTATGGTCCACCAGGTGCTGTGTGTATTAACCTGTGTGTATGGTCCACCAGGTACTGTGTGTATTAACCTGTGTGTATGGTCCACCAGGTACTGTGTGTGTTAACCTGTGTGTATGGTCCACCAGGTACTGTGTGTGTTAACCTGTGTGTATGGTCCACCAGGTACTGTGTGTATTAACCTGTGTGTATGGTCCACCAGGTACTGTGTGTATTAACCTGTGTGTATGGTCCACCAGGTACTGTGTGTATGGTCCACCAGGTACTGTGTGTATTAACCTGTGTGTATGGTCCACCAGGTACTGTGTGTATGGTCCACCAGGTGCTGTGTGTGTTAACCTGTGTGTATGGTCCACCAGGTACTGTGTGTATTAACCTGTGTGTATGGTCCACCAGGTACTGTGTGTGTTAACCTGTGTGTATGGTCCACCAGGTACTGTGTGTATTACCTGTGTGTGGTCCACCAGGTACTGTGTGTGTTAACCTGTGTGTATGGTCCACCAGGTACTGTGTGTATTAACCTGTGTGTATGGTCCACCAGGTACTGTGTGTATGGTCCACCAGGTCTGTGTGTTTAACCTGTGTGTATGGTCCACCAGGTACTGTGTGTATTAACCTGTGTGTATGGTCCACCAGGTACTGTGTGTATTAACCTGTGTGTATAGGTCCACCAGGTGTGTGTTAACCTGTGTGTATGGTCCACCAGGTACTGTGTGTGTTAACCTGTGTGTATGGTCCACCAGGTACTGTGTGTATTAACCTGTGTGTATGGTCCACCAGGTACTGTGTGTATTAACCTGTGTGTATGGTCCACCAGGTACTGTGTGTATTAACCTGTGTGTATGGTCCACCAGGTACTGTGTGTGTTAACCTGTGTGTATGGTCCACCAGGTACTGTGTGTGTTAACCTGTGTGTATGGTCCACCAGGTACTGTGTGTATTAACCTGTGTGTATGGTCCACCAGGTACTGTGTGTATTAACCTGTGTGTATGGTCCACCAGGTACTGTGTGTATGGTCCACCAGGTACTGTGTGTATTAACCTGTGTGTATGGTCCACCAGGTACTGTGTGTATGGTCCACGAGGTACTGTGTGTGTTAACCTGTGTGTATGGTCCACCAGGTACTGTGTGTATTAACCTGTGTGTATGGTCCACCAGGTACTGTGTGTGTTAGCCTGTGTGTATGGTCCACCAGGTACTGTGTGTATGGTCCACCGGTGCTGTGTGTGGTCCACCAGGTACTGTGTGTGTTAACCTGTGTGTATGGTCCACCAGGTACTGTGTGTATTAACCTGTGTGTATGGTCCACCAGGTACTGTGTGTATTAACCTGTGTGTATGGTCCACCAGGTACTGTGTGTATTAACCTGTGTGAATGTCCACCAGGTACTGTGTGTATTAACCTGTGTGAATGTCCACCAGGTACTGTGTGTGTTAACCTGTGTGTATGGTCCACCAGGTACTGTGTGTGTTAACCTGTGTGTATGGTCCACCAGGTACTGTGTGTATTAACCTGTGTGTATGGTCCACCAGGTACTGTGTGTATTAACCTGTGTGAATGTCCACCAGGTACTGTGTGTGTTAACCTGTGTGTATGGTCCACCAGGTACTGTGTGTATGGTCCACCAGGTACTGTGTGTATTAACCTGTGTGTATGGTCCACCAGGTACTGTGTGTATGGTCCACCAGGTCTTTTGTGTTAACCTGTGTGTATGGTCCACCAGGTACTGTGTGTATTAACCTGTGTGTATGGTCCACCAGGTACTGTGTGTGTTAACCTGTGTGTATGGTCCACCAGGTACTGTGTGTATTAACCTGTGTGTATGGTCCACCAGGTACTGTGTGTGTTAACCTGTGTGTAAGGTCCACCAGGTACTGTGTGTATTAACCTGTGTGTATGGTCCACCAGGTACTGTGTGTATGGTCCACCAGGTACTGTGTGTATTAACCTGTGTGTATGGTCCACCAGGTACTGTGTGTATTAACCTGTGTGTATGGTCCACCAGGTACTGTGTGTATGGTCCACCAGGTACTGTGTGTATGGTCCACCAGGTACTGTGTGTATTAACCTGTGTGTATGGTCCACCAGGTACTGTGTGTATGGTCCACCAGGTACTGTGTGTATGGTCCACCAGGTACTGTGTGTATTAACCTGTGTGTATGGTCCACCAGGTATTCTGTGTGTTAACCTGTGTGTATGGTCCACCAGGTACTGTGTGTGTTAACCTGTGTGTATGGTCCACCAGGTACTGTGTGTATGGTCTACCAGGTACTGTGTGTATGGTCCACCAGGTACTGTGTGTGTTAACCTGTGTGTATGGTCCACCAGGTACTGTGTGTATTAACCTGTGTGTATGGTCCACCAGGTACTGTGTGTATGGTCCACCAGGTACTGTGTGTGTTAACCTGTGTGTATGGTCCACCAGGTACTGTGTGTATTAACCTGTGTGTATGGTCCACCAGATACTGTGTGTGTTAACCTTTGTGTATGGTCCACCAGGTACTGTGTGTATGGTCCACCAGGTGCTGTGTGTGGTCCACCAGGTACTGTGTGTGTAAACCAGTGTGTATGGTCCACCAGGTACTGTGTGTATTAACCTGTGTGTATGGTCCACCAGGTACTGTGTGTGTTAACCTGTGTGTATGGTCCAACAGGTACTGTGTGTATTAACCTGTGTGTATGGTCCACCAGGTACTGTGTGTGTTAACCTGTGTGTATGGTCCACCAGGTACTGTGTGTATTAACCTGTGTGTATGGTCCACCAGGTACTGTGTGTATGGTCCACCAGGTACTGTGTGTGTTAACCTGTGTGTATGGTCCACCAGGTACTGTGTGTATTAACCTGTGTGTATGGTCCACCAGGTACTGTGTGTATGGTCCACCAGGTACTGTGTGTATTAACCTGTGTGTATGGTCCACCAGGTACTGTGTGTATTAACCTGTGTGTATGGTCCACCAGGTACTGTGTGTATGGTCCACCAGGTACTGTGTGTATTAACCTGTGTGTATGGTCCACCAGGTATTGTGTGTGTTAACCTGTGTGTATGGTCCACCAGGTACTGTGTGTATTAACCTGTGTGTAAGTCCACCAGGTACTGTGTGTATTAACCTGTGTGTATGGTCCACCAGGTACTGTGTGTATGGTCCACCAGGTACTGTGTGTGTTAACCTGTGTGTATGGTCCACCAGGTACTGTGTGTATTAACCTGTGTGTATGGTCCACCAGGTACTGTGTGTATGGTCCACCAGGTACTGTGTGTATGGTCCACCAGGTACTGTGTGTATTAACCTGTGTGTATGGTCCACCAGGTACTGTGTGTATGGTCCACCAGGTACTGTGTGTATGGTCCACCAGGTACTGTGTGTATTAACCTGTGTGTATGGTCCACCAGGTACTGTGTGTATTAACCTGTGTGTATGTCCACCAGGTACTGTGTGTATGGTCCACCAGGTGATGTGTGTGTTAACCTGTGTGTATGGTCCACCAGGTACTCTGTGTATTAACCTGTGTGAATGGTCCACCAGGTACTGTGTGTGTTAACCTGTGTGTATGGTCCACCAGGTACTGTGTGTATGGTCCACCAGGTACTGTGTGTATTAACCTGTGTGTATGGTCCACCAGGTACTGTGTGTATGGTCCACCAGGTACTTTGTGTGTTAACCTGTGTGTATGGTCCACCAGGTACTGTGTGTATTAACCTGTGTGTATGGTCCACCAGGTACTGTGTGTGTTAACCTGTGTGTATGGTCCACCAGGTACTGTGTGTATTAACCTGTGTGTATGGTCCACCAGGTACTGTGTGTATTAACCTGTGTGTAAGTCCACCAGGTACTGTGTGTATTAACCTGTGTGTATGGTCCACCAGGTACTGTGTGTATGGTCCACCAGGTACTGTGTGTATTAACCTGTGTGTATGGTCCACCAGGTACTGTGTGTATTAACCTGTGTGTATGGTCCACCAGGTACTGTGTGTATGGTCCACCAGGTACTGTGTGTATGGTCAACCAGGTACTGTGTGTATTAACCTGTGTGTATGGTCCACCAGGTACTGTGTGTATGGTCCACCAGGTACTGTGTGTATGGTCCACCAGGTACTGTGTGTATGGTCCACCAGGTACTGTGTGTATTAACCTGTGTGTATGGTCCACCAGGTATTGTGTGTGTTAACCTGTGTGTATGGTCCACCAGGTACTGTGTGTGTTAACCTGTGTGTATGGTCCACCAGGTACTGTGTGTATGGTCTACCAGGTACTGTGTGTATGGTCCACCAGGTACTGTGTGTGTTAACCTGTGTGTATGGTCCACCAGGTACTGTGTGTATTAACCTGTGTGTATGGTCTACCAGGTACTGTGTGTATGGTCCACCAGGTACTGTGTGTGTTAACCTGTGTGTATGGTCCACCAGGTACTGTGTGTATTAACCTGTGTGTATGGTCCACCAGATACTGTGTGTGTTAACCTTTGTGTATGGTCCACCAGGTACTGTGTGTATGGTCCACCAGGTGCTGTGTGTGGTCCACCAGGTACTGTGTGTGTAAACCAGTGTGTATGGTCCACCAGGTACTGTGTGTATTAACCTGTGTGTATGGTCCACCAGGTACTGTGTGTGTTAACCTGTGTGTATGGTCCAACAGGTACTGTGTGTATTAACCTGTGTGTATGGTCCACCAGGTACTGTGTGTGTTAACCTGTGTGTATGGTCCACCAGGTACTGTGTGTATTAACCTGTGTGTATGGTCTACCAGGTACTGTGTGTATGGTCCACCAGGTACTGTGTGTGTTAACCTGTGTGTATGGTCCACCAGGTACTGTGTGTATTAACCTGTGTGTATGGTCCACCAGGTACTGTGTGTATGGTCCACCAGGTACTGTGTGTATTAACCTGTGTGTATGGTCCACCAGGTACTGTGTGTATTAACCTGTGTGTATGGTCCACCAGGTACTGTGTGTATGGTCCACCAGGTACTGTGTGTATTAACCTGTGTGTATGGTCCACCAGGTACTGTGTGTATGGTCCACCAGGTCTGTGTGTTAACCTGTGTGTATGGTCCACCAGGTACTGTGTGTATTAACCTGTGTGTATGGTCCACCAGGTACTGTGTGTATGGTCCACCAGGTACTGTGTGTATTAACCTGTGTGTATGGTCCACCAGGTACTGTGTGTATGGTCCACCATGTACTGTGTGTATGGTCCACCAGGTACTGTGTGTATGGTCCACCAGGTACTGTGAGTATTAACCTGTGTGTATGGTCCACCAGGTACTGTGTGTATGGTCCACCAGGTACTGTGTGTATGGTCCACCAGGTACTGTGTGTGTTAACCTGTGTGTATGTCCACCAGGTACTGTGTGTATGGTCCACCAGGTACTGTGTGTATTAACCTGTGTGTATGGTCCACCAGGTACTGTGTGTATGGTCCACCAGGTGCTGTGTGTGTGTTAACCTGTGTGTATGGTCCACCAGGTACTGTGTGTGTTAACCTGTGTGTATGGTCCACCAGGTACTGTGTGTATGGTCCACCAGGTACTGTGTGTATTAAACTGTGTGTATTAACCTGTGTGTATGGTCCACCAGGTACTGTGTGTATGGTCCACCAGGTACTGTGTGTATTAACCTGTGTGTAAGGTCCACCAGGTGCTGTGTGTGGTCCACCAGGTACTGTTTGCGTTAACCTGTGTTTATGGTCCACCAGGTGCTGTGTGTGTTAACCTGTGTGTGTGGTCCACCAGGTACTGTGTGTATGGTCCTCCAGGTGCTCTGTGTGTTAACCTGTGTGTATGGTCCACCAGGTACTGTGTGTATGGTCCACCAGGTACTGTGTGTATTAACCTGTGTGTATGGTCCACCAGGTACTGTGTGTATGGTCCACCATGTACTGTGTGTATGGTCCACCAGGTACTGTGTGTATGGTCCACCAGGTACTGTGAGTATTAACCTGTGTGTATGGTCCACCAGGTACTGTGTGTATGGTCCACCAGGTACTGTGTGTATGGTCCACCAGGTACTGTGTGTGTTAACCTGTGTGTATGTCCACCAGGTACTGTGTGTATGGTCCACCAGGTACTGTGTGTATTAACCTGTGTGTATGGTCCACCAGGTACTGTGTGTATGGTCCACCAGGTGCTGTGTGTGTGTTAACCTGTGTGTATGGTCCACCAGGTACTGTGTGTGTTAACCTGTGTGTATGGTCCTCCAGGTACTGTGTGTATGGTCCACCAGGTACTGTGTGTATTAACCTGTGTGTATTAACCTGTGTGTATGGTCCACCAGGTACTGTGTGTATGGTCCACCAGGTACTGTGTGTATTAACCTGTGTGTAAGGTCCACCAGGTGCTGTGTGTGGTCCACCAGGTACTGTTTGCGTTAACCTGTGTTTATGGTCCACCAGGTGCTGTGTGTGTTAACCTGTGTGTGTGGTCCACCAGGTACTGTGTGTATGGTCCACCAGGTACTGTGTGTGTTAACCTGTGTGTATGGTCCACCAGGTACTGTGTGTGTTAACCTGTGTGTATGGTCCTCCAGGTACTGTGTGTGTTAACCTGTGTGTATGGTCCTCCAAGTACTGTGTGTATTAACCTGTGTGTATGGTCCACCAGGTACTGTGTGTATGGTGCACCAGGTACTGTGTGTGTTAACCTGTGTGTATGGTCCACCAGGTACTGTGTGTGTTAACCTGTGTGTATGGTCCACCAGGTACTGTGTGTATGGTCCACCAGGTACTGTGTGTATGGTCCACCAGGTACTGTGTGTATGGTCCACCAGGTACTGTGTGTATGGTCCACCAGGTACTGTGTGTATGGTCCACCAGGTACTGTGTGTGTTACCCTGTGTGTATGGTCCACCAGGTACTGTGTGTATGGTCCACCAGGTACTGTGTGTATGGTCCACCAGGTACTGTGTGTGTTAACCTGTGTGTATGGTCCACCAGGTACTGTGTGTGTTAACCTGTGTGTATGGTCCACCAGGTACTGTGTGTATTAACCTGTGTGTATGGTCCACCAGGTACTGTGTGTATGGTCCACCAGGTGCTGTGTGTGTTAACCTGTGTGTATGGTCCACCAGGTACTGTGTGTATTAACCTGTGTGTATGGTCCACCAGGTACTGTGTGTATTAACCTGTGTGTATGGTCCACCAGGTACTGTGTGTATTAACCTGTGTGTATGGTCCACCAGGTACTGTGTGTGTTAACCTGTGTGTATGGTCCACCAGGTACTGTGTGTGTTAACCTGTGTGTATGGTCCACCAGGTACTGTGTGTATTAACCTGTGTGTATGGTCCACCAGGTACTGTGTGTATGGTCCACCAGGTGCTGTGTGTATTAACCTGTGTGTATGGTCCACCAGGTACTGTGTGTATGGTCCACCAGGTGCTGTGTGTGTTAACCTGTGTGTATGGTCCACCAGGTACTGTGTGTATTAACCTGTGTGTATGGTCCACCAGGTACTGTGTGTATGGTCCACCAGGTACTGTGTGTATGGTCCACCAGGTACTGTGTGTATTAACCTGTGTGTATGGTCCACCAGGTACTGTGTGTATGGTCCACCATGTACTGTGTGTATGGTCCACCAGGTACTGTGTGTATGGTCCACCAGGTACTGTGTGTATTAACCTGTGTGTATGGTCCACCAGGTACTGTGTGTATGGTCCACCAGGTACTGTGTGTATGGTCCACCAGGTACTGTGTGTGTTAACCTGTGTGTATGTCCACCAGGTACTGTGTGTATGGTCCACCAGGTACTGTGTGTATTAACCTGTGTGTATGGTCCACCAGGTACTGTGTGTATGGTCCACCAGGTGCTGTGTGTGTGTTAACCTGTGTGTATGGTCCACCAGGTACTGTGTGTGTTAACCTGTGTGTATGGTCCTCCAGGTACTGTGTGTGTTAACCTGTGTGTATGGTCCACCAGGTACTGTGTGTATGGTCCACCAGGTACTGTGTGTATGGTCCACCAGGTACTGTGTGTATTAACCTGTGTGTATTAACCTGTGTGTATGGTCCACCAGGTACTGTGTGTATGGTCCACCAGGTACTGTGTGTATTAACCTGTGTGTAAGGTCCACCAGGTGCTGTGTGTGGTCCACCAGGTACTGTTTGCGTTAACCTGTGTTTATGGTCCACCAGGTGCTGTGTGTGTTAACCTGTGTGTGTGGTCCACCAGGTACTGTGTGTATGGTCCACCAGGTACTGTGTGTGTTAACCTGTGTGTATGGTCCACCAGGTACTGTGTGTGTTAACCTGTGTGTATGGTCCTCCAGGTACTGTGTGTGTTAACCTGTGTATATGGTCCTCCAGGTACTGTGTGTGTTAACCTGTGTTTATGTTCCACCAGGTACTGTGTGTATGGTCCACCAGGTACTGTGTGTATTAACCTGTGTGTATTAACCTGTGTGTATGGTCCACCAAGTACTGTGTGTATGGTCTACCTGGTACTGTGTGTATTAACCTGTGTGTAAGGTCCACCAGGTGCTGTGTGTGGTCCACCAGGTACTGTTTGCGTTAACCTGTGTTTATGGTCCACCAGGTGCTGTGTGTGTTAACCTGTGTGTGTGGTCCACCAGGTACTGTGTGTATGGTCCACCAGGTACTGTGTGTGTTAACCTGTGTGTATGGTCCACCAGGTATTGTGTGTGTTAACCTGTGTGTATGGTCCTCCAGGTACTGTGTGTGTTAACCTGTGTGTATGGTCCACCAGGTACTGTGTGTATGGTGCACCAGGTACTGTGTGTGTTAACCTGTGTGTATGGTCCACCAGGTACTGTGTGTGTTAACCTGTGTGTATGGTCCACCAGGTACTGTGTGTATGGTCCACCAAGTACTGTGTGTATGGTCCACCAGGTACTGTGTGTATGGTCCACCAGGTACTGTGTGTATGGTCCACCAGGTACTGTGTGTATGGTCCACCAGGTACTGTGTGTGTTAACCTGTGTGTATGGTCCACCAGGTACTGTGTGTATGGTCCACCAGGTACTGTGTGTATGGTCCACCAGGTACTGTGTGTATAGTCCACCAGGTACTGTGTGTGTTAACCTGTGTGTATGGTCCACCAGGTACTGTGTGTGTTAACCTGTGTGTATGGTCCACCAGGTACTGTGTGTATTAACCTGTGTGTATGGTCCACCAGGTACTGTGTGTATTAACCTGTGTGTATGGTCCACCAGGTACTGTGTGTGTTGACCTGTGTGTATGGTCCACCAGGTACTGTGTGTGTTAACCTGTGTGTATGGTCCACCAGGTGCTGTGTGTATTAACCTGTGTGTATGGTCCACCAGGTACTGTGTGTATGGTCCACCAGGTGCTGTGTGTGTTAACCTGTGTGTATGGTCCACCAGGTACTGTGTGTATGGTCCTCCAGGTGCTATGTGTGTTAACCTGTGTGTATGGTCCACCAGGTACTGTGTGTATTAACCTGTGTGTATGGTCCACCAGGTACTGTGTGTATGGTCCACCAGGTACTGTGTGTATTAACCTGTGTCTATGGTCCACCAGGTACTGTGTGTATGGTCCTCCATGTGCTCTGTGTGTATTAACCTGTGTGTATGGTCCACCAGGTACTGTGTGTATGGTCCACCATGTACTGTGTGTATGGTCCACCAGGTACTGTGTGTATGGTCCACCAGGTACTGTGTGTATTAACCTGTGTGTATGGTCCACCAGGTACTGTGTGTATGGTCCACCAGGTGCTGTGTGTGTGTTAACCTGTGTGTATGGTCCACCAGGTACTGTGTGTGTTAACCTGTGTGTATGGTCCTCCAGGTACTGTGTGTGTTAACCTGTGTGTATGGTCCACCAGGTACTGTGTGTATGGTCCACCAGGTACTGTGTGTATGGTCCACCAGGTACTGTGTGTATTAACCTGTGTGTATTAACCTGTGTGTATGGTCCACCAGGTACTGTGTGTATGGTCCACCAGGTACTGTGTGTATTAACCTGTGTGTAAGGTCCACCAGGTGCTGTGTGTGGTCCACCAGGTACTGTTTGCGTTAACCTGTGTTTATGGTCCACCAGGTGCTGTGTGTGTTAACCTGTGTGTGTGGTCCACCAGGTACTGTGTGTATGGTCCACCAGGTACTGTGTGTGTTAACCTGTGTGTATGGTCCACCAGGTACTGTGTGTGTTAACCTGTGTGTATGGTCCTCCAGGTACTGTGTGTGTTAACCTGTGTGTATGGTCCACCAGGTACTGTGTGTATGGTGCACCAGGTACTGTGTGTGTTAACCTGTGTGTATGGTCCACCAGGTACTGTGTGTGTTAACCTGTGTGTATGGTCCACCAGGTACTGTGTGTATGGTCCACCAAGTACTGTGTGTATGGTCCACCAGGTACTGTGTGTATGGTCCACCAGGTACTGTGTGTATGGTCCACCAGGTACTGTGTGTATGGTCCACCAGGTACTGTGTGTGTTAACCTGTGTGTATGGTCCACCAGGTACTGTGTGTATGGTCCACCAGGTACTGTGTGTATGGTCCACCAGGTACTGTGTGTATAGTCCACCAGGTATTGTGTGTGTTAACCTGTGTGTATGGTCCACCAGGTACTGTGTGTGTTAACCTGTGTGTATGGTCCACCAGGTACTGTGTGTGTTAACCTGTGTGTATGGTCCACCAGGTGCTGTGTGTATTAACCTGTGTGTATGGTCCACCAGGTACTGTGTGTATGGTCCACCAGGTGCTGTGTGTGTTAACCTGTGTGTATGGTCCACCAGGTACTGTGTGTATTAACCTGTGTGTATGGTCCACCAGGTACTGTGTGTATTAACCTGTGTCTATGGTCCACCAGGTACTGTGTGTGTTGACCTGTGTGTATGGTCCACCAGGTACTGTGTGTGTTAACCTGTGTGTATGGTCCACCAGGTGCTGTGTGTATTAACCTGTGTGTATGGTCCACCAGGTACTGTGTGTATGGTCCACCAGGTGCTGTGTGTGTTAACCTGTGTGTATGGTCCACCAGGTACTGTGTGTATGGTCCACCAGGTGCTGTGTGTGTTAACCTGTGTGTATGGTCCACCAGGTACTGTGTGTATTAACCTGTGTGTATGGTCCACCAGGTACTGTGTGTATGGTCCACCAGGTACTGTGTGTATGGTCCACCAGGTACTGTGTGTATTAACCTGTGTGTATGGTCCACCAGGTACTGTGTGTATTAACCTCTGTGTTTGGTCCACCAGGTACTGTGTGTGTTAACCTGTGTGTATGTCCACCAGGTACTGTGTGTATGGTCCACCATGTACTGTGTGTATTAACCTGTGTGTATGGTCCACCAGGTACTGTGTGTGTTAACCTGTGTGTATGGTCCACCAGGTACTGTGTGTATTAACCTGTGTGTATGGTCCACCAGGTACTGTGTGTATTAACCTGTGTGTAAGTCCACCAGGTACTGTGTGTATTAACCTGTGTGTATGGTCCACCAGGTACTGTGTGTATGGTCCACCAGGTACTGTGTGTATTAACCTGTGTGTATGGTCCACCAGGTACTGTGTGTATTAACCTGTGTGTATGGTCCACCAGGTACTGTGTGTATGGTCCACCAGGTACTGTGTGTATTAACCTGTGTGTATGGTCCACCAGGTACTGTGTGTATGGTCCACCAGGTACTGTGTGTATGGTCCACCAGGTACTGTGTGTATTAACCTGTGTGTATGGTCCACCAGGTATTGTGTGTGTTAACCTGTGTGTATGGTCCACCAGGTACTGTGTGTGTTAACCTGTGTGTATGGTCCACCAGGTACTGTGTGTATGGTCCACCAGGTACTGTGTGTATGGTCCACCAGGTACTGAGTGTGTTAACCTGTGTGTATGGTCCACCAGGTACTGTGTGTATTAACCTGTGTGTATGGTCCACCAGGTACTGTGTGTATGGTCCACCAGGTACTGTGTGTGTTAACCTGTGTGTATGGTCCACCAGGTACTGTGTGTATTAACCTGTGTGTATGGTCCACCAGGTACTGTGTGTGTTAACCTTTGTGTATGGTCCACCAGGTACTGTGTGTATGGTCCACCAGGTGCTGTGTGTGGTCCACCAGGTACTGTGTGTGTAAACCAGTGTGTATGGTCCACCAGGTACTGTGTGTATTAACCTGTGTGTACGGTCCACCAGGTACTGTGTGTGTTAACCTGTGTGTATGGTCCACCAGGTACTGTGTGTATTAACCTGTGTGTATGGTCCACCAGGTACTGTGTGTGTTAACCTGTGTGTATGGTCCACCAGGTACTGTGTGTATTAACCTGTGTGTATGGTCCACCAGGTACTGTGTGTATGGTCCACCAGGTACTGTGTGTGTTAACCTGTGTGTATGGTCCACCAGGTACTGTGTGTATTAACCTGTGTGTATGGTCCACCAGGTACTGTGTGTATGGTCCACCAGGTACTGTGTGTGTTAACCTGTGTGTATGGTCCACCAGGTACTGTGTGTATTAACCTGTGTGTATGGTCCACCAGGTACTGTGTGTGTTAAACTGTGTGTATGGTCCACCAGGTACTGTGTGTATGGTCCACCAGGTACTGTGTGTATTAACCTGTGTGTATGGTCCACCAGGTACTGTGTGTGTTAACCTGTGTGTATGGTCCACCAGGTGCTGTGTG